>NC_133458.1:96782772-97095656 GCF_048565385.1 Saimiri boliviensis | reverse complement strand
ACCAAAAGAGAGCCCGCATAGCCAAGTCAATTCTAAGCAAAAAGAACAAAGGAGGAGGCATCACACTACCGGACTTCAAACTATACTACAAGGCTACAGTAATCAAAACAGCATGGTACTGGTACCAAAACAGAGATATAGACCAATGGAACAGAACAGAGGCCTCACAGGAACTACAACATACCCACAACCATCTGATCTTCGACAAACCTGACAAAAACAAGCAATGGGGAAAGGACTCCCTGTTTAATAAATGGTGTTGGGAAAACTGGTTAGCCATGTGCAGAAAGCAGAAACAGGACCCCTTCCTGACACCTTACACCAAAATTAACTCCAGATGGATTAAAGACTTAAACATCAGACCTAACACCATAAAAACCCTAGAAGAAAATCTAGGCAAAACCATTCAGGACATAGGTGTAGGCAAGGACTTCATGACCAAAACGCCAAAAGCAAGGGCAACAAAAGCCAAAATAGACAAATGGGACCTAATCAAACTCCACAGCTTCTGCACGGCAAAAGAAACAGTCAGTAGAGTGAATCGGCAACCAACAGAATGGGAAAAAATTTTTGCAGTCTACCCATCTGACAAGGGGCTGATACCCAGAATTTACAAAGAACTAAAACAGATCTACAAGAAAAAAACAAAAAAGCCCATTCAAAAATGGGCGAAGGATATGAACAGATACTTTACAAAAGAAGACATACAGGAGGCCAACAAACATATGAAAAAATGCTCATTATCATTGGTCATTAGAGAAATGCAAATCAAAACCACATTGAGTTACCATCTCACACCAGTTAGAATGGCGATCATTAAAAAATCTGGAAACAACAGATGCTGGAGAGGATGTGGAGAAATAGGAACACTTTTACCCTGTTGGTGGGAATGTAAATTAATTCAACCATTGTGGAAGATAGTGTGGCGATTCCTCAATGACCTAAAAATAGAAATCCCATTTGACCCAGCAATCCCATTACTGGGTATATATCCAAAGGATTACAAATCATTCTACTATAAGGACACATGCACACGAATGTTCATTGCAGCACTGTTCACAATAGCAAAGACCTGGAACCAACCCAAATGCCCAATGATGATAGACTGGATAGGGAAAATGTGGTACCTATACACCATGGAATATTACGCAGCCATCAAAAACGATGAGTTCACGTCCTTTGTAGGGACATCGATGAACCTGGAAACCATCATTCTCAGCAAACTGACACAAGAGCAGAAAATCAAACACCACATGTTCTCACTCATAGCCGGGTGTTGATCAATAAGAACACATGGACACAGGGAGGGGAGCACTACACACTGGGGTCCATTGGGGGGAAATGGGGGAGGGACGGGGGTGGGGAGGTGGGAAGAGATAGCATGGGGAGAAATGACAGATACAGGCGAGGGGACGGAAGGCAGAAAACCACACTGCCACGTGTGTACCTATGCAAGAATCTTGCATGTTCTTCACATGTACCCCAAAACCTAAAATGCAATAAAAAATAAAATAAATAAATAAATAAATAGAATCAGTATCGTGAAAATGGCCATACCATACTCCCCAAAGTAATTTACAGATTCAGTCCTATCCCCATCAAGCTACCATCAACCTTCTTCACAGAACTGGATAAAACCACCTTAAACAGAGACAGGATCCAAGATGGCCAAGTTGGAACAGCTCTAGATCATAGTTCCCAGCGAAAACACAGAGGGTGAGTGATAACCGCATTTCCAAATGAATTTTTACTGCCAAAAGACCAGGAGATGCCTGGGCAGAAAAGCACCACAAACCCCCAGCGCAGCCTTTTCAGCCAGCACAGCAGGTCTCTGCACAAAAACACACAAATCCGGGTGCCTTTTCAACAGGCAACTGGAACACCTGGGAGATAGAGTCACCCATTCAACTGAAAAAAAGAGGACTGAAACAGGGAGCCAGGCCAGGAGATTCCCAGGTGAAAAAGCGCCACGAGCCCCCAGCAGGGCTGTGTCAGCTGGCACAGCAGGTCTCCGCACAAAAACTCATACGAATTGGGGCACCTTTGCAACTGGCGACTGGAACACCTGAGAGAAAGAGTCACCTGTGCAACTGGGAAAAAAAAAGAGGGGTGGGACTGAAATAAGGAGCCAGGTGATCTGGCTTGGCCAGTCCACCCCGCCACAAAGACCAGCAATCTGAAACAATCTGGATTGAGAGTTTCACAGCAAGCACAGCTCAACCCAGGATGGTCCACCTCTGAGGGAAGGGCATCCACCATTACTAATGCAGTCCACCACTACCGAGGCAGCCCGCCACTACCGAGGCATTCCGCCATTACAGAGGCCATTACCGGGGCAGTTCTAACTATACTCCTATAAACAGAACTGCAAGGAGGTTCACAGAGCAGCTGGGCAGAGCCCACTGCAGTTCGGTAACACCTCTGCTGGCAGACTGTGACTAGGCTACCTCCTCACTGGGCAGGACATCTCTGAAAAAAGGCAGCAACATGACAGAAACTTATAAAGTTCTACCTTCCTGGGACAGAGCACCTGGGAAAAAATGGTGGTTATGAGTTCTGTTGCAGCAAACTTAAACGTACCTGCCCAGCAGCTCTGAACGGAACAACGGGGCTCAGAGCTCAGCACTTGAGCTCCTATAAAGGACAGATTGTCTCCTCAAGCAGCTCCCCAACCCCCGTATATTGAGAGTCACCTCATAAAGGAGAGCTCAGGCTGATAGCTGGTGAGTATCCTTCTGAGACAAAGATAGCAGAAGAAAAAACTGCCAGCAACCCTTACTGTTCTGCAGCCACTGCAGGTAATCCCCAGGCAAGCTGGGTCTGGAGTGGGCCTCTAGCAGTTCTACAGCAGAGGGACCTGACTGTTAAAAGGAAAACTAAGAAACAGAAAGAAATAACTTCATCATCAACAAACAGGACATCCACTCAGAGACTCGATCTGAAAGTCACCAACTACAAAGACCACAGGGAGATAAATCCACAAAGATGGGAAGAAACCAGCATAAAAAGGATGAAAACACCCAAAACCAGAATGCCTCTCCTCTTCCAAGGGATCACAACACCTCACCAGCAAGGGAACAAGACTAGATGGAGAATGGGTCTGATGAATTCACAGAAACAGGCTTCAGAAAGTGGGTAATAACAAACTTCTCTGAGCTAAAAGAACATGTTCTAACCCAATGCAAAGAAACTAAGAACCTTGAATAAAAGGTTTGACAAATGCTAACAATAATAAACAGCTTAGAAAAGAAGATAAATGAATTGATGAAGCTGAAAAACACAACACGAGAACTTCACGAAACATACACAAGTTTCAATAGCCAAATCCACCAAGCAGAAGAAAGGATATCAGAGATTGAAGATAAACTCAATGAAATAAAACGAGAAGGCAAAATTAGAGAAAAAAGAGTGAAAAGAAATGAACAAAGCCTCCAAGAAACATGGGATTATGTGAAAAGACCTAATCTACGTTTGATAGGTGTACCTGAATGTGACGCAGAGAATGAATCCAAGCTGGAAAACACTCTTCAGGATATTATCCAGGAAAACTTCCCCAACCTAGCAAGGCAGGCCAATATTCAAGTCCAGGAGATACAGAGAACACCACAAAGATATTCCTCAAGAAGAGCAACCCCAAGCCACAAAATCGTCAGATTCACCAGGGCTGAAATGAAGGAAAAAATGCTAAGGGCAGCCAGAGAGAAAGGTTGGGTTACCCAAAAAGGGAAGCCCATCAGACTCTCGGCAGAAGCCCTACGAGCCAGAAGAGAATGGGGACCAATATTCAACATACTTAAAGAAAAGAACTTTCAACGTAGAATTTCATATCCAGCCAAACTAAGCTTCATAAGTGAAGGAGAAATAAAATCCTCTACAAACAAGCAATTGCTCAGAGATTTCATCACCACCATGCCTGCTTTACAAGAGCTCCTGAAAGCAGCACTAAACATGGAAAGGAACAACCAGTACCAGCCACTCCAAAAACATACCAAATGGTAAAGAGCATCAACACAATGAAGAAACTGCATCAACTAACAGGCAAAACAACCAGCTAGCATCAAAATGGCAGGCTCAACTTCACACATAACAATATTAACTTTAAATGTAAATGGGCTAAATGCCCCAATCAAAAGACACAGACCAGCAAATTGGATAAAAAGTCAAAACCCATTGGTGTGCTGTATCCAGGAAGCCTATCTCACATGCAAGGATACACATAGGCTCAAACTAAAGAGATGGAGGAAGATTTAACAAGCAAATAGAAAGAAAAAAAAAAAAAAAAAAAAGCAGGAGTTACATCTGATCTTTGACAAAACTGACAAAAACAAGCAATGGTGAAAGGATTCCCTATTTAATAAATGGTGTTGGGAAAACTGGCTAACCATGTGCAGAAAGCAGAAACTGGACCACTTTCTGACACCTTATGCTAAAATTAACTCCAGATAGATTAAAGACTTAAACATAAGCTGTAACACCATAAAAACCCTAGAAGAAAACCTAGGCAAAACCATTCAGGACATAGGCATAGGCAAGGACTTTATGGCTAAAACACCAAAAGCACTGGCAACAAAAGCCAAAATAGACAAATGGGATCTAAACTCCAGAGCTTCTACACAGCAAAAGAAACAATTAGAAGGGCCGGGCGCGGTGGCTCAAGCCTGTAATCCCAGCACTTTGGGAGGCCGAGGTGGGTGGATCACGAGGTCAAGAGATGAGACAATCCTGGTCAACATGGTGAAACCCCGTCTCTACTAAAAATACAAAAAATTAGCTGGGCATGGTGGTGCGTGCCTGTAATCCCAGCTACTCAAGGAGGCTGAGGCAGGAGAATTGCCTGAACCCAGGAGGTGGAGGTTGCAGTGAGCCGAGATCGCGCTACTGCACTCCAGCCTGGATAACAAGAGCGAAACTCTGTCTTAAAAAAAAAAAAAAAAAAAAGAAACAATTAGGCTGAACTCGCAATAAACAGAATGGGAAAAAATTTTTGCAATCTACCCATCTGACAAAGGGCTAATATCCAAAATCTACCAACAACTAAAACAGATTTACAAGAAAAAAACCAACCTATTCAAAAGTGGGCAAAGGATATGAACAGACACTTTTCAAAAGAAGACATATATGAGGCCAACAAACATGAAAAAATGCTCATCATCACTGGTCATTAAAGAAATGCAAATCAAGACCACATTGAGATACCATCTCACACCAGTTAGAATGGTGATCATTTAAAAAATCTGGAGACAACAGATGCTGGAGAGGATGTGGAGAAATAGGAACACTTTTACACTGTTGGTGGGAGTGTAAATTAGTTCAACCATTGTGGAAGGCAGTGTGGCAATTCCTCAAGGACCTAGAAATAGAAATTTCATTTGACCCAGCAATCCCATTACTGGGTATATATCCAAAGGATTATAAATCATTCTATTCTAAGGACACATGTACACGAATGTTCACTGCAGCATTGTTTACAATAGCAAAGACTTGGAACCAACCCAAATGCCTATCGATGATAGACTGGACAGGGAAAATGTGGCACATATACACCATGGAATACTATGCAGCCATAAAAAAACAATGAGTCCGTGTCCTTTGTAGGGACATGGATGAACCTGGAAACCATCATCCTCAACAAACTGACACAAGAACAGAAAATCAAACACCGCATGTTCTCACTCACAGGTGGGTGTCGAACAATGAGAATACATGGATGCAGGGAGGGAGCATCACACACTGAGGCCTGGCGGGGGGACCTAGGGGAGGGACAGTGGGGGGTGGGGTGTTGGGGAGGGATGACATGGGAAAAAATGCCAGATATAGGTGATGGGGAGAAAGGCAGCAAACCACATTGCCATGTATGTACCTATGCAACAATCTTGCATGTTCTTTAGTACCCTAAAATGCAACAAAACATTTTTTTAAAAAAAGAACCTTTAAACTTCATATGGAACCCAAAGAGAGGCCACATAGCCAAGACAATCCTATGCAAAAGCTGGAGGTATCACGCTACCAGACTTCAAACTATACTACAAGGCTACAGTAATCAAAACAGCATGGTACTGGTACCAAAACAGAGATATAGACCAATGGAACAAAACAGAGGCCTCAGAAGTAATGCCACACATCTACAACCATCTGATCTTTGACAGACCTCACGAAAACAAGCAATGGGGAAAAGATTCCTTGTTTAATAAATGGTGTTGGGAAAACTGGCTAGCCATGTGCAGAAAGCAGAATCTGCGCCCCTTCCTTACGCCTTACACTAAAATTAACTCTAAATGGATTAAAGATTTAAACATAGGACCTAACACCATAAAAACCCTATAAGAAAACCTAGGCAATACCATTCAAGACATAGGCATAGGCAAGGACTTCATGACTGAAACACCGAAAGTAATGAACAAAAGTCAAAACAGACAAATGGGATCTAATTAAAAGTAAGAGTTTCTGCACAGCAAAAGAAACAATCATTAGAGTGAACCAGCAACCAACAGAATGGGACAAAAATTTTTACAATCTACTCATCTGACAAAGGGCTACTATCCAGAATTGACAAAGGGCTAATATCCAGAATCTACAAAGAACTAAAGCAGATTTACAAGAAAAAAACACACAACCCCATCAAAAAGTAGGCAAAGAATATGAACAGACAGCTTTCAAAAGAAGACACTTATGCAGCCAACAAACATATGAAAAATGCTCATCATCACTGGTCATTAGAGAAATGCAAATCAAAACCACATTGAGATACCATTTTACTCCAGTTAGAATGGTATTCATTTAAAAAATCTGCAGACAGCTGGAAAGGATGTGGAGAAATAGGAACACTTTTACACTGTTGGTGGGAGTATAAATTAGTTCAACTATTGTGGAAGGCAATGTGGTGATTCCTCAAGGATTTAGAAATAGAAATTCCATTTGACCCAGCAATCCCATTACTGGGTATATATCCAAAGGATTATAAATCATTCTACTATAAAGACACATGCACACGTATGTTCATTGCGGTGCCATTTACAATAGCAAAGACCTCGAACCAACCCAAATACCCATCAATGATAGACTGGACAAGGAAAATGTGGCACATATACACCATGGAATACTATGCAGCCATAAAAAATGACGAGTTCATGTCCTTTGTAGGTACACAGATGAATCTGGAAACCATCATTCTCAGCAAACTGACACAAGAGCAGAAAACCAAACACAGCATGTTCTCACTCATAGGCAGGTTTTGAACAGTGAGAACACATGGGCACAGGGAGGGTAACACCACACTCTGGGGTAAGTTGGGAGTAGGGGGCTAGGGGAGGGACAGCACAGGGCAGGGAGGCTGGGTAGGGAAAACACTGGCAGAAATGCCTGATGTAGGCAATAGGAGGATGGAGACTGCAAACCACCATGGCATGTGTGTACTTATGCAACAACCCTGCAGGATGTGCACATGTACCCCAGAACTTAAAGTACAATTAAAAAAAAAAAAAGAAATAATGGGCATACAACAATGGTGATAGATAATACATTAAATATTGAAAAAAAATCATGAGCCTGCTACTGAAGGAGGAAGAAAGGAAGGACAAGAAGGAAGAAGGGGGGAGTGCAAGGGAAAGAGAAAGAAGATGGACAAGTTCTTCTCTACGGAATACCATCAGTGAATGGAGAAGGGATTATAAAATTAGAAAATCATCATTTTACACACTCCAGTTTAATCATTTATATGGGAAAGGGTCATCAATAGATGCCAATACCACTGGATGGAAGGTTTTTCAGGAATAGGATATTCATGTGGTCTGAAAGTTTCAGATTACCTATTAATTGCAAAAGGGAAAGTTATCTTTACAATGATAGAGTAGACAAGGAAAATGTGGCACATATACACATATATGTAAAGTTATCTTTACATATACCATCTTAACAGTGTGATCCAACTTAGAGTCATCAAAATAAAACAAACTGACATTAATGTGGTCCTGATGTAATGTAACAAGAAATGTACAACATCACTTATGTATTGTCCTTGCCCCTCCCAAAAAAAATGCTTAATGTAAACCTAATAATGAAACAAACCAACAAATTGAGAATACAGGCGTTCTTAGGACAACAAGCCCATTCTCTTCATGAAAAACTAAAACTGAGATTAAAATAGACTAGAAGCTGGGTGCAGGGGCTCACACCTGCAATCCCAGCACTTGGGAGGCCAAGGTGGGTGGACTACTTGAGCCCAGAAGTTCTAGAATAGTCTGGGCAACATAGTGAGACCCCCATGCCTGAAAAAAAAAAAAAAAATTCAAAAATTAGCCAAGCGTGGTGATGCACACCTCTGGTCCCAGCTGCTCAGGAGGCTTGAGATGGGCAGATCACTTGAGCCTGGGAAGCCAAGACTGCAGTGGGCTGTGGTCATGCCACTGCACTCCAGCCCAGGCAACAGAGTGAAACCCTGCCTGAAAAAAATAATAAATAAATAAAATAGACAGGCATATCAACCAAAATAATAGGCAAACCTCGAATTGATCCTGGATTGAAAAAAAAAATTAAGCCTAAAACAGTATCTGGGGAACACTTGAGAGAGATTTGATTATGGGCTACATGTCAGATAATGTTATTGAATCAATATGAAGTTTCTCAGGCCAGGTGCAGTGGTTCATGCCTGTAATCCCAACACTTTAGGAGGCTGAAGCAGGAGGATCACTTGAACCCAGGAGTTTGAGATCAGCCTGGGCAACATGGCAAAACCCTGTCTCTACTATCAATACAAAAAAAGCCAGGCCTGGTGGCATGAGCCTGTATTCCCATCTACAGGACTATGGGAGGATCCCTTAAATCTGGGAGGCAGATGAGGCAGTGAGCCAACATCATACCACCACACTCCAGTCTAGGTATGAGAGCAAGATTCTGTCTCAAAAAAAAAAAAAAAGAAAGAAAGAAAGAAAAAAGAAATTTTGTGGGTATAATGGCACTGTGGTTGTGGAGGAAAATGTTCTTGCCCTTAGGAGACGCATGCTGAAACATTTATGAGCGAAATGCCAGGATGTATCTGAATCATCAGAAAAAATATGTGTATATATAAATACATATAATATATGTTGGGAGGAGGAGAGGAGAGAAAGAGAAAGAACAAATGTGACAAAATCATACCAATTGCTGAATTTAGGTGAAAAGCATATAGATAGGCCGGGCACGGTGGCTCAAGCCTGTAATCCCAGCACTTTGGGAGGCCGAGACGGGTGGATCGCGAGGTCAGGAGATCGAGACCATCCTGGTCAACATGGTGAAACCCCGTCTCTACTAAAAATACAAAAAACTAGCTGGGCGTGGTGGCGCGTGCCTGTAATCCCAGCTACTTAGGAGGCTGAGGCAGGAGAATTGCCTGAGCCCAGGAGGTGGAGGTTGCGGTGAGCCGAGATCGTGCCATTGCACTCCAGCCTGGGTAACAAGAGCGAAACTCTGTCTCAAAAAAAAAAAAAAAAAAAAAAAGAAAGAAAAGCATATAGATGTTCACTGTACTATTCTTTCAAGTTTTTTGCAGGTTTGAACTTAAAATTTGGAAAAATTTTTTGGTAAACATGAACAGTAGATTAGATATAGTGAAGACATCATTAACTACTAAGAGCTATCACATGACATTACTCAGAATGTCACTATCAGGAGAGAAAGAAAATGCATGAAGCAGCAAATAAGAGACATGCAGGAAAAATAAAAGAAGTCCAACAAACATATAAAAGAAGCTCCAGAAGGAGAGAATAAAGAGAATTTAGGAAGGGAAATAACTGAAAAGGCAATTGCTAAGAACTTTCCAGACACGCATCCTCACAGAAACATGATTTTCAAACAGACATCTAAAAATAAATGCACACCTAGACATGTCATTTGAAAACTACTGGGATACCAAGGACAATGAGAAAAATCTTAACGAAAAGGCAGATTACCTATAAACTATTACAGAAGGCTTCTCAATAGCAATGACAAGGGCATAAGACACTAAAATAACATCTTCAAAGTGCTGAAAGAAAGTAACTGTCAACTTTGAAATTCCCAACTAAAACATCATTAAAAGAAAGAACAAAATGAAGACATTTTCAAACAAGGATTAAAACAGTTTACTATTACAGACCTTCACTGAATGAATGATTAAAGAATCATATCAAGAAGTTAACATTTCTTCATATCAGGAAGAAAATAAATCAGTGAGCATTTAGATGAGAAACAACAATAAAAACAACTAAAATAGTAACAACAGCAACTAATTTAACAGTAATTAAAAACAAAGTGAAACTAAAACACCAGCATCATAAACAGGAGCATGGGAATGGGAAACGATCATCAGCGTTCAAGCTTCCTAAAATCTCACATTTTTTGAGGGGGTAGAGGGATTGATTAAAGTCAACTATGATTATAAATTCAGAAGTAACCACTAGAATAATAAAAGCATAATGTATAATTTCTAAATGTGAAAAGAGTAGCAGAAAAAAATACATTTCAGTTAATTCACAATTAAGTGCCACTGTGGAAAACAGTCTGGGAGTTCCCCAAAAAGTTAAAAATAGAATTATTCCGTTATTCCACTTTTCAGTATATATCCCCAAAGAATTGAAAACAGGGACTCAAACAAATACATGTGCACAAATGTTCATGGCAGCACTATTTACAACAACCAAAAGGTAGAGGCAACCCAAATGTCAGTCAACAAAGAGTAAATAAATAAAATGTTATGCATCCATACAATGGAATATTATTCTGCCATCAAAAGGAATGAGGTATGGCTACATGATACTATATGAATGAACCTCAAAAACACTATGTTAAGTGAAAGAAGCCTGACACAAAAACTTACATATTCCACTTATGTGAAATATCACAGATTGCTAGTTGCCAGAGGCTGGGGATTGGGGGAGGAATGGAGAAAAACTGCTTACTGTGTAAGGGATTTTACAATGAAGAAATGAAAATGTTCTAGAACTAGACAGAGGTGGTGCTTATATAACACTGTGAATGCATTAAATGCCACTGAATTGTTTACTTTAAAATGGTTTATTTAAAAAATAAGAAAGCAAGAAGAAAGGAGAAATGAAAATAAAGAAAAAATGTGGTAAAAGGGAAGTATGAAATCTAACAGGACAAATAAATTCATGTAAATCAGCAACTATACTAAAGGCAAAAAAAATTAAACTTGCCAGTTCAAAGAGACACAGATTGAATTTTACTTTTAAAAATTAGCTATATGGCAGGTGCAGTGGCTCACGCCTGTAATCCCAGCACTTTGGAAGGCTGAGGCAGGTGGATCACGAGGTCAGGAGTTCTAGACCAGCCTGACTAACATGGTAAAACCCCATCTCTACTAAACATACAAAAATTAGCCAGGCGTGGTGGCACACGCCTGTAATCCCAGCTACTCAGGAGGCTGAGGCAGGAGAATCGCTTGAACCCAGGAGGCGAAGGTTGCAGTGAGCAAAGATCGTACCACTGCACTCCAGCCTGGGTGACAGAGCGAGACTCCATCTCAAAATAAATAAATAAATATTTTTTTTAAAATACTGTTTTAAGACCCATGACACAAAAGCTTAGCAGTAAAGCCTGGCAAAAATATACCACTTGTATACTGGCCATTTAAAAGGTGATGTAGCTAAACGTTATCAGATAAAAACAGACTTTGGTATAAAAAGTATTGTTAGTGATAAACCTACTTACACCAGAATAATAAAAGGAAAAATTGAACAGAAAAATGTAGCCATCATGAACCTCTATGCTCCTAACAACACAGCTTCAAAACCTATCGTCAAAAATATGACAGAATTATAAGGAGAAACTGTTCAACCCATGAGCATAATAGTAAATTTTAACACATTTCTCCCAGCAACTAACAGATCAAGCAGAAAAACAACATTAACAAAAATAAAGAATACCTGAACATGAAAATAACATGTTTGATCCAAAACATTCAACTGTCAAATAATATATATATATTCTTGTCAAGCACACATTTATAAATATTGACCATACAGGAGGCCACATGTTATGTCTCAAAAAATTCCAAACTGTGTTTCTGATCACAAATTTTTTTTTAAAATTCAATGATAAAGAGATAATTTCGCCAGGTGCAGTGGCTCACATCCATAATCCAAGCACTTTGGGAGGCCGAGGAGGGCAGATCACCTGAGGTTAAGAGTTCAAGACCAGCCTGGCCAGCATGGTGAAACCCTGTCTCTACTGAAAATATAAAAATTAGCCAGGTGTGGTGGCAGATGCCTATAATATCAGCTACTCAGGAAGCTGAGGCAGGAGAATCACTTGAACCCAGGAGGTGGAGGTTGCAGTGAACTGAGATTGTGTCATTGCACTCCAGCCTGGGCAATAGGGCTAGACTCCGTTTCAAAAAGAAAAAAAAAAAAAAAGAGCAATAACTCCTCTACACTCCCCAAAAATAACCCATGTATTAAAGAAATAATGGCAGAAAATATTTCAAAATGGTTAACATTAAAAATACCACTTACACAGTCTTATGGGAAGCAGTTAAAGTGGTACGGAGAGGGCAATGTATAGCATGAAGTTACCCATTATTGTGGAAAACAGGAAAGCAAAGAGCTAAGCATCCCCTGGCAAAAGAGAACAACAGAATAGACCCAAAGAGAGCAGAAAGGAGGAAAAATAAATGCAAGATGAAAAAGTTAACAAAATAAAAAATAACAGATTCAACAACCCTCAAAACTGATTCTTTTAAAAGATTAATAAAAAGGGAAACTTTTTACAAGATTGATAAAGAGAAGAGAGTATAAATAAATAATACTAAGAGTGAAAAGGAAGGATAAAACTAAACATTATCAATAGAAGCTTCTCAGTAAGAAGAAAATAGTATGAATAAGTTCAAACCAATACATCTGAAAACTGAGAGATGGGACCATTTTCTAGAAAAATCACAAAACTGACTAAAAAATCAACAGAAAATCTGAAACTACATATAATCATTTTCTTAAACCATTAATTTAAAATTTACCCCCGTTCCTAGCCCCAACATACATACAAAGAGTTTTACTGATGTGTTCCACCAAATATAAGAAAATTTCCCCAGTTTACATTCCCGAATACAGTGCACTCAGACTCTGGAACCCCCCATCCCAGCTATGAACCCTACTGCAACACTAAAAGACTGTGCAGGAGAGTCTAGTGTCCTGCTCCTCTGGGCTTCAGATTCTTCATCTATTCTTCATTCTTCATCTAATGGGGCTAATAATAGTCTTCCCTCAAAAGACTGTTGTGAGAATTAAATGAGTTAATACATCAAGTACTAGGAATAGCACCCTACATACAGAAATTGCTATGTGTTAGTTGAGATAATGATGATGATTAATGAAGCTAGCAAAATCTTGATTCTGAAATCTAACACTTGTGAACATAAAATACAAAAATATAAAATAATAGCTATATTAGCCATGAGTTTGAGGGAAATTATAACCAAATAGAAATGCAAGAATATTTTAACAGTAGAAAATCCAATAATGTAATTCATACCAAGATACTCTAAAAATATAATCTAAATAGATGCAGAAAAAGCACTTGATAAAAACAAATATCCATATATGTTTCTTTAAAAATAATTCTTAGCATGCTCAAGGGGAGGACAGGGTTTTATTTGGACCCTACAGAACTTCCTACCTAATGCTGAGGCATGGGAAGCATCCCTGCTAGAGTCAGTAACAAGATGAGGATGTCCAGCATCCCACACATACCCAATATGCTGGGGATATACGTACTAGAGGCCATGCAACAAGGCGAGTGAAACTGACAATCCCGGGACCAGAGTCCAGGTTTCCTGACTACAAATTCAGCACTCCTGTCACTCCCACGTGAAACAGAACATCATTTTGCAATGAACAAGAGAGTGAGATGATAATGAAGCAGAGAGTTGTTCAGATGTGGACAGACACGTAGGCACTGGACGGACACGCACATGCTAGAGAAGACTGGCATCACCTGGCGGCAGACCCATTGCCTCTAATCTCAACCTCCTTTTTGCCAGAGTCGTCTTTGAGGGGCTCTAAGAACCACAACACCCTGAGATCCTGGGCTTCCACTCTTCAAACCCAGCCCCTCCCCACCTGCAAGCACTTCATGGCCATGTGGGTACACGGCAAACACTGGAGGTGCCCACCAGGAGCAGCAGGGCTGCGCTCCTCCTGCAGTGACTCTGCACAGCCCCCTGCACTTCAGTAGCTCTCATGAATGACTGAACTGCTGGAGAAGCAATAAGCTTTTGTGAGTTAGATCCCTGAGGGCAAGCTGATATAAAAAGACTTTTAAGAAAAAAATTTGTTTAAATGTAAAATGCTTAAAAAAAAAAAAAAAAAAAAAAAAAGACAAACCCAAGTTCTCTATGGAAGAAAAGTTTTGTTTTTTTTTTTCCTTTCACTTTCCTGCTCTCCTTTTTGCTTTGGTTTCCTGTAGCGCCTCAGCCAAGCTCCTCTAGGTATAGGCGGAGGACAGAATTGTGGTCAGAGCTGGATGGCACTTAGGACGTCACCTGGCATGACCTGTGGCGTTACAGTGCTCCTGGGAAGATGAGAGTTCTTCCAGTGTCTTTGCCTCCTGGGAGCTCAGCAGGACTCTGAGCCTCTGCAGGGGCTTCCTCCACCTCCCTTGGCCACTGGATATTCACAGGAGTTTTTCGAATTAAGCCACAGAGAAGGGTTGGGTTATCGAGAAGTCATCGCGTGCACTAACCATCACAATGTGTAGCAACTTTAACGGATCTTATTTTAAACCCTGCAGTTGCCAGTTCTCAAATGGTTGACCTACAACATACAAAAGGAATATTTTTTTTCTCTCTGTCTTTTCTTTCCTCTTAAGGATGTGGAAAACCTGACTAGAATCACTGGTCTGACATTTCCTGTGAGAAAGCACTCTGCTTGGAATCCTGTGAAAACAATCTGCCTTAACAATTCAACTCAAATAAATTATCTTCCTGAAACAAGTGAAACCCTTAATTGGGAACTGGGCTGCATACCCAAGTCTCTCTTATCTGGGTCCATGATGACAAAGGCTGGACAAAGATAGGGATCACCCAGTGAGGACAGACCTGGGAGGCAGTGGGGCGGGAGGCAGGGAGGAACCGATGGCCCAGCATCCTCCTGGAAAAGCCATCGGGCCCAGGCTGTTTGGCTGGAGAGAACACAGGCTGTACTCCAGCCTCCTAAGCCATTGTTCTGTTGGGATGATGGTTCCTCAGCTTAACTCTCTTTCCGTATGTGTCCCTCCCAACAGGCCTGGACACACGTCCTTGACAAGAGGTATGCACAGCCAGAGCAAGATCCAAAATCGGTTCCAACATTTCTCCTTCCTGCATCTCTATTCCTTGAGTCAGGACATTCCAGGAACAGAGAAGAAATTTACCACAGTCTCAGACTCAGAAGTTTTCTTCAAGGGCATACAGTTTGCAAAACAAAACTGTACTAGATGTGACCTTCCCTCATATAATTTCCCTTTTCTTCCAATTTAGCATACGAGACCCTGGTACGCAACTGGTATTCAATGGATGCTCCCTCTGGAAGCTGAGGAGTACTCAGAGATCATCTAGATACAGCTCATCCACCTGGAAGGGCTGAAAAGGCAAATCCAGACCATCTAGCCTAATCCTGCAGCCCTGCTGGAGGTGGAAGTTGAGGACAGAGTTTTCCCAGGGCCCCCGATTAGTGGGCAGAAACAGAGCTTTAGGCTCCTGACTCTCATCTTGGTTTATTTTCATCTATCCCATGCTGCATATTAGAGGCACTGCCCGTATTTTCTTAAGACCCAAAAATGCGTTAGGACAGATTGCTCTTCCCTCGGGGAGACACACACCAGAAGGACTTTGTGGGCCTCCCAGTTCATACCTCCCTGCCCTTCTCTCAGGCTGAAGTTTCCTGGGCACGGCTGAGGTCAGCTCCAAAAGGTGACTGGTGCAGAGGCAGAAGGTGCTCAACAGGCAGTGAAAGGGTGGGTAGAGATGATGTTATCCTAGGGAGAGAAAAATATCTCCTCCAGGGAAAAGTTATCTCTATGAAGCATGCCTCTGGAACACACTCAAATTCACTGAGTAACCAACTCTTGCCTGGGTTATGCAGTTCGCCAAACAAAATGTTGCTAGCCCATGATCTCTCTTCATCTTGATCTCACCTCCACCCCTCTGCACTCTAGCCTGTGGCTGCTGGACTTAACCAAGCCCACCCAACACGAGATGCTAGATGAGCCCAGTGGCAAGGGCCAGTGCTGGAGATGTGAGGGGGTGCTGGGCCCACTGCATGAGGGATCCCAGGTGTGAGTGGGCCACAGGCTGCACACACAGTGGGCGGGACAACTAAGGCTGCCTCTGATTAGGGTTCCCTGGCAGCCCAGCCTCCCTCCCCAGTGGAGTGAGGACCCAAGGGGATGGCTCTATGAGACAATGGTGCCTGGGGCTGCCTCCCAAGGATGGTATGAAAGCCCAGAATGGAAAGGATTGCCTCTACAGCCTTGGCCCTGTCCCAGGGAGGTCTAAAGTCATCCTTGGCGTTACAAAAGGGAAGGTTCTGACACGCCGCCTGAAGGAGTTGCTGCCAGTTTCCATAGCGGACTGGAAAGCTGCGTGGAGATGTTTACTTGGCTGCTAGGAGAAGCCACTCTGGGGCACCACTCCTGCCCATGATGTCCTAAGAAAGGAGGCCAACCAGCTTGTCAGGGAGGTAAGCTGCAAGAGGGTGACTTTCTCGAGTACCACCAAACACTAAACCCCCTTAGGCTCTGTTTGGTTAAATATGCCAAAGCCTGATCTTAAACAACTTCTAGGATGAAGTATTTTCCTTTCAAACTTATAAGACATTCCCCTACATAAGCATTTCTGCAACAGCTGTGAACTGCATGTTTGAAACAACTCTGACTGGGTCCAAGGTTGACCTCATAGCCATGTGAAAAGAAAGAAATTTGGGTCCACTTACTTTGGAAAGGTGAAGAGGCTTACATTTAAGTAACGCTTACTTTTGGAGCTCATGCCTTTCTCCAAGTGACCCTGGGCAAATATTCACCTTCCCTGGGCTTTGATTTCCCTTTTCTGTGACCTTCTAAGGGTGCTAAATGTTCTATAGCTTTGGCTTTACAGTAATAATTGCTTATCTAAGCAGCACCTTCTACTTTTCCTAGCACTTGCTAAGCACATTTTAAATTTCATTTCTCATAGTCCGGTACAGAAAGCAGCATAGGAACTTTTTAGCTCTATTCTTTACAAACGAAGACACTGAGGCTCAGAAAACTGCCAACTGTCCAGGACACACAGGTCCATGGTGACACGAGAAAAATAAAAAACAATACAGCAGAATGTTTCGCAAAGCTTAATTTGTTCATTTTAAAAGTTGACATAATCTTGAATTAAGATTATGTCTACCTCAACTTGTGAAATTTTATCAAATTGTTTTAATGTCCTTACTTGGCCAGAAAAAATAATAATAATAACCTGAACAGCATTTGACTGACCCTGAAGCTAATGAGGCTTAAGCTCCAGGGACCTTTCTTTCTAAGAGGCCCTAGAAATGTGTACTCACACGGTCTTCTATTTTTGGAAAATTTGTGAAAATTAAATACTTGCATATTCTTTCTCTTAAAGAGCTCACTCAGAGTGCATAAGTTTCAGGCCCACCAATGTCTGAATCTGCCTCTGAACCTGAGGCTGGTCCCCCAGTATTTTTTTTAAATAATTTACTTTACTGACTGCACCAAATGGATGACCCAAAGGTCTCCGTGGCCACAGAGACTCTGTGATTCTCCATCCTGCCCTGGTTTGGCCAGAGCAAGATCAAGTCAAGTCTGGTTCCTAGAGCTATGCTTCTTTCCACCCCACACCGCCCCATCATGAACAAAGAACCTCCAGGAAATTTTGACCTACTCCCAAAGCACAGAGAAATGACTGTGTTCTAGGCATTTTCAGAAGGAGAAAGAAACATGGTGCTTTAAACCCAAGTTAGCTTTGCAAACTTTGAGCATTACACCACTCATACACACAAAACCAGAGCTGTGGAATTTCCATGAGGGAGCCAGCCCCAATTCAGACAAGCACACCCTGAGCTAAAATTAGCTGTGTCCCTGAGCCGGCTTGCCAGCCCCGTGACTCTCCTGGCAGTCCTTTTTCCCTGTAAATGGGTGATGAGGGTCCCTGGGTAGCAAACCATGGGTCCCATTCCTCCCTGCCCTCACTCTGGAATTACTGCCTCTGCTGAGGGTCCTCAGCTGTTCAGCACAGGTGGCTACAGGTGGAAAGGCCGGCAGGTGCGGGCATTCACTGAGGAGCTGGAGGTGGCTGAGAATCCAGCCACTCAAGGCTGAAAAGTCTGTACTGAGACTTTCCACGAGCCCCACAGCATGGGAGCACAAGGCCCACCTCACACAGAATTCAGGACATGGGGATTGAACACTTTAACACAGAGCAAGTTTCCCTCCCAGATCCTTAAGAGGTAACAATAATTCACATGAGTCTGTAAGAGCAGAAAGGAAAAAAAAATTGAAGCAGCATAATCCCTTTTCTCCTTATAATGAAACTTCTACAGAAGCAGAATGAAACCCTTTGGTTCTCTGGTTTTTAAGGATCTGAATCTAATACAGGCATGAGGCTGAAAGTACAGCGGCAGAATGAAACCCTTTGGTTCTCTTGGTTTTTAAGGATCTGAATCTAACCCAGGCGTGAGGCTGAAAGCACCCCCTCCAAAATCCCAAGTGCTTGGTTCTCCAAGCTGCCTCTCCCACCATCGTCTCCCTCCCTAGTGGGACAGATGTGCTGGGACAGACAGCAGCCCCTTCCGGATGGTGTGGGCGAGAAATGGTCCCAGCACAGCAGATGCCAGGAAGAGCTCTGACCAAAGGTATCTGGAGCTTTTTCCAGAACAAATGGAAAACCATCGGAAGCAGCAGGACCCGTTCTGGGCAGTCTCCTGTTGGAAATGTCATGTTGAGCCTCACAATGGGGGCGGAATCAAAGGTTCAGAAGCTTTGGGAAAACAACCAGAAGGCTGACTAAAGGGGGTAAGATGGGTCTGGAAAAGGAGGGTGGGAATCAGTCACCCAGAGCCCAGCAGACCTACATGAAAGAGCCTGTTTTCTATGCATCTGGAAAACACGTGCAAGCTGTTGTTTCTGTAACCACTGAATCCTTGAAGTGCAAGGGCTTACAGATGCCCAGGTAACAAGAAATTCATCAGCTGTGTTGAGGTGCTCCCTCAGTGTGTCTTGGGCTAGCCTTCACTTCAGCCAGATTCCAGCACTGAATACCACACCTGGTTATACTTCCTTATGATCATTACCCAGAGATAAGAGATATATCCTATTAACCATTCATTTTCCCTATTTGTTCCACATGTTTTTATTTTTTTATTTTGAAACATGTTAAACCAACAGGAAAACTGAATGAGAAATAAAACACACTAGCACATACCCTTCACTTACAGTGACAAATTAACATTTGCCTTGTTCTTACTCTCTCTATGCACACCTACATACACACCCACAAACACACACACATTTTTTTTGCTGAATCATGTGAAAGCCAGCTGTGGACACCATGACACACCATCCCTAAATACTTCAGCCAGCATTTCCTTAGAATAAAGATGCTCTCCTGCTGAATCCACATGGAGTTTGTTTGTATGACAACACTTTTTAAAACCAGAATCCTTGTCTAAGTTCTCCCAGATCCTTGCAGCTGGTGCATGTGCCCTTTTGTAGTTACTTTCTTTAAAAAGAAGAATAATAAATCAGTTGTAATGTCTTTATTAAATATTAAACGGATCAGACCCACTTTTCTTTTTGATCTAAAATGGATACTTTCAACCTCTCTTTTCTTCTTTTAATATCCTCCTAGGAGTGTACTGAATTTTAAAGATATCTGATCTTCCATGTTGAGGCTAGAAAGTGACTTGAGATTTGTTAGGGAGCTGAGCAGGGGCAGAGGGAGACTATGGGTGGGACAATTGTGTGTGTGGATGGGTTGCTTTGGCAGCTCCAGGGGTTGACTCCTAGACACCTGTCAAAATGCCCTTATAACATCATGCCTTCCATACAGCAGCTTCTGGAAAATGGCCACTCAGTGTGCCATTGCTGCATGAGGAGGTAGACATGAAATAATGGACGTGGATCTCAGCCGTGCCAAACAGCCTTTAATCTAATCTTCAGATGGTGGATTAAAGTACTTTATCTCATTTTCAATCTGTGCCATTTTTAGTTTAGATTTCCTTTTCTACTCATTCAGAAGACATTTTATTTGAAGAAGAAAGGCTGAACAAAGTGACACTAAGACCAAAGGAAGCAACATCAATTACAGACATGCCATCATCCTCCCTTAAGACTTTCCATGTACCTTGACCCTTCACACAGTTGAGTAAACCCTGGGCTCAAGGCAGAAGCAGGGAGACAGAGGACCACACCACATGGGCCTAGGCAAGGGCAGCCAATTTTGCCAGCCCACTGTCCAGGCCTGGCCTGGGAAGGACTTCTGCAAGAGAAGAGGGTGGAAGGACACATCTGCCTCATGCTCCAGCGCTTTCAAATGGACCCAACCTCCCCTAACCTTCAATGAAAAAGAAGGAAATGCCTCAAGCCTGGCAAATTCATTCAATCCACAAATGGTTTCCAACAGCCTACTATGTGCCTAACCCCAGGGGAAAGACATGCCCAAGGTCACAGAGCCCTTGGCCATGGCTCTCACAACGAACCTCAACATTTCTCTTTTGACCATCACAATCTTCCATAATCTGACTGCAACCTCACTTCCCATCCTTCTCACAAAATCCCCATGTATTCAGGGATATATTCATCTATTTTTTTTAAATGGGTGTTTTGGCTAACCAAATAGCTGGGGGGTGGGGGTGGAGGAGCTAATATTTATTAAAATAACCATTGTGGTTAATATTTATATTTTATAAATATTTTACATATATTATTTATTCTTTATGTCAATCATAAAAAAGCTAAAAGAGACTAAAAAAAAGAAGTTTTCGCCTTTGCCCTGTTAGTGTATGGCAGAGGTAGGATTTGCACCCAAATCTGTTCAACTCTAAAGCGGAGGCCCTTTCAACCTCACCATGCCAAGAGTTACTAAATATGTGAAAGACGGTGATCCAAGTTTCAAAGTCTCAGAATACAATACAATGCAATGCTTCCAAAAGAGCAGATCTCAATAACTTAACAAAGCTTTGCTTAGTTGGAATAAATTTCAAGTAACTCAACGACTCTGCTGAGTAGAATTGACTCTTTCACTAGAGATTTAAAAGGCACTTTTGGAACTTGTAATGCCCTGGGCCCATCATTACAGACATCAATTATCGTTACTGAGCATGGCAGAAGATGACTCTGGTATTGTCAGCACTGTCCCCTTCTGGGCCCCACCCAAGTACATGCACCCCGTCTCCTTGGGCTCTATGAATGGTGAAATTCTTCTGCTGCTGGTGGTATAAACACGGCTTGCAAGCATGCACACATCTCTCTTGTCCTGAATAAAGGGCCCTATTCCTTAACTTTCTACTGTCTTGAGCTGCCGCCCTGTCCCTGTGCACCCTTCATCTCTAAACTTCTTTCACAAAGGCTCTATGTTCTCCACACGTGTCCTCATCCCCTCCCATTCAACGCACTACAGTTGACCTTCTGTCCCTGAGCACTCTGCTCAAGGTGCTCTCTCCAAAGCCACCTAGGAACTGCCACCACCAGGCCCAGTGACCTCCCAACCTCTCCTAAGCGTCCAAAGCTGCAACCTCCTGCCTCTGGGAGGCTGGCTCTTCCCTCACCTGGGGTGGGGCTGGCCTCCGAACCCTCCCTCTGCTCTGACCACTCCCTTTCCTTGCCCTGACCCACACCAAGCATGTGATCTATACTGCAGGACACTGACCTTGGCAATGTCCACCCTCCAAGGACTTCAGCTTTCTGCCCATGCCAGCTCCTCCCAACATTCCCAAGGACCTGCGTTTCTGCCCCACTATTGACTGTGGAAACAAAAGCTCCACTGGACATGTCCAGAAACAACAAATCTTCTTCCTGACTCAACCAGCACCTCCACCTTCAGGTGCCCCTACCCTTGCTAACTGCCTGCCCAGCCTCCCCTTCCTCCAGGCCCACAGTTCTCCTTCACTGCCCCGTCCTCTGGATTCTCCTCCACAGTTCCCTGGCTCCTCACCCCTCCAGCACAGCCAGGTCAGAGCCCACTCACCTTCCCGGCCGTGACCCTGCTGCCAGTCACCTTGCTCAGTCCTGCTGCATCCCTAGACTCAGCTTGCTGAAGCACATCTTCCTGGTTATAAAACAACCACCCCAGAACCCAAGACACAAAAGAACTTTCTATCCCTCTCTATTGCCTAGAGAAGGTGGTCTGGCTCTTGAGGCACCTGTCGGGCCTGCAGTCCACCTTCTTCCCCGCACTCACACATCCCCTGGGCTCCAGCTACACCAACTTGCCCACCTCTTTGCTAACAGCATCCCCTCGGCTTGGGATTCTTCCATTCTCTGAACTGCCAGACTTACCCTCTAGGTCCTTGCTAATGCCACCTCCTCAACAGTCCTCTTCCCCCAGGTTGGGGCCAAGGTAATGGTTAAGACTAAGACCCCAAGAGCCAGAAAAGCTGCATGAACTCAGACCGCCTAGCCATTTTGTGCCTCAGTTTTCCCACGTATAAAACGGTAAAATTGCTGTCAGGATTAAATGAAGTAATACACCTAAAGCTCCTACAACAGTTTGTCAGATAATGAGGACTCAACAGATATCGACAGCATAATTATCCCTGAAACTATCCAGACTCTATCTCTACAGCACTCTGCCAGATCCCTTATCACATCCATCTTTTCCTTTTTTTTTTTCACTCATGTAGTATGTATTTGTCAGGATGTCTGAGCCTCTTGGGAGCAGGAACCTCAATCTTCAGCATCTCTCTCCCTAACACCATTCGAACAAGCAAGAGGCACTCTATAAATGCTTTGTTGAATTAAGTAAAATTAAATACCGTGTATTTAGATTGAGATCAAAAACTGTTTACTTTATCAGGAAAAGGCCCACTTCTGAGGGACCTATGACCACAAAACTGGCCTCAACAGGAAATGAAAGAAATCCCATGGCTTTACTAACTTCTTGTGGAATGAGTAAACAAAGTAGAATTTTCTGGAATGAGGCACACACACGGAATCTAGCCGTACAGGAAGCTACCCTGGCAGGTCACCTTTGTGATTTGAGGAACTCTGCCCAATATGCCCCTAACAGAACTCAGCATCGGAGTCCATCATTCCAGTATGGAGACACCAGCTCTGACAGTCACAGCAGAATTCCATCCCTCAGCTACCATTTGAGAAAACCAGCCCAAGAGTCATGAGGGAAGGCATCCAACCAGTGCTCCAGCAGGACTAAATGGGATTCGGCAAGGGAAAGACTTCAGCTCTCTCTATCTCAGGCCCCAAGACAACCAGCCTATCAGTTAGACACAGGGTAGGAACAAGGATGTCCATCTTCCCTAAATCAATGCCGTGATCCTTAGGAGGAGCTGAGATTAGGCTCTTTCTCAATGGCCCATCATTAAGTATACATTATATAAAAGTGTCTGCAAATGCAGAAGAACCCAATGCAGGCCCTAAAAAAATAAGCTGGGGAAGAACAGAGCTGCTTCAGTCTTTAGGAATGAGACCCCAGGGATACCAGCAAACTTTTCCCTCCCAAAAAAAATCTCAGACTTAGAGGAAGGCAGAGAAAAGTGATGAGTTCTACGACAGCAATAAGACCTGAAGAATAAAGCTACCCCCGCCACACAAAATTGGACTATTCAAACCCACTCAGCCATCAAGGCTCAGCTCAGCCCTGCTTCATCCAGAAAACCCCCTCCCTCTCCTCTAAGCTCCTATGGCATCTCAATTAGCACCATATATTTGACCCTGAAACAGATCTGCCTATTTTCAGGTGACTTTTTCAGGGTGCTAAGTCACTAATTCTGCTCTTCGATGAACTTGCTGAGTTAAGCAAAGAACTCATACTTCATTCTCCCCTCCCAAATTCTAAGCAAAGTCAATAATTTAATCTCAATTATTATTTATTGGAATAATTCTGAGCAAAACTGGAAAAGGTAGGGTCACAGACAAGTCACCCCCATACTCAGGTAGCTGACAGTCCAGCAGGAGGAACAAAGTAGCCTGTCAACTCTCTCCAGTGTGACATGTGCCATGAGAGGTCCGGAAAACAGATCATGTCCAAATATAGGTACAGTGAAGAGATCAGGAATGGCTTCCTGAAGAAGGTAACATTCAAGATGACTTAAAGATGGGGCATCACAGTTGGGAGAGTGAATTGGTTGGTTGGTTGGGTGGGTGGGTTGGTTGGGTGGGTGGGCTGGTTGGTTGGTTGGGTGGGTGGGTGGATTGGTTGGGTGTGTGGGTAGGTAGGTTGATTGGGTGGGTGGGGTGGCTGGTTGGTTGGGTGGATGGGTGGGTGGGCTGGTTGGTTGGGTGGGTGGGTTGGCTGGTTGGTTGCTGGGTTGGGTGGGTGGGTTGGTTGGTTGGCTGGTTGGTTGGGTGAGTGGGTGGGTTGGTTGGCTGGTTGGCTGGTTGGGTGAGTTGGCTGGTTGGTTGGTTGGTTGTAGGAATGGATGTTTAGCTGTTTGGTTGGTTGGTTTGCTGGATGGTTGTTTGGCAGGGTTGGTTAGGTTGGTTGGTTGGGTGGGTTAATTGGGTGGGTGGGATGATTTGTTGACTGAATGGATGGTTGGTTGGGTTGACTGGTTTGGTTGGGATAGTTGGTTGGTTGGTTGGGTGGTCAGATGGCTGGTTAGTCGTTTGGCTGGCTAGATAATTAGGTGGTCAGGTAGCCATGTAACTAGTTTTGTATGAACAAAAAAATTACTGAGTGAATTAATGAATGCCAACAGGCAAACTGAAGTTCAAATTGCTCCAATTATATGAAAGATTTATCACTTTTAAGTTGCATGATACTATCCCAGACAGATTGGCATAACTTTCCCTTTCATTCTCCTTGCTAAGGGCACTCTCTCATTTGCTTGGCACTTATTATTGCCAGGTCCAGGAACATGGCTGAGTAAAGACAGAGAAATAAGGCCCCATTCCAGACCTCAAAAAGTTCATGAATATAAAGATGAGTTATCAAATCACTGAAGGTTGTCCATGATACTGAGGGAATAAAAGAAAGCAGCCAGACTCTGCTGACCAGGACAGGATTAGGGTGAGATAAGCAAGAAGTCTAAGGTGCAAAATTTAAAGAGACTCTGTCTCAGGTCATGCAGGTGCCCAAACTGCAGCTGAACAACCATGAGAGACAGTAGCCCCCTTTTTTTTTTTTTGCATCCTAGATGCTTCACCCTGCCTCAGCCTTATCCTGGTCCTACTAACCTCAGTGGGCCTTTATTTGGGGTTCTGGTGGCCAGAAACTGCTGTAACATAGCTAACAGAGCAGCACAAAAGCATCTTGAAGTAAGAAAAAAAAGGAATACAGGAAAGACTCTCCATAATACCACTCCCGCTCTCTCACACTCATCACCCAAATACTATCTCAGTGCCTCAACAGCTTCCTTCCATCTTACAGCTGCCACTTCCCCTGCATGGAACATCTTCCCAGCCTGCGTCCCAGGACTCAGAACCTAGGATGGAGCTGGCAAGGGCCCAGATGTGGTCCAAGGGGATCTGAGAGCTGCCATGCTGATATCTGCAGATGAACAATACAAGATCACTGATCTTCCCTTCCAGGGAGATGTGTGGCACTCTCACTTCTTTAGCCGCACTTTCTGGATCTCAAAGAAAATCTGAGTCAAGGGAAATTTCTTTTCCCGGACAGATGCATCAGGTCAGAGACTTGGAAACCATGGAACTGAAGGTACCTGGGGATTGAATAACCACACAGGGGTTTGGGGTCATCAACTGCATTTTTGGAGGGCTCAGAGTGGCCTGTAATATGCACTGGAGCTGTTTCTCATGTTTAATCTCCTGTGCCTACTTTCAGGAGGCCAGTATTCAGAAGGAGAAAGAAATGGTATTCCACCATGGCCTGGGGGCACATGTATAGGGTAAAATATGATCAACAGGCTGAGAAGTAGAAAGAAGTGGCTGAGCATTGGGCATCAATGGTAGGTGTGGAGGACAGCTGTACCCAGCACAGAAGAGAGGTCCCCAGAACAGTTTAAGAAGGTGAGGCTGAACCAGTGCATAAGCCCCAGGCAGGCCACTAACCACAAAGGATGACCAGCATGCTGGTAAGGAATTTGGCGTTGTGGGTCTCAAGAGTCAGATTTTGAACACTGATAGTCTGATGTGAAGTCCCAATAGTGCATACAGACAGATTAAAATGGAAATTCTCCCTGTTACTCATCCCACGAGGTGCAGATGTTTTCAGAGTCAGGATGCTCAGAAGCAGGAAACAGTCAACGAACTGCAAATGCCACATCCTCTGAGAAACCTCCTCCAAGTCCCAGCTGGCACAATTCATTCCCCCTCAGGACACAGACAGGCATCTGTATACCTGTGGCTTTCACTCCAGATCTGGGGGCCTCCAGAGGCACTAGAGGACACGGGAGAGTTTGGGATGCACTTGTCTCTCTCCCGCTGAAGTACTTAAGAAAGGTCTGGTACAGGCCTGGTGAGTGTCCGCTGAATTAAATTATGCAACAAGAGCAAAGAGACCAAATCGCTGGGGTTAGGAGGATTGATGAAGATCTGCTGCCATCTACCGTCCATTCTTCTGCAAAACCTGAAAAACTGCCGGGCATCCCCAGTGTAAAGAGGAGTGTTTTGACAAAAAGGCAGAAGCATTAAGGCTTTGGGGCCTTGGCCTTATCAAGGCTGCAGAGACCCACAGCAGAACAAGGCAGGTTCATCTGCTCCTGGATCTGTGAATTAAAACTACAGACACTTCTTCTCCAATGTTACTGGTTCACCAGGAAGTCTTGCATTAAACACTGCCTCTCCAAGCCCTGGGCCTTCCTGCCCTCTCAGCAGCATACCTTAACTGTTCCCTCAACTTCCACTCCTTTGTGATGGCCACAATTTAGCACCCAATTACACAGGGCATGCTGATGCACCCTGGACTTCTGGAGGCAGCCCTTTACTGAGTTGACACCTCTCACCTCACTAAGACAACAGGACATAACCCAGCCATAAAGCCAGTAATGGGTTAACACGATGCTCTTGCATAGAGAGCTGCAGATGTCATGATGGGAAAGGTTGCCTGAGCCTGGAAACAGTTTCGTTTCAGTCTCCCCTTCTGAAGTCTGTATCCTAACCTGTAAAAGGTCCCCGCTCAGCCCACCTCACCAGGGCATCCAATGTACCTAAGGTGATATCCAGGGAAAGGCTTTGCAGTTTATCTTTAGTGTGACACCTAGGGATTGGGTGAATGTAGAAGGAGCCATGAGAACTGACGTGGAAGCCACAAGTATCCTGCCCAGCTGCCTTAGACAGGTACATACTTCCCAGCTGCTGTCAACGTCAGCTGCTAAGGGCTCACAGCTACACCCTTTTCCGGAGAAATGTCCTTTACCAAACACACCTAGGAGGTTGCACACTGCCCGCCCCACTCCAGGATGGGCAGCCCATAGCCACTGACTGACAGGGGGACACAAAAAGCCCACTCCCTTGCTTAAACATGGGACTAACTCTGAGTCAATTCATGCTCC
Organism: Saimiri boliviensis; assembly: GCF_048565385.1. Classification (NCBI taxonomy): domain Eukaryota; kingdom Metazoa; phylum Chordata; class Mammalia; order Primates; family Cebidae; genus Saimiri; species Saimiri boliviensis. The sequence goes on along the minus strand of NC_133458.1, from coordinate 97,068,033 downwards.
ACATCTCCCCATGAAATCAGCCTGAGCCCTGAGCCCTCACAACCGCGTGGAGCTCCTTCCCCTGCCCAGTTCCGCTTTCCTCAACACTTCCTCCTGAGAGCATGCTCCCAACAAATTACATGCACCGGAATCTGACTCAGGCTTGGCCCCTAGGGCATTGCTTCCCAAAGCTTGACACGCATGACATCACCTAAAGAGCTTGTTAAAACCCTGATTCCTGGGCTTCACCCCCAAACTTCTGACTCAGTGGGTCAGACAAGCTGTTTCTAATACGTTCCCAGGTGATGCAGATGTTGCCAGTCCAGGGGTCACAGTTTAAGAACCACTGTTCTGAGGAACCTAACCCGAGGAACCATTCAACAAGTTAGGGATGGTGGAATTTTACCTTGCCCTGGTCAGCCTGCCTTCAGCTCAAAAAGCTGCAGCAAAGAACAGCCTGGAATAGGCCTCCAACAACAGACACTTGTACTCTGGGCTGGGAGTGATTCCAGGTTGCTGTGTTGTAAATCCATTTACTACACACCTATAGGAGCTCCGAGGAGCTCATAGTCTAGGAGGGACTCCAAAGTCACAGAACCCTGGTTTACAGGCTCATTCTTTATACAAGATGAGCCTCAGAGGTCAACCAAATCAACTGTGATTCGGAGATGACAAAAGAAGTCAGAAGTCTGGTCTAGGCATGTGCAGAAGGTAGAGTCAGAGAGCCACTACAGAGTAGTCCATCCAACTCCTTCATTTACAGACAGAACAGAGGCCCAGAGAGACCTGGAGAGCAGCTCAAGGCAGATTTCCACCTGCAAGCACAGGACAAATAACTGCATGACTTAAAGGCAAGATGGGGGCTTGATTTGATTGTCCTCAGACAGTAGCTGTGAGCAATCCTACTAACTTGGGCTCTGGTAAGTCCTGGTATGGAAGCTTCTTAACAACATCAGTGAAACCCCAGCATCAGAAGAGAAATGTCACAGCACAACAATAACAGGATAGCTCACCACTGACACGTGTGGACTCCAAGCACATGGTCTCTGACTCAAGGCCACAGGGAGGCTGGTTCACAAAGAAACACCACTGGCCTGATAGAAAGTAACATGAAGATCAGAGGTATAAATTATGGCCCAGTGACCATGACCTAAACCTGCTTCTCCCACCGCCTTCATTTCAGGCAAAGGCAACCCCTTTCTTATAGTTGTTCAGCAGAAACTGCAGTTATCCTTGTCCGCTTTCTTTCTCTAACACAGCACATCCAACGCATAGGCAAATCCCAATGAGATATGTCAACACAGTCAATATCGAATCACATATATGACAGTGGTTCCATAAGATTGTAACACCATATTGTCACGGTGCCTTTTCTAAACTTAAACGCGTTTAGAGACACAAATACTTCCCCCTTGTGTTATAACTGCCTCCAGGATTCAACAGAGCAACATGCTGTCCAGGTTTGTAGACTAGGAGCAACAGGCTAAGCCATTTAGCCTAGATGTGTAGTAGGCTACACCATCTAGGTCAGTGTAAGTAACACTCCATGATGTTTCCACTTCACCAGTCTCGGGGAGACAGACAGATGCACCCGAAACTCTCTTGGGTCCTCCAGTGCCTCCAGGGACCCACAGATCTGGATGCACTTATAAGAACGCATTTCTCATAATGTGTACCTGCCACTAAGTGACTCATGATGTAGGTCTGTGTATATATGTATACACACATATTCTAGCTCATGTTTCACCATCTTCACTGCCACTTCCCCGATGGAAGCCACCCTCAGCTCTCTTCTACTACTGCAGTTGCCTAACTGATCTCCCTGCCTCCACACTTGCCTTCCTCCTTCCACACTTGAATCTGTTCTCAACACAGCAGCCTCTTAAAACACTCGTCAGATCACAGCATGCCTCTGCTCGACCTTCAGAGGCTCCCGTATCTCCTAGAGACAGGAGTAACCAGAGTAAAAGCCAATGCATTCAGCAGCCTCCAGGCCCCAGCATGACTAAGCCCCTGCTTCCTCTCATACTTCTTTTCCTCTTCCCCTCATGTGCTCCAGCACCTGCTCTCTGCATTTGTGCCCAGGGATAAAAGTGCATGTTCCCTGTCTCCTTTCTGGCCTCCTCTCAAATGTAACCCTCTCTGAAAGGTTTTCCTGGCTACCTCTTTACAAAATAGCAGCCCTGTCTCCAGGGCTCCCTGTCACTCTTCCATGATTCATTTTTCCTCTTAGCACTTCTAAGCCTCAGATATGTTACATATTTCCTTGTTTTGGTGTTATTGTGGGCTGCCTTGTCTCACTAGAAATGGAAGCTCCAAGAGGGCAGCAACTCAATCTGCTCTGTTCACAACTGACTGCCTGGTAGGTCCGGCACACAGTAGGCCATCACAAGTGGTGTGCTGGTAAATGTTAACAACTGGCTCTCCAGGGATGGGGACCTTGATTTGCTGCATCTGCCAATCTCCATGGTACAAATATTCCAACCATGATTGACTGCAGGCTACCAATGTGACGTCACTGAATGCAAAGTTGGGAAGAGGCACTAAAAATCAGTATTCAAAGCCAGTAGAAGCCATCTTTAACATACTGCTGGTCCTCGCTAAATAGTTGTTGAATAAATTAACTGAATAAATATGTCTGAATTGATAGAGTTTTTTGTTTTGTTTTTGTTTTTTAAGGTATGACTCTAGGAATTCAGAGTCTAAAATCAAATATACCCAAAACTAAAGGACCTGTAACATGAAGAGCAGGACACGTTGGTTGGTGACAGCTGGGATGAAGGCTTTAAGTGAATACAGGAGGAGCACACCTATTTAAAAAGAAAGCTTGAAACATTAACTACAAACTGAAAACAGAATTTATGAAAAAACTTTGCAACACCTGCAAAAGTTCAAGTGAGTCATTTCCTTTTTGTTCTCTGGGGCTCTATTTTCCCTGCCTGCCAAATAAAGGGCTTGGATTCTAAGGCTGTTTCCAGTCCTGACAGTCTACAAAGCTAAGAATTTAAACAAGTCCTAAAGATGCATGTATTCCACTCTGCTTTTTAAAATGCTCAATTTAAAATCTTTTTTTAAGTCTAACTAAATTAGACTTCAATTCCACAGACGATATCATACTTCAAGGTTATATTCTGGGAAGATATTCACTTTCTCTAGGGCAAAATCCATTTCATAAAATTAAGGATGACCCAAGGCTCCATGGACCCACCACGGCAGGCCCCAAAGCTAGACATCTCCCCTCACCTAAGCCCGCTCCTCCTGGGGATGGCATGGCTGTGGGTTTCTTCTTGCCCTTTCCACACAAGGCCTGGATAAAAAAGAGACAGACATGAGAGTGAGACAGGGGAAAATGCCTGGAAAATGTGAAAAACACACACAAAGAAAAATCTTCTGAGAGTGGTCAGAAGAGAGACTGAGAGAGTAGAAGATGAATACTTTAAAAACTGTAGTGAGATAAAATTTTAAAAAGTAGCCAGGTGCGGTGGCTCACACCTATATTCCCAGTACTTTGGGAGGCCGAGGCGGGTGGATCACGAGGTCAAGAGATCGAGACCATCCTGGTCAACATGGTGAAACCCCGTCCCTACTAAAAATACAGGGCATGGTGGCATGCACCTGTAGTTCCAGCTACTCGGGAGGCTGAGGCAGGAAAATCGCTTGAACCCAGGAGGTGGAGGCTACAGTGAGCCAAGATCGCGCCATTGCACTCCAGCCTGGGTAGCAAGAGCAAAACTCCATCTCAAAAATAAATAAATGTAAAAATTAAAAAATGGCCGGGCGCGGTGGCTCAAGCCTGTAATCCCAGCACTTTGGGAGGCCAAGGCGGGTGGATCACGAGGTCGAGAGATCGAGACCAACCTGGTCAACATGGTGAAACCCCGTCTCTACTAAAAATACAAAAAATTAGCTGGGCATGGTGGTGCATGCCTATAATCCCAGCTACTCAGGAGGCTGAGGCAGGAGAATTGCCTGAACCCAGGAGGCGGAGGTTGCGGTGAGCTGAGATCGCGCCATTGCACTCCAGCCTGGGTAACAAGAGCGAAACTCCGTCTCAAAAAAAAAAAAAAAAAAAAAATTAAAAAATGTACAGTGCTCCAACAAACATATGCCCTCTGTGGAAGGCCTAATAATGAGGCCCTCCCCCAACTATGTCCACATCCTAATCCCAGACTCCCTGAATGTGTTAGGTTATATAGCAAGCGGGGATTGAGGCTGCATATGAAATGAAGGTTGCTAATCAGATGACCTTGAGATGTGGCAAGTGTCCTGGATGAACCAGGTGGGCCCAAGGTAATCACAAAGGTCCTCAAAAGCAGAAGAGGGAGCAGGAAAGGGGAAATCAGGTGGCCTGAGTAGGATTTGGCCAACATCACTGGCTTCAAAGGTGAAGGAAGAGACCACAAGCCAAGGAATTCAGGTAGCCTCTTAAATCTGGAAAAGGCAAAGAAACAGATTCTCCCCTAGAGACTCCAGAAGGAATGCAGCCTGTTGACACCTGGATTGTAGCCCAGTGAGACATACTTCAGACCTCTGATCTCCAAAACTGGAAGACAATCAATCTGTGTTGTTCTCAGGCCACTAAGCTTATGGTAATGCTACACCAGCAACAGGAACCACACACAGCCCTCTATTTGCCTATAATGTCAGGTCATCTGGTCCCTGATCCTAATGGCCTGTGTGACCATGGAGAAAACTGTGCCCCTCTCTGGGCCTCAGCACCCTCATTTATACCATAGGCCTTCATGTCTTGATACCCCTGGATCCCAAGGCTCCATGGTTGAAGCCATGTGACAGGGCACACATTTGCTCACCAGCCCCGACCCTTAGATGTCAGTGCTGTGGCATCTGCCATGGGTTGAATTCCCAAGGGAGGATAACAACTCTTCTCAATTCATGAGAAACACAGTTTCAGAAACACAGTTACGCCCAGGTTTCTGAAGCAGATTCAGCGAATAAGTGGCTGGAACTTGTGCAGACTATGCCTACACCTATTGCTGGATGCCCAGCATGGTGAGTTTTGAGTTAACATGCAGAAAACCAATGACAGGAGGGTCCATGTGGCCATCTACAGGTCTAGAAACTCTCTGAGGGACCCTCAGACAAATGACAGGCCAGCATTTCCCAACAACAGAGAGCTGTGAGCAACACAAGTGAGGTGTCCCCAAACAAACAACCCACCTTCACAAAGTGCCCCTGGGGAGGAGGCCTGGAAGACCTAGCCCTGGGGGTTTGTAATTAAAAATTCCCTCTCCCATGCTCCGTACTGCACCTGAAGTTTCCTGAGGGTCTACTCAGGCCAGGTGTGTCACAGCAAGATCCATAAACGTACAGAGAAATGCCCCTGCCTGCAACACAGCACTCTAGCAAGAGGCAGAGAGAGGCGAGGGTTAGAGGACTGCCCAGGTCAGGGCCAGCGTCCCCCTGGTTCTGAGTGATAGTGAGAGGAACCCAACAAGGGGCAGCCCTGACAAGCCAGTGACAAGTGGCAGGTGGCCCCAAACAGCCACAACCCTCACAATGGAAGCCTAGGTGACATACTTTCCAAGCATCTTTTGAGATCAAAGGACACAGAAAAAAAACAAAAATTAAACCAGAAAATAGTCCCTTCAGCTCCCAGGGCCAGATCCCAGGAGTCTGAGTTAAGAGGGCCTAACTGCGCAGACACTCACACCCCCTAACTTCTCAGCAGGTCACGTCCTCCACCTGCCCCCCTCTCCACCTGTGCCCCTAGGTGTGACTTCCATGGCTTTTCCTGACCCTGATATTATGAGGCCCAAAAAGGGCCCCAAGTAGCCCCCTCTCCTCCAGCTTCCTTACAACAGTGCGGTGGAGCAGGCGCTGTGCGTATAGCCAGCCAGCTCTGATGCCGTCTCACTGTACTTGCCCATGCTTTAGAAGAATTACATGTGCACATGTGTGTCTCCACTTGAGGAACTCACAGGACCTGGTACACACTAGGACTCAGACCCGTGTTTACCAAATTGAATTAAACAAAGAACAGGGGGAAGGGGACACTGATGGAGGAGGGCTGGGAAGGGTAGGGGATGCAGATATGTTTACCAGTAGGAGTATATATGCACATTTGGCCCCAGTTTCAAATCAAGGGCACTGTGTAGAGTTGTGTAGTATGCGTACTACACAAAGATGCCTAGCTGAGAGAGAGAGAGCGAGCTGAAATCCAGCCCACATTCCATTTGCCAGTCTGCGCCCTTGGATCTGCATCCACTCAGAACCTTGTCAGGCTCCTTGGATCCTCTATGCCTCAGTTTCCTCATCTGTGAAATGGAGTAATAACTGCTAGGTTGAAGGATGCTTTTTCTCAACTCCCAGTGTTTTCTGACAGTTTGAAAAGGGCTCTGCTGGTATGGCCCACCTGACCATTCTCCCCTTCTTTACTCACTCCACTCTAAGAAAGGAAATGTGAATTACATGATTGATAAATTCCATAGAAAATAAAAGGCATGTTAGGCTCAGCTTTACCCTTTTTCCTCTTGGAAGTGGGCTGCTCTTCCAGGGGCAGCCCCTCCCTACCATGTGTTATACGAGAAGACCTGCCCTGGGCCACAATGGAAGGTTCGCTTGAGCCCAGGAGTTCACGACCAGCCTGGGCAATATAACAAAAGCCCGTCTCTACAAAAAATACAAAAAATTAGCCAGGTGTGTGGAAATTAGTGCACCTGTGGTCCCAGGTACTTAGGACGCTAAGTGGGGAAGATTGCCTGAGCCTGAGAGGTCAAGGCTGCAGTGAGTTATGATTGCACCACTGCACTCCATCTTAGGTGACAGAGAAAGACCCTGTCTCAAAAAAAGAAAAAAACAAAGCAAACAAAAGGCATTCCAAACAAAAACTAGAAAAAAATTTTAACCATATAACTGCTAAAAAAAAATACTAGAGAAAGTTATTCAAGTAAAAAGAAAATATAAATGCCATAAATCTTCCAACTAAAATAAAAAATTATCAGACTGGATTTAAAGTTCCAAATACATGCTATTTATCAGAGATATGCTTTAAATATATTCTAGATGGAAATGTCAGTAAATATCAAAGGATTATAATCACAAAGATTACATATATATGTATATGTATGTGTGTATATATGTGTATATATAAACACATATATGTGTCTATATGTATGTATATATATATACACATATACATACATATACACACATATATATACATACATATATACACATATCTACACATACATATATACACATATATACACACATATCTATACATATACACATATACACACACACACAACCAGAGTAGAAATAAGCTAGAAATTAAAAAAAAAAAAGATTAAAAAAATGCCCTAAATATATGAAATTAGTCAGTACATGTCTAAATAACCCATGGGCTAAACAAAACACACACACACAACTGGAATTAGAAAATAAGTTATATGAATATGTAACATATTAACTTATAGAATACAAAGCATTACTTACAGAGAAATTTGCAACTTTAAAAGATATTACAAAAGAAGGCTGAGAATCAGTAAACCATAAAATAACAGCAAATTAAACTCAAAGAGAATAAATGAAGAAAATAATAAGAGCAGAGGTCAATGAAATAGAAAACAAACATAAAGCCGAAAGTTTTGAGTATACTGTATTACACAGTTGATAAATTCCTAGTAAGACTTGTTAAGAGAAAGAGAGAGAATGCAAATTATCAGTCTCAGGAATGAAACAGGGATGAACTTCAAAGTGATAATAAGAGGATAATATAACTACACAATTTTATATCAATAAGTTTAAAATATATATAAAGTGGCCAAACTCCTTGAAAAACTATAACTTGCCAAAACTTACACAAGAAAGTTAAAATTTGAATAAAAAATTTTTTAATTAAATACATAATTTAAAACCTTTCAACTTAATGCTCAGAAAATCTCTCCAGTAAGCTCTCCCAAATATTTAAGGAAGAAATCACATCAATCTTACACTAACTCTTCAAGGGGCTAGAAAGAGGGACCACTTCTAGCACAATCTAGGTAGCAGCATCTGACAAAGCTGTTACAAGAAAGGAAATTATTTGCAAGAAAGGAAAAGGAAAAGGCCAATCTCCTTCATAAACTTATACACAAAACCCCTACACGAAATGTTAATAAATCAAATCCAATGACATATAAAAAGATAATGTATCAGAGTCAAGTTAGATTTATTCTTGGAATGTAAGGTTGGTTTAACATTCAAAAATCGATCAATGTAGGAATCATCAAGGCCTATTGTAAAGAATAAAAGTAAGGATAGGGTAAAAAATGAAATAAAATAGAAATAATGCCCAAAGGGCCCTTGTGGAGGTGATTCATCACTGTATCTCTGGCTTCCCACAAGAAACTCTTACCCATGTCTGCCTGGCCAGGCTGCTGCAGGTATGCTTTGGGACCACCTGCTAAAGCAAGCTTGTCTAACCCGCAGCCCACATGCAGCCCAGGATGCAGCCCAGGATGCAGCCCAGGATGGCGCTGAATGCAGCCCAACACAAATTCATAAACTTTCTTAAAATCCTGACTTTTTTAGTGATTTTTTTTTTTTAGCTCATCAACTATTGTTAGTATATTCTATGTGTGGCCCAAGACAATTCTTCTTCCAGTGTGGCCCAGGCAAGCCAAAAGGTTGGACACCCCTGTCTAGAGCCTTCTTTAGCTTTCCAGGTGTGTGAGCTCTGGTTGAGTTTTCTTCTTGATTGACCATAATCAACTCTGCCTTGCCGGTTACTTCACAGGCTTGTTCTCAGAGACCAAGGAACCTAAGAAGGCCCCTTGGAAGCCATAAGTGACTAGACAACATGAAAGAAGCAGAGCTTCTTTTTGAAAAGCTGTCACGTTTGCATAGCACGCTCACCTGAAAGGTGTGGGCTGGTTGCCCTGCCGTCTGAATGCTCTTTCCAGCCTCTCCTGGGTCATCCTGGAATTACCACCCGGCAAGCAGAACTTCAAAGACATCCTGTCTGTATCTGTGCTGTCATCCACCGCTGGGCTGTCCTCTGAAAGATCTCTCCATCTGGCCCTGTCCCGCAGGGGCAGCCCTTTGCTGGGCAGATGGGGAGGGCTGCTGGCAGTGGTTTTCTGTTTTTCTACAATCCGTTCACTAAGCTGACTCAGGGAGGGCCTGGAGGGGGAGCTGTTGCTAGAAGCCAGGATGTCCTGCTGGGTGCGGACAAAGAGCTCAGGGACCTTACAGCTCTCCTCTTGGGGCTGCGTGGAGCTGCTTGAGGACAGGGACCGTCTCAGAGAGTGTTTGTGCAAAGAATCCTAAAAGAGCAAGGACAAAAGCAGTGAGAACCCCTTTGAGGGGAGCTGGAAAACACAGATCCCACTTCAAACATTTGCCCATGATGTGATGTCTCTCCCAGGAATGTCTTTTCCCACCCCTGACTCCTTCCCTTAAAATCCTGCCTGTTCTCTGACGCGCTGCTCAAATGCTCCCACCTCTGTGCTTTCAGTGACGTGCACCCCACCTGCCGGAACCTCAGAGCAGGCCTCGGCCTTTCAGCCCTTACAGAGAGCACATCATACAGCAGGTGAAGCCACTGCTCCAGTCTGCATCACCACCTACCAGCTGTGTCACTTGTGGGAAGATGCCTAATTTCTCTGTCCCTGATTTCCTTACCTGAAATGTAACCAGGCCACAATCCACTACCTGTCATTTCTAAATCCCAAAACCAGCCTAGGCACAGTGGCTCATGCCTGTAATCCTAGCACTTTGGGAAGCCAAGGCAGGTGGATCACTTGAGGCCAGGAGTTCAGGACCAGTCTGGCCAACATGGTGAAACCCCATCTCTACTAAAAATACAAAAAGATTAGCCAGGCGTGGTGGTGCATGACTGTAATCTCAGTTACTCGGGAGGTAGAGGCAGGAGAACCACTTGAACCCAGGAGGAGGCAGAGATTGCAGTGAGCCGAGATTGCACCACTGCACTCCAACCTAGGCCAGCGAGACACCAACTCAAATAAATAAATAAATAAATAAATCCCCAAACCTCTGAAAATGAAAGGTGTTTTTTTTGTTTGTTTGTTTGTTTGTTTTTAAATCCTGTGGTAAATTCTTAACTGTTGTGAGGTCGCTTACAGTTTTTTAAAGTATGAGTATTCATCAAGGCCTACTGTAAAGAATAAAGGCCTGTGTGTAGTTGCTGAAACAGTCATGATTTTGCTTATGGGGTGCTACCAGAAACCCTACTAAAGGCATCATGTCATGTGTGGCTCATAGACTGTACTTCCTTTCCAAAAATTAAAAAAAAAAAAAAAGTGTAAATTCCAAAATACATCCAGCCCAAAGGTTTTGGATGAGGGATGAGGCACCTGTAGTACTCCTCCCCTACAAGACTGAGGAGGATGACACGAGACCCGTGCAAGGCACTAGCACGGCGCCAGACATACCACAACAGTCAGCAAACGCTCATGACTCCTACGCATATTTGTCCCATGCCCACTTACATATGGTGTTAGCTCCCTCCTAGTGGCAGAGGTCATTCTTAATATGCCTCTGGTGTTCACAGAGCATCCAGCTCAGCAGCCTATATTTACTAGGTACTCAAGATTTGCTTAGTTTTTGAAATGAAAGAATTCTAGAGGAGTCCACAGAAATATCCAAATATCCTCCCTTACTGTCAAAGATGAGTGAAGGAAATGGGAACTCATGTTGTTATTAATGGGAGGGCAGGGGGACAAAAACGGACCTACCAGGCTTTCCCTTGGTTTAAAATTCTGGACCTCTCAATATTTCCAGAAATAATCCAAGAAATAATCCAAATAGTAAAGCCTGGGCTGGAATAAGGAAAGCTTAATTTTGTAATGTTCTGGCCAAGTAGATATTACTAAGCACTATAAACCTCCTCCCAAAGCCACTCAGGGCATCCCCTGCACAAAGTGAGGAAGACGTCAGTCAACATTCCCAAGGAGACTCGAACTTCTGGCCCAAGGGAGCTGGCGCTGCTGCAGGGAGCCCAGCCTCTTAAGTAATTCCTTTTTTTTTTTTTTTTTTTTTTTTTTTTGGGACAGTCTCACTCTTTCGCCAGGTGCCAGGCTGGAGTACAGTGGCACAATCTCCGCTCACTGCAATCTCCGCCTCCTGGGTTCAAGCAATTCTTCCGCCTCAGCCTCCCAAGTAGCTGAGACTACAGGCGCACACGACCACGCCCAGCTAAATTTTGTATTTTTTTTTTTTTTTTTTTTTAGTAGAGACAGGGTTTCACCATGTTGGCCAGGATGGTCTCGAACTCTTGACCTCGTGATCCGCCCGCCTCAGCCTCCCAAAGTGCTGGGATTACAGGCTTGAGCCACCGCGCCCGGCCTTAAGTCATTCTTAAATACAAAAGTGATCCAGTAAAAATGATGAAATACCCAACAATCTTTGACTCTTTCCTCCTGAGCAACCGATAAGTATGGCCAAGGTACTCAAAGGCAACAATGTCCCTTCTAGAGAATCTGGGGAAATTCTAGAGCAACCTATCCTTCAACATCCTTCACAGGTTTCAGACACCACCTCCCCAAACAATTACCACAAGAAATCTGCCACAATGCCTTCAGCAATGAAGCAGGTGCAAGCCATCTCCCTCACACCACGGGTATAAAGGGCGTCTCCACTGCACACACTAGATGATTAGGACGTCACGCTAGGACAGCACCTTGATGCTCATCTGGCTCACTGGTCCTCAAAGAGTAGTCCACCAAGCACTAAGAGTCCCCAGACCCTTATAGGGAATTCAAGAAACTATTTTCATAACAGTAAGATAACACAATTTGCCTTTTCTCACTGTTGACTGTGCACAAAGCAACAGTGGGAAAAACTGCTGGCCCCGGCATGAATCAAGGCAGTGGCACCAACTCCACTAGTGCTCAAGGCCCTCTTTACCACCGACACACTCGCAAAGAAAATAGATGAATAAAGTGCTGACTTCACTGAGGAAATGCCCATGCTGACACACAAAAATTATCATTTTTTACCTTCTTTTTTTTTTTTAATCATTATTCCCTTAGACTCTCCAGCACACATCTCTTCAACACCCTGAGTGACACAGTGAGAGGGACGTGCAGGCCTTCCTCAGAGCATGGAAGACAGCAGCTGGCACTGCACGACTGTCTAGGCTGTGAGCGAACTTGCTGGTTTTTTCATGGAACCACTGACAGACAAACTATGGTGACTCAAGCGTGGGCATTTGGCAGGCATTTTCTTGAAAACCAATTGAGCCTATCACCTCAAGGGAAACAAATGGTGTATTTTTGTCAGTGATAAACACAAGCTGTCAGGTAAAATTTAGAATTTTGGAAAACTTGTATCTGCCACCACGAGCTTGAGAGCTTTGCAATACTTAAAAACTTCTTGGATGAGCTGGGAGTGACATCAATGAATGCAGTTTTTTGGTGTGATTTTCTTTTTGTCTAATGACATGTGTTCACATTTGGAAGATCTATATAACTCAGTAACCAATATTTTCCAAATGACCAATATATTATGTTACTAAATCATGCAGAGGTAAAACATTCAAAGTACAAGACATACCAAGGGAAATTGGCAAGGTACAAAAAGTTCACCGACATGGTTTAAGATTTCACAATGAGAAACTGTAACTTGTCTAGTTTCGATGTAGCATCAAAGAAAAATAACCTAGTTTTCTGAAAAGACTATTAAAATACTTTTCCCTTTGCCAACTGCTTATCTATGTGAGGCTGGGTTTTCTTCATACACTTCAACCAAAACACCACATTGCAACAGGCTGAATGCCGAAGGAAATATGAGGCTTGAACTGTCTTCTACTAAACCAGACACTAAAGAGATGTGCAAAGAAGTATAAAACAATGCTACTCATCTTACTAATTTTTTGATTTGGAAAATACAGTTATTTTGTCATTAAAATATACTGTGTTACATGTAACAGGTTTACTGCTTTTATTTTTAATGATTTTGTAAATAAATATTTTTTAACTTCTTTTAATTTCAAATATAGTAAATAGCAATAGACACACCCACATAAACAAAAGCTCTCTGCACTCCACAATAAATAAGAGTAGAAAGAGAGCCTGAGACTAAAAGTCTGAGAACTACTGATGTAGTCTAAACTCTCACCCAGGCAGGGCTCCTTCCGCAGTGTCCCCAGCAGATGGGTTACCTAATTTCCCTTTTACACAACTAGCCGAGTCCCTTCCAAAACAACCTTTTCCTCTGCTGAGGCTACTGTGACCAATGGAGGGCTCCAATACCAGCCTCCATCCACTGGTGCCAGTTGTGCTATCTGGATCCACCAGGCCAGGCTACACCACTCAACCCAACAACGGGGCCAGCAGGCACACACCATGCACTACACAGAAACACAACGGTGCCCTGCTCTCAGGAGGCTTACAGACTAAGCTGGAGATTGCAAACAGAGTTTATCTCACATGGAGACAGGCTATTCCTACCTCCATATTCGAAGAAATCTCCTACATTCTGCCAACCTCCCACAAGATTAAGCATCTCCAAATCTTTTCATTTCCTCCAAACTGTTCACCATTTTAGCCCCTTTCCTCTGGAAAGGATTCAGTCTCTGAATGTCCTTTTTCAACAAGAAGACCTAGGATGGGGTATGACATCAAGATGTGGCCTGAACTACACAGTGATGGACAGGCTCTTCCTTGATCTGGACCCCAAGACTGCATGACTCGAGAGCATGGAAATCCCAGTGCCCTAAGGGGCCTTAGACAGCTGGTCTAATAGAATAGACTGCAGCCAAGATAAATAAAAGCCTTGATCAAAGACCCCATAAGATGGAGCCAGGGGCAAGGAGAGGACTCACTTCTTTCTGTCCTAATTACAAATGAACTGGGAGAACAGTGCCAGCACCTACGCCCACATCTAAACATACAGCAGGTGAGTGAGAGCACAGGCGGACACAGACACCCTAGTTTTGGTTGGCTCAGACTCCCTGACGTGACTGACATGGCATTCTGAGTTTGCTGTTTGCTTCTGCTTTGCTTTTCCATCTGTTGTACTGCTAACTTCTTTTACATTTGTTTCTGATTTGGTTTTGTCTCTCTGCCTAATGAACTCTACCATGGTCACCCCGTAAGGAAGACTATAAAACAACAATGTGAAATTTTTAGAATTTTTTTTTGAAATAGAAAAAATAAAAGCAGAATAAATGAAACTATAAGGATTGGGGTTTTATTCCCTTTTAACTATTGTGTTTAAAATTTTTTTTTAAAGATGCTGTTTTTCGTTTTTTTTGGACAGGGTCTTACTCTTGCCCACACTAGAGTACAGTCATATGATCACAGTTCACTGTAGCCTCAACCTCCCAGGCTCAAGCAATCCTCCCCACTCAGCCTGAGGAGTAGCTAGGACTACAGACGCACACCACCTCACCTGGCTAACTTTTTTATTTTTTGTAGAGGTCGGGTGGTGGGACAAGTGCCTCCCTATGTTGCCCAGATTGGTCTCAAATTCCTAGGCTCAAGTGATTCTCCCACCTTGGCCTCCCAAAGTTCTGGGATTACAGGCATGAGCCACTGCACCCGGCCTAAAGATGCTCTCTAAACCTGGATAGGTTCCCCACTCCTGAATTACAAAGACAAAGCTGAGTAGGTGTTCTCACCCAGCAGAGGAATAGAAAACCTTACAGACAAAATGGGTAAGCTAAGGGCAGGAAAGGAGACCTGCTCAAGGTCCCATGGGGCACTGAGAGTAGAACCAGAGAGAAAACAGAAGGAGTGTTCTTCCCATCCCCATACACAGGCTCCCTTCTCGGACTATCCTGCAGGGTACCCCAAATAAACCCAGGAATGCCTTAAGCCTGGCCCAGTCCTCAGCCTCCAGTCTCCTAACAACAGAAAGAGCAATAGCCCCACCTGCAGGGAGCTGGCGATGGGCCCAGTCATCATGCCTCGCACAGTCGGGCCAGACTTTGGCCTGGAATTCTCTCCTATCCTCTTTACATCCAAGGAAGGCTCCAACGAGTGAAGCTTGTCCATCTTCTCCCATGCAGAAGCCAACGTAGGAGTTTCACCCGGGACCGTCTGTCTAGGCTTACTTTTGTGTGGGAGCCTTTTAGATGATATGAAATTACCAAGTACATCTCCATTAAGATTGTCATGCCTGTAAAAAAGGAATATTTCCATTAAAACAGATTCCCCAAAAGGAATCGGTAGCAAAGATAGCAAATTCCACATTCAATGGGCACTCAAAGCAAGTCCATTAATCAATCTATGATGACTTCTAACCACCCAGCACTTTATCATGAAAGATAAGGAAAAGAAAATATGCTGGTATCGGGGCAAGTCTGCCCTACAAAATAAGACCAGTAAACAAGCAAACAAATTCAGAGGTGATGATCCAAAACAGGACCCCTCAAGTCCTTAAGACTAAAGAGCATCCTCAGTTTTCCAGGCCTGAAAGATGAAGGAAAACTATAACCCTTCAGGACAGTCATGGGGTATGTGGAGCCCAGCCTTGCCTGACACCACTGAGAGGTGTGGAGAAGACCCAGTGCAAACTCGGCATTCCCACACTGTTCAGCTAAAGCTGGAGTCAGTGTGCCAATGGCCGTGTGTGTGTGTGTGTGTGTGTGTGTGAGAGAGAGAGAGAGAGAGAGAGAGAAAGAGACAAAGAGGGAGAGGAAGAGAGCAAGAAAGAACAAAGGAAGTGAGAGACAGTGAGAATAAGCAGAGAGAGAGAGAACAAGAGTGAGAGAGCCCAGGAGACAAAGCCAGAGACCTAGGCAAAGGCGACTCTTACCTCTGATCACCCATAAGCCAGCACTCCTGTGACAGACTCAATTATTTTCTACCCCGGGCTCTGGCATAAATAAGTATTGCCCACTACTCTATGCCAAGCGGCTTGCCAGGGACTGGGTCACATGTGGGCGGGCAATCACATGTGCTGTGATTGTGGCATGTCAAGCAAAGGGGCTGGAACCAGCCTAAAGAAATCCCAAAAGGCTCCCAGAGAAAGCAGCACCTGAGTCTGAGACAATCAGGAGGGAAGAGGTCCTCAGGAGGGGGCCCAGCCCCAGCAGGCAGGCCTCTAAGGCAGGAGGTGCTCCGGGGAGAAGTGGGGCTGCTCTGGAATGGAATTCTGCATGGTATTCTAAGGAATTTATCCGGAAAGCAGCACAGAATATCTGAAGCCCTTCAGCAGGAGAGCGGCATCGCCAGACTCCTTTTGTGGAAAGCTCACACTATGTTAGGGCAACGGTGGATTTAAGGGGAAGATCACTAGGAGGCCTGGAGACCAGGAAGGGGCTGTGGGAGTTAGCCAGGAAAAGAAGGTGGGAGTGTGAACTGAGGCTCTTGCCAGTGGGTAGAGAAAGGAGGAAAGAAGGAAAGTGCCTACTATCACTATGGGTGCAGAGCTCACAGGACTCACAGATGCAGAAGATGACAGGGGAGGCAAAAGCACCCACATTTTTGGCTTGGGTGACTGGGTGGGACTCAGGAGCTTCGACTTCCTAGTTGCTTTTTTATTGTATCAGAAATATTTCACTTTCCAGCCAGGCAGTAAGTACTTTGGAGGAAGAGCTTCTTTATAGCCCCTGATGACCCTGTAGTTCCAAACCCTTGTGCTAAATGCTTGTCATGGTCCCACCTTTTGGCAGCTGGACGCCCATGCCCTGAGCTTCAGCGACCCTCAGGAAGGAAAATGCTTTTCAATGGAACCAGAAGAAAGCACCCATTCCCAGGAAGTTAAGCTCACTACTGGGGACTGCAGTATTTTAAAGTCATAATTTAATTGTTTCCCAAATAATAGAGGTTAAATCGAGAATGCCAATTCATTTTCTTCCTAAGATGTTTAAAAGAGCTTATTTTTCAGATTTTTTTCCCGTCTCTATAGTTTTTTGTTGCCTTGTAGAATGCTATACCTCTCTATTTAAGAAAATCAAATAAAGCAAGCGCTTGAACTTTACGATCATGGAATTTAAAATAAACAGTGAGTCGTAACTATTCTCCATCCCAAAGCAGTCCACTCTCACAGCCTCAACAGGAAAAGAACAGCACTCCATAGCAGAGATTTAGAAGACACAGAGTGCAGGAAGCTGAACAGTGACCCCTGCAAAGATACTCACATCCTGATTCCTGGAATCTGTTAACCCATCTATGCCAGAGGTTGCAATTTTTTGAATTTTTGCAAGAATGAAAAATCAGACCTTGGTGATGACCTTGAGCAGTACAATATAAATAACTCCCACATATTTAGTGTTCCAATAATGGAACACTGGGCATAAATGGGTTAACCATAAGTTAATCCACTTATGGATAACTACAGAAGTGGGTTAGCTACGTAGTACAAGGGATTTTACAAATGCGATTAAATTAAGAGTCTTCAAATGGGATTATCTGGTGGGCCCAATGTAATCACAGGGGTCCTTCTTAGAAGGAAACATGAGGGTGAAAGGTAGCAGTAAAGTTAGGAGCTGTAACAACACAAGCAGAGGCTGGAGTGACAAGCTTTAAAATGGAAGGAGGGGCCATGAGTCAAGGAACACAGGTGGCCTCTAGAAGCTAAAAAAAAGAAAATGGATTTTTCCACTCAGAATCTCCAGACAGAACCAGGCCTGCTGACACCTTGTCTTTAATTCAGGGAGACTTCTGACCTCCAGAACTGTAAGAGAATAAATTCGTATTGCTTTAACCACGGTGAGGATTAAATTTTATATGCCAATGTGGCTAGGCTGTGGTACCCAGTTGCTGAGTCAAGTATTAGTCTAGCTGTTGCTAGGAAGGCATTTGTAAATGTGATTAATGTTTACAATCAGTTGACTTTAAGGCAGATTACCCTCAATGATGTGGGTGGGGTACATCCTATCAGGTGAAGGCCTTAAGAGCAAAATCTGAGGCTTCTCCAAGAAGAAATTCTTTCTCAAGATTGTAACATAAAAATCCTGTCTGAGTTTCCAGATTTCCAGCCTGCCCTACAGATTTCAGGCTTACCAGCCTTTACAATCCCATTAAAATATGCCAGCTCCTTAAAATATGCCTTTTTTTTTTTTCTTAAGAGACAGGTTCTCACTCCATCTCCCAAGCTAGCCTACAGTGGTGTGATCATAACTCACCGCAGCCTCGAACTCCTAGACTCAGGTGTTCCTCCTGCCTCAGCTCCTGAGTGGCTGGGACTATATGTGCACACTGCCACCGCAGCTAATTTGTTTTTAGTTTTTGTAGAGATGGGAGTCTCTCTATGTTATCCAGGTTGGATTCGAACTCTCAGCCTCAAATGATCCTCCTGCCTCAGCCTCCCAAAGTGCTGGGATTACAGGTGTAAGCCGCTGCACCTAGCCAAACTTCTTTATATATACATACAGGTACACATGCATATAGATACGCACACGTGTAGACTGTATTGATTCTGTTCCTCTGGAAAATACTGACTGAAACAACCATGAAGTATATAGTAACTTGTTATGGCAGCAATAGGTAAGTAATAAACAGAATAATGGGAAAAGATACCTGGCTTTGCTTGTTTCCGACAATGATGTTCTCCATCCTGCATCTTCGTCTGAAAGGTCATATATATTTACCAGCGTGGTCTCTGAGCATCTCAATGGCACTTTGTTATTTTTCTTTGGAACTGAGAGTGCAGGGATTGGAGTTTCTTGAGTGAAATTGTTAGCTGTATTTCCAAAGTGATCCAGAAAGTATCTGGTGATGAGTTCAAGGCTCGTTCTTAGAGGATTTTCCTTTGCCTATCATTGGGAGAGAAAAAAAATCATTAATTATATGTGCAGCTTCAGGGAAGAGTGGAAAAGACAACTATTCCACTTCTTTGAGTAAGTTTATCAACTTTTCGCTCATTCAAACAAGCTTTCAGCCAACATTTACTGGCCATGTATTATATGTTAGGTACCATGCTGGGTTGGGACACAGAGATAAAAACAAAATCCCTACCCTAAAAGAACTAGCATCCAATGCATGAGACAGGCCATTCAATAAATAATTAGAATACAATGTGATAGAAATAGAGGCATGCCCAAGCAAATTTCCTCCTTTTTGCTCTAAGGAATAATTTTATAAAATATATATCCCTTCACTTAAAAACCTGAGTCTGTAGGGAACACTAACCCTACAGATTCACAAGTACTTTGGGTCCGATTTTCTTTTAGTTTGTAAGCCCTGCGTCTACCACTGACAGTAGCGATGACAGAGACAACTGAAGCAGATGATTAATGTGAAGAGCACAAAGGCAGTCAGGACCAACTCACTTTACATCCCAACTTGAAAAACACAAGGCAAATGAAAGTCTTCAGTAATTTGGAATTAAATGATACCAGTATTTTCCAGCCCTGCCTACTCGAAATGTTCCCTTTAGAAGTTTTTTTAAAATGCAGATTCTCACGTCCCACTGACACTAAATCAGAATAGCAAAGATTTAAATTCCCCTAAGTAATCTGGACAGACACAGCCATTCAAGCAACACTATGCAGGCTGGCCTCAGGGACCCAGCCACATGTCAGTCCCCAACCCACTCGCCCAGTAACACCCAGGTCCTGCTGAGCTGTAGCCAGACATTTTGCAGAGTAGCAAGGCACCTGACCTGGAGCTTGGCAGAGCAGACCCCCAGGGAATGCCAAGCTCTCCCCTTCCTACTCTCATCTATGCAGCAGGACGCTAGGACTAAGACCCACAGCCCATGGACTACGAACAAACTCAGCAGATTCATCAGACAAAATCCGGGACAGATTTACTATTTCTTTCAGGAAGAGATAAAAACAGAAACTATTTTGTCTAAGATTAAATGAAGCTTACAATGAAGAGAGTTAGAGGAAAGAGACTATATTTATTGTACCCTTCCTGCTTTTTCTCTCAATAAGAGAGACTTAGGACCCTGAATTGCCTGATTATACATTATGCTTTTTTATATCACTTGGCTCACAATAGGCACAGCCTATATATGAATCTAGATATTGTTTTTCAAAATCTCAATTTACATAGACATTTTTATCTATCCTATACCTAATAAGTTAAAACAAGTTACTGGAAATATTAACATAAAATTGCAGGGCTTTCCCAGAATCAGGCTTTGTGCTGAGTGAATGTCAAAATTATTATGTAATAGACTAATGAGTAATTTTCCTGTAAAATATACACTCCAATTCATTGTATAACAGCTAACGATTGTTGTATAAATCAGGGCACTTATCAGTAGCTCATGAAAATATCTTAAGTATCTTAAGATAACAACTACTTTAGGGAGACTATATTATAGTGAGGGAATAAAAATAACTTGAATGCCAAAGGCACTTTCGGGAAATTAGATGAGGTAGATTTACATTAAAAGTCCAACGTAACCAGAATGGTTAATTGAAATTTCTGGGTAGCTGTCTTACTCTCGGTGCAAAGTTCTCCTAAAGCGTACAGTCCACTCTCCTGCCTTGGAATACAGCAGACAAAGGACTGCAAAGCATCTGCTGTGGGTCAACATTCTTTCCACAGGACTTAGAAAATACTTGCTAAGGACAGGAGCTAGAGGTGCCTGCGGGCCACCCCAGGACCCAGAGGATAAAGGCCTTCTATTTGGTATCTTCACTGAGCCTCTGATACACTTCACCTGGCTGCCATTGCCTATTTCTCCTCAAAGGGGAACACGAGAATTTCTGGTGACCTGAGTGCTCCTGTAGGTACCACCTATGTTTAGTTTATATGTTTGCCTGAAATTCCATCCTTCACTTTATTGAGGGAAGCCTGGCCTAGGTTCCTTCCTGGCCTATGACACATATTTGCATAGTTTTCAAGTGGTTCAGAGGATCCTCTGGGTGTCTCAAAAAATAGCCTTGGTCCCACCACCATACCAATCCAATCTGCTAAAGTCCCATTAGAAAAAAGGATTACAGTTAAAATACGCTTGACCATCACTCCTACAATAGGATTGAGAATCAAAACACCCGATTCTAGCCTCATCACTCCTACAATAGGATTGGGAATCAAAACACCTGATTCTAGCCTCATCACTCCTACAATAGGATTGGGAATCAAAACACCTGATTCTAGCCTCGTCACTCCTACAATAGAATTGGGAATCAAAACACCTGATTCTAGCCTCATCTAATAACTGACTGTGAGACCTTGGATAGCCAACTCTGTCTGGCTCACAGCTCCCTCCTGAGAAGAGGAAATTTATCCGTAGTTTAAAGCTGGACCCTGAGAGGCTAGCTGAGAAGGCGAGACCTCCTTTTCCCAACTTCAAACGGGGCATTTCCCCTTCTTTGCTTTGCCTATTGAAATTCTATATGAGGTATCATTTTATTGTTTTTTTAAAAAATGGTGAGAAATGCTGAATTATATAATTTTCTTTTTGACTCTGACACTATGCCCAACCACAAAGCAACATTTGCTGGACGGCCAATTCTTTTTGTCTTCAAAATAGATGAAAAAAATTAAGTAGAAAGTGTAGCTTTGTTCAACTGTAAAGTCATTCATTCATTTATTCCACAAATACACACTGACTATTCACTATGTCATTGGACAGCACTTTATGTATGGGGAGATAATCGTGAATAAAAAAGACTGCATTTCTGGCTTCTGCTGTGTCCAAGGTATTGGGGGAGGCAGATATTAACTTTAAATCACATATTCTATTGCCAATGTGATAAACACAGAAACAGGAAACCTATAGGGTGCCATGAAAGCCTGTAACAGCAGGTTGGGGGAGATCAAGTCTGGGGGATCAGAGAAACCCCCTTCCCACCCACGGAAATGCAGTTCCATTTGCTTTCCTGACTCTAATGCACCTGGGTTAGCTGAACCCAATTCCCTCCTCTACCTAAATTATATGTCACAGGAGATTCAAGACCAAGGTATTACTCAGAACTGAAGAAGGAAACTCTTACACAAGCGGGGAATGGAAAATTTTAGTATAACTGGATACTATATTCTTAAGTACAGTCTTACTAAAAATAGCCTTGTATGGGGAGGAGGGAGCACAGGGAATAACTGTGGGAGGCTGAGCACTGGCACTGGCTCTGTTCAAAATGAGCCCAACAACCACACACACGCAACACACCAGTGGGCAGCACCAGCCGACCAAGGTGGAAAACTCACTCCCGCTGGGGATCTGTCCGCACTTGGAGGGGTCCGTTTCTCCCTGAACGCAAGTGTGGCAGGCCAGCAGCTCCTCAAGCCTCTCCTGTCACTGGGAGGGCCCATGAGTGCTTTGGCAGCGCCAAACTCAGTTCCAAGACTCCACACCACACCTTAGAAAGCACATACCTTGTTCTCCTTATAGAGAAATTCGAGATGCAAAACCTTTCGAAGATCATTTCTGTTGTTTATGCTGAGGTCAGAGCGTGGGCGTTCCTGGTCCATGGTCACACATGTCTTCTTTAAGCCCTGAGGGAAGAAATCTGAATCAATGTTTACCATCTTAAATCAAAGCCTGCTGTTCTCATAAAGCACAAGCAAAAGACTCCTGATGTTCACCAAGATAACTCCCACATAACCTTTATACTTGCCATCACCTCTGCAATTATTAATATTATTCTGATTCTTACAACAGCCCTATGGGCTAAGTGAAGGCTGAACTTTTCAGCCCATTTCATAGATAAGGAGAGAGTTCAGAAATCCCACACAGGAGTCCTGGGTTTGGCCTTATATTTGGAACCATAACATATGAAGCTTTAAAAATAAACAAAAGAAAAAACATGGCTAATATTCACTCCCTTCACTCTCAGACGGGGAAACCAGGAGATGGGGTTGATTTACCCAAGGTAACACAATGGAATTACATCACAGGCAGGGGTTGTAACCATCCCAGCCTATGAGTCCATGACTCTGGTACCCAGGCCCATGGGAAGCTCTTGGTAAATGTCTGCTAAATCACCAGCAAAGCCACTTTCCATCATCCCACCCCGAACTACCCAAAGACCAAGGTTCAAGGCCCAAATGAGACATGCTCTAGCAATGGCAAATCTAGGGTTGGGGCAGTTAGTGTCCTGTTCCACACAAGTGCCTGGCTTCTCCATTTGAAAAACAACCACACCAGTTGCTTTCTGCCCACCTCACTGAGCCATGATGATTGTCAAATGGCTAGAGGTGGGAAGATGCCTCACAGCTCAGTCTAATACCAGGAGTGTTCTTTGCTCTTAAAGGATTCCAGACGCCCAGTGCTACACAGGCTTCAGCTTCTCTCAGAGCCTTTGTGTTCAGAATTTTACAGAGGGTCTAGATGCTGGGGAAACAAGACAGAACCCACACCCACCATGAGCTTAAGTAAGAAGGCCAATTTAGGAAACTAAAAGTAAGAACACAACCTTGAAACAAACAGGACAGAGGAGGCCATAAGGAAGGGAAATGGAAATAAATGGACATTATGTCTCGGAAAAAAAGGTGGATTAGGTGCATCGGGAAGAGTACATTTGAAGGAAAGGTGGGGTTCAAAACCAACCGCCCACATTTCATCTGGGCTTAACCATGGCTTTCCCTCCAGTCAAAGAGATGTGCAACACACTATAACAAGGGTCCCTCCCTGATGGATAACTCTTTATGTCTGTCATCAGCTCAAATCAGCAAGCCCTGGCACATTTAACAAACCCCATCCCCACCCCAGCTCTACAGTGTGATGCACACCAGCATTTGTAAACTATGGAGGCCTGGGCATAGTGCCATAGGCCTGCAGGCCCAGAACTTCGAGAGGCCAAGGCAGGAGGAATCTTTGAGCTCAGGACTTCAAGGCCACAGTGAGCTATGATTATACCACTGCACTCCATCCTGGATGAAAGAGGGAGATCCTATCTCTTCAATAAAAAGAAGGAAAGAAGGTCAAGAAAGAAAGAGAGAAAGAGAGAAACCAATGGGGTAGGGAACAAGGGTGCCTCAGGAGTCAGGCAGTCCTCAGTCCCATCCAGCCCACTCAAACTTCATTCACCCAACAAACGCCTGTCATGCACCTTCTATGTGCCAGGCTCTGTTCTCGATGCAGGAGAGACAGAAGGAATAATGCTGATGTTGTGTTGAGAAAGCAGACGATAAATGTATAGTGCACTACTATAGACAGCTGCTAATATGCACTACTAGGGAGACAAAGCAGGGAGAGGGAAGACAAGGACAAAGGGCACCGTTTTAGACGGTCAGCTCTTTGCTCACCATCACCCACATGCTCACTCCTCCCCAGTTTCCCTATCTGCGAAACAAAGGAACAGACCACTAGTCCATAAGTCCAGTTGCTAGAGGCAGAGGAGCGAACAGATCAAAGTCCCAGTCCTCAGGGAGTTTCATTCCATAGGGGAAGAGACAACAAGTACAGTGTGACATGGTGGGGGGGAAACATACAAAGTAGGATAAGGAGACGGAGAAGGCTGGGGTGGGTGTGGGGATGGGCTGCTACTTCATCAAAGGTGGTCAGGAAAGGCAGCACTGATTGATGAGGGAATCAAAAGAGGAGGCCACGCAGACACCTGGGAGAAAAGTGCTCCAGGCAAGTAACAGCAAGTCCAAAGGCCCCGCGCCAGCTGCAAAAAGCCAGTGCATCTAGAGCTGCATGGCAGGGGAATGGAGGTAAGGAAGTCGGAAATCACCCAGAGCCTCATAAGGAAAGGCCTTGTGGGCTTTTGTGAAATGGAAAAGCTACTATTTTGAACTGACATATTTTTAAAAGATCACTCAGCTGCTAGGTGGAAAATAAACTGTAGGAGGCAGGAGATTAAACAGAAACCAGTGAGGAAGCTATTGAACAATTCACAACACATGAACACAGGGGTGGCTTGGGGCAAGGTGTTTGCCACAGAAGTGGTAATAAGTGGCTACATTCTGTATGCACTCTGATGATAAAGCCAACAGATTTGCTGATGGACTGGATATGATGTGCACAAGAATGGGAAAAGCCAAGAATAATTCCAAAGTTTTTGGTCCAATCAATTAGGAGGACAGAGATGCCATTTATTGCAATGGGCACAGTCGTAGGAGGAACAGGAAATCAGAATTTGAGTCTTGGCTATTATGATAAATAAATATTTGTTCTTTGTCCCAAGTTCCTGGCACATAGATTCTAAATCCCTTGGAATCTCCAGGGTGATAAGAATGTCTTCTGTATGCTAATGTGATGACTAGTGGCTGGGGACCCTAGACAGCTTCAGGACAGGGGCTGGTCACAAACCTTGATTAGAGGGCTGGAACCTTCAGCCCTACCTCCCAATCTCCCAGAGAGGGAAGAGGAGCTATAGATGGAGCTCATCACCAATGGTCATTGATTTAATCGAACATTCCTATATAACAGAATCGCCATAAAATTTCCTGAACGATGGGGTTCAGAGAGCTCCCAGGTTGGTGCTGAGAGGGCGGCATGCTGAAGAGACCATGGAAGCTCCCTGACCCCCTACCTGGCCATATGCATCTCTTCCACCTGGCTATTCCTGAATTGTGTCCTTTATAATAAACCGGTAAATGTAAGTAAAGTGTTTCTCCGAGTTCTGTGAGCCGTTCTAGAACATTATGAAAACTGTGTAGGGGGCTGTGGAAACCCTCAATTTATAGCTAGTTGGTCAGAAGTTCAGGTGGCGACTTTTCCATTCAAAAAATTACGTATATGTGTTTTCATATCAGACAAGTGCCCAGAGCCCTAGAGCCGTATGACATGGAAAGGACAGCCAAATCCCCAGCGAGCTCCTTCCCCACCCGAGGTCCCCATCTCCACCATGAGGGTGGATGGACAGCGAAGGGCCTTCCCAGCTGTGAACACTGCAAAAACTCTCCCGGGGCAAAATAGGAAAAGTTAGAAAAACTGAAGCAACCACTGGAATTCCCACTGCTGACTAAAACGACTAAGGGCTTGACTGTTAAGAACTTTTCTGGGCCTCTGGGGTTTCTTCTGGGAAGAAGTTCTTTCTGAGTGGGACCCTGACTTGCGTGGGTCGCGCATGGAGGCCGGCAGCCAGGCTGGGGCGCAGGCCTGCTCGCTGTGCGCCCGCGCTGGGACTCCCCGAAGCGGCCCCGAACCCCCTCCCCAGCTGCAGCCGCTCCGGCGCGCGCATGCCCCAGGAGGGCAGCGCACGGGGCTCAAACCCTGCCCTGCGAAAGCGCCTGGTGGCAACCGCAGAAACGCCTCGTGGGAAATGTAGTTTGCCCTGTCCCGAGAAAGCGGCGCTCTTCTGCGGCGTCTCAGGAGCAGGCAGCCGGCAGGGGACGGGCTCCCTTCCCGAAGGTGCAAAGCCTTCAGGGGCAACCCCGACAGGCCCCCCAAATTAGAGCCACTGCCCGGGTTTTGGAGGGGGCGAGCCGTTACCTTTCTGCTGAGGAACTCCCTGACCAAGGAGGCGGCCACCTCCTCCACGTAGAGGCTGTCCATGGCTCCGGCTCTGCCCAGGAGGCCCACGCCGGGCCGCAGACCCGGGCCGCTAAGTCGGTTGGGCGCAGTATGGCCGCGTTGCCGTGGCGACGGCGGCGTCGGCGCGGAGAGAACTCCTCCCCTTCCCCGGGGCGGGCGGGAAGGGGCGGAGCGTCCTGCAAACTCGCGTCTCAGAGCCGGGGGGCCGCAGCCAGGGCGCCCCGGCGCCGCCCAGGGCCCCGCCCACGGGCTCCGGGCTCGGAATCTTCACTCCGCTCCTGGCCGTCTGAGGGGCCTAGGACTGATTACCGCCCAGCTCCGAGGCTCCATTTCCTTAGACATAAAACGGGAAGAATGCCTGCCTCCTTGTTTCTGGAGGACTAAAAAGTGACCTCCTTAGGTGCACCCTCAGCACCACAGCCCCCTCTGGGACCACCAACGCCACCGACCTGGGCAGGCCTGGACCGTGGGGCCACGGAAGCCCAGGATTCTGCCTCTTGGGCACCGAAATTAAAGGACACGTTCCTCACCGGCTCCGTGCCTGCTTTCTCGTAATGAGACTGCCATTTGTTGATCACCAAGCTCTTAAGGCACAATGGCACTTTTAATCCTTACAAATTCCTGGCCAAGTGGTTACTGTCGGCCCCATTCTTTAAAACTGAACACTGAGATTCAGAAAGGCTAAGATTTTGCTGAGGCACACACAGCTGGGTACTGGGAAAGTTGGGTTTCTAATCAAGCCTGATACATTTTCCCTAAACTTAGTCACCTGGGTTCCACCTTCACACTCTTTGCCACTTGCGTTTCTAATCAAGCCTGATACATTTTCCTTAAACTTAGTCACCTGGGTTCCACCTTCACACTCTTTGCCACTTCTGCATGTTACCTATGGTATTCCTTTGCTCGGGGGGGCCGTACGAAGTACCACAGACCAGGTGGCTTAAACAACACATGTATGGTCTCCCAGTTCTGAGGGCTACAGACCGAGATGAAGGTGTCCCCTGGATGGTTTCTTCTGAGGCCTCTCTCCCTGGCTTCTGTTATAGACGGCCACCTTCTCCCCGTATCTTGGGCTAGCCCTCTGTGTGTGCCTGAGTCCTAATCTCTTCTTATAATGACGTCAGTTGTATTGCAGTAGGGTCCACCCTAATGGCCTCATTTCTGCTCAATCACCTCTGTAAAGATCCTATCCCACACAGTCACTTTCTGGGGTACCAGGCATTAAGACTTCAACACAGGAATTTTGAAGGACACAATTCAGCCCTTAACACCTAGACTGCTACTTATGGATTATTTTCTTTAGATCCACATACATGTTTTACAATTTATTTTAAAAAGGAAATTGTTCCCAAGCAGTAATACCCACAAAATCTTGTGTTTTATGTGCTTGTTAAATCTCTAATACACATTAAAACAAACACAAAACCAGAAAGGTATGCATTCACCTAAATCACGTTATGATCGCCACTGACTGGTACATGTACCACACTTGGAAAACAACTGTCTCACCCTATACAGTCTCCATAGGACGTGGCCATAATGTGGCAGGTTGCACTGCAATCTCCAGGCATTTCTCCCTCTCAATCTGCGATGGTTCTTTGAGAGGCCTCTTTTGAACATGTGCTTTATGAGAAAGAGCCATGCGCTCTTATACATACAGAGAGAAGGGCAGGAGTTGCAGGAGACAGTGTGATGCTTGGTCCAGGGGCCCCCATGTTCCAACTGTGAAGACACACTGATAGCTGATGTGTAATATAAAAGAATAACATGAGACAGATTTATACTCGGTAAGAGATTGCGTATCAGGGGGTCCCCAACCCCCTGGCTGTGGACCAGTATGGGTCTGTGGCCTGTTAGGAACCAGGCCACATAGCAGGAGGTGAGTAGCCGGGAGCATTACCACCTGAGCTCCACCTCCTGTCAAATCAGCCACAGCATTAGCTTCTCATAGGATTGCAGACCCTATTGTGAACTGCACATGCGAGAGATCTAGGTTGCACGCTCCTTATGAGAATCTAATGCCTGATGATCTGAGGTGGAACAGTCTCATCCCAAAACCATCCCCCCACCTCCCATGGAAAAACTGTCTTCCACTCAACTGGTCCCTGGTGTTAAAAATGTCGGGGACTACTGTTGTGTATCACAGAGAGCAGGTGTTATATAGTAGGTCAGAGGAAAGAGATTTCCCCCATGGAGGCAGATCAGGGTAAAAAGAGAAAAAAATCATTCATTCCTCCATTAATTTATTCTTTTAAAAAACATTTGTTGAGCCCTTACCATGTGCCAGGTGTATGGGTGCTGCAGATTTAGCACTGTAAAATATATGTCTTCTTACAGAGAAAAGATGGGGAAAGATGGAAATGGGGAGATGGACAGGAAAAAGTTGTAAATGCATAGAAAACTCATAGGGAGCAAGGCCGATGGTTTAAAGGGCATCATAGATTTATTTATTTATTTATTTGTTTGTTTTAGAGGCAGTATCTCATTCTGTCACCTAGGCAGGGTTCAAGTGGCACAAGCATAGCTCACTGTAAGCTCACATTTTTGAGCTCAAGTGACCCTCCTGCCTCAACCTTCCAAGGAACTAGGAGTACTGGCATGCAACACCATACCTGGTTGGTTGGCTGGTTTGTTTAGAGATAGGGTCTCACTATGTTGCCCAGGCTGGTCTTCAACTCCTGGCCTCAAGCTATCCTCCTGCCTCGAGGATGGCTTGAAGATATTCGGCCTCCCAATGTGCTGAGATTATAGGAGTGAGTCTCTGCACCTGGTTCCAAAAATCATAGATTTAAAGAGAAAACAAATGCATGGAAGACACATAGGAGGACTTTTAATGGGGAGCAGAAATTATGATTTTTAAAAGATGACTGGGTAAGGTTACTTAGATGGTAGAACTTCAGCAAGAAAGAGAAGATATGGGCTGGGCATGGTGGCTCACGCCTGTAATCCTAGCACTTTGGGAGGCCGAGGTGGGTGGATCACCTGAGGTCAGGAGTTCAAAACCAGCCTGGCAAACATGGTGAAACCCCATCTTTTAAAAAAAAAAAAAAGAAAGAAAGAAAAAGAAAGAGAAGATGTGAGCTATGCAAAGACCTGCAGGAAGAGCACTGCAGGCAGAGGAAACAGCAAAAGCAGAGGCCCTGCGAGGGCATGCAGCCTGAGTGCTTGTGAAATTCGGAGGCCAGAGATAGTGGAGAGAAGATGGAAATGGGCCTGATGGTATAGAGTCATCAGAAGGGATCAGCTTTTCCTCTGAAAGGGGAATCCTTTGGAGAGTTTTGGGCAGAGAGGAGACAGGATCTGACATAGGTTTGACAGGATCCCTTTAGCTTTTGTGTTGAGAATAGACGGTAGAGGGGCAAGTACAACAGATCCTCAAAAAACGTCGCTTCCTTCAACGTCGTTTGGTTATGACGCTGAAAGCAAAATAAAAAAAACAGTTCCCAGCTGGAGCTACCATCTGTGCAGAGTTTGCAGGCTCTCCCCATGTCTGCATGAGTTTCCTCCATCATCCCAAAGGTGTGCATGTTGGGTGAATGTGTGTGTCTACACGGTCCCAGTGTGAGTGACTGCAGATGTGGGTGTGGGTGTGAGTGTTTCCTGTGATGGAATGTTGTCCTGTCCAGGGCAGGCCTTGTGCCCTGACCACTCTTTACCCTGAACTGGAATAAGTGGGTAAGTAATTATCTCACTTTTTAAGGTGAATTTTTCTTAATTGTATGTACAGTGTTTAATATTTGAAGCATCTTACTCTTTATTTAGAAGTTTGGTGATATTTTGGGGACCAAATGTATGCCAGGAATTCAACTCTTATTTATAGCAATTAGCCTATAGTAATACTGGTTTTGCTATATGTCATTTCTCTGAAAGCTACAACTTCCAAAAACCTATGGATGAGGCTAAATGAGGACTTACCGTATGGAAGCAGGGAGACTAGCTGGGAGACAGCTGCCCCAATTGGAGGTCCGGGTAAAACTTAGGCTAGACATGGTTAAAAGTGTGTGTGTGTGTGTGTGTGTGTGTGTGTGTGTGTGACTTTGTCACTTTCCTGGCCCTGAAACTTTTTTTTCACATTGGAATGAAAGGTTAAGCAAGAGAAGTGCAGGAATGCATTCTTTCTCCAGGCACATAGCTGGCTCCTGGGAATAAAAGAGCCTTAACACAACCTTAAGGTGGGAAGTAAAAGAGGCCATCTGGTCATTGTGGAAGGGCAGAGGGTGTGCTGCCAGAAATCTGGGAAAGACTAGATTGCACCATGTGTCCCATTCTTTTCCACCAGTCCTCCACAAGGAATCCGGATTTCGCTACATCATGTTCCTGTGAGCTGAAACATTCTCTCCAACCTAAGGGAGCCCTGCTCTCCTGCCTGACCTTGAATGGTGATTGAGGTCTTATTAAGAAAAAAAAAAAAAAAACCATGCTGGAGATTAAAAAAAAAAAAAAAAAACAGCCATGCCATCAAAATAAGGACCCAATCATTGTAAATATCTACAATCACTTAAAAAGCAAAGGAAATGCTTTTCCAGGTTTCATAAAACAGAGATAAACCCATGGAGCCTGCTAACTGAGCAAGAACTCTAAAACAAGCTTGTGTGGTACCCAGAAAGCAATAATTTCTCCATGTTACCCATGGACCTAAAGGCAGATTTAGCCGAGATGAGTATGTATCTCATTAGTGATAGGCAGTCATTTCATTCACCTTCTCAACAATACAATGGAAATACATACGGAATCTCAACAACGGGAATGTGATACAAAGGTGAACTCCTAAAAGATGACAAGCAGCATAAAATCTTTGTACACACTGTTAAACCAACAAGTCATAATTTCTTGTAGGAAAATAGAGCTTTGATAAAGCTTTATAAAAATAAAAGCAAGGAAATGAAGATGTGATTCAGGTCAGCAGTTACTTGGGAAAGGGAAGGTCAAGGACATGGCAGAAAAGAATGACGTAGGTAATGATAAGTATTCATCAGTGCTCTGGCTGTCATGAGTGTATTTGTTTCTTAAGCATCTTTTATATTATTTCTATTGATTCAGTAGTTAATGAAAGATGGACTCTCAAGGGCCAATCATGACAGGATGTCATGAATTGACATGAGTTGTGTTATTAATTAACTCTATGTCCCTGAGGTATAGAAGGAAGGGAGGGAGGAAAATTCAACGGACTTTACATTGGAGGGACAACTTAGATGGCCTTGCCTGATAACACAGGTGTCACACAGAGGAGAAAAGTGTGTGTGTGTGTGTGTGTGTGTGTGTGTGTGTGTGTGTGAAATTATATCCATCACTATACATCTATGGCTCTGTGCATTTCTGAGTCAATGAGCTCCTGCATTCGTGTGAGTCCACCCACAGGAATTTCTAGACCCCCTGAATTCTGTCTGGTACCCTGTTTGGTTCTGGCAGCAGGGTGGGGATGGTGTGTTGTGGGGCTTGGGGCAGGGAGGTGAGGCCTGCTACATGGGGGGCTGGATCTTTTGCAAGATTGTGAGCATCAAGTGTTGCTTCCTCCGGGATGCTCCAGGGAGGTGACTGACCGAATGAACCCCCTCCAACCGAGGGCTCCTTGAGGGTCTGGAGGGTGTGGATCAGGGGGTTCCAGAGAACAGAAGCACACACACTTTTCCCTATAACCATGTCCTCCCAGGGACTGGCTGTCAGGGTTGGGGGCTGGGAACAGGGATCTGACCAAATGCAACATGTCTGGACTAGCTGGGTTGGAAGAACATTGTGAAACTCCTTCTAGTGATATGATCTTCAGACCTTCCCAGCTGTCTGGCCACCACCCCCAGAGGTCAGGATGGGGGGTCCAGCCCAGGCCACTGTCCTTGGCAATATGAAGGAACAGCTTATTTACACAATCCCCCCACACACACACATGGCTCTATTTAATCTACCACCTCCCAATCTTTGCTCCCAGGCTGTATCCACATGATCACCAACATGAGACTGGAGATGGAGGGGGGACCCAGGCGGCAGCCAGGCTCTAGTAAGAGGAGATGGGACAGCCATCATCCCAGGGAGAGCGTTGGTCTTTCACTAGGCCTGGTGCATTCAAGACCTCCTCACTGTCAGGAATGGTGAGGCCCAGCCGTCTGTGCAGGTCTGTGCATGGGGACTGGCTGGGGAGAGGTAAGAAGACAGCGAAGGTATCCCATGGGGTTTTGAGGAAATGTCCATTTTAATCAAGAAGAATGTGTAATTCTCCACCAATGTGGTAGTTAATTTCACGTGTCAACTTGGCTAGGCCATGATACCCTGCTCTTTGGTCAAATGCCAGTCTAGATGTTGCTGTGCAGACTTTGAGTAAAACAGCTTATCCTTTGCACTGTGGTTGGGCCTCATCTAGTAAGTTGATGAGCTTAAAAGAAAAAGACTAAGGTTCCCCAAGGAGGAGAGTGTTCTGTCTCCAGCCTGCCTTTGGACTCAAGCTGCAGCATCAGCCCTTCGCTGGGTCTCCAGCCTGCCAGCCTGCCTTGCAGGTTTCAAACTGGTCAGTCCCCACAATCATGTGAGCCAATTCCTTAAAATAAATCAAGGGAGTAAGAAGGGTGTCCCCAGAGAAAAAGAACCAATTAAATCACACACATACACACACACACACACACACACACACACACGCACGCACGCACACACCCCTAAATAATACAAACTCCAACCTGCTTTGCTGCACACTTGCCCTGGAATGGCCCTAGGAAATTCTTGATCAAAGCTCCTCGGATGCTGTCCAGATAATGGTGCATTCTCTGGGGCAAGCCGAGATTTTTGGCAATTGCTTCACACTCCGACGTTTTCACCAGCAAGCGCAGACCCCAAACCTTCAGACATAGCTGTCAGTGCCTCCCTGTGAAAAATTCCTGTTGAAATAATGCACATACTCTTTGGAAATCATAACATAGTATCCTTCAAGTAACATTCTGCATAAAAATTCTGGTCTAAGTAAATGAATTGAAACTGCTCCCAAAGTGGCAGAGTCCTGTGTGAAGTCTGCTAGTTGCTCAATAGAATCTATTCTTTCTTTCGTGCATGGTTATATGTTTGGAGCTGGGCAAATGACTTCTAAGCCGCATAGTATTTCCCAGCCTTTCTTGAAATCAGAGGCAGCCATGGAACTAAGTCGTCACCAGCAGAATAAGAGGGCTGGCACCTTAAAACCAGGCCCCATCTCTTTCATACTCTTTTCTCTCCTGTAAGCCAGAGCACCAGCTGCAACAATGATCATATACTGTGACCCTAAAGACAAAAGCAACACCTAAGAACAATGATTCTCAAAAGTGTAGCTGCCCCACAAACACCAGCATCAGCACCACTTGAAAATTAGAAATGCAAATTCCCAGTTCCTATATCAGATTTACTGAATCAGAAACTCAGGGTGGGGCCCAGCAATCTGTGTTTATAAGACTTCCAGGTACTTCTGATGCTCACTCAAGTTTAAGTGTGCTACCTTGGGGGATGGCAGAAGTAAGATGGAGGAACCTGGTTCCCTGAATCACTGCATGGAGCAGAGTCACACAGTGACATGGACCTCAGATGGTTACAGATGAGAGAAATACACTTTCATCTGGTTTGAGCTTGGTTTTTGTTTTCTGTTTTTGGAAATGGGAATGAGGGGGTCTTTTGTTAAAGCAGCTATCTTTTCAACCAAAATACTATAAATCTCCAAGAATGAGTGAAAGCTCAATCAATTGTGAGGCAGTGGTCTCTTTCTCTAGGGTTTGCTAGACCAGATATTCCCAGAGGGATTGTTCATACTGATGTGCCACAACTTGATTATAGGGAGGGCATAATGGGCATGGGAGAACAATTAACAATCTTTGGAACACTGGTGTTCTTTTGTTTCAAGATGACGTGTTTCTACATCTCTGGTTCTTCTTGTTAGGATCTCAAATCATGACACCCCACATTCTTATTGCACATGTAACATGCCCATGTGCAGGATCTCAGAGCCCAAGTCTTGCAGTCCTTGATCTCCACACCAGCCTGAGCCTCACTTCTGTGCCTGTGCACAACTGCATGTCTGTATAGCTTTTCCCATAAGCAGAGACAGTTGCCTATGAAAACTTCTCCAGGACCTCTGTGCTGCCTAAGCTGAGATGACCAGAACAGTCAACTTTTGTTCCTTTCCTTTCTAGATAAGCAGTTAAAATGCCTCTGGTAAACAACCATGTTCCCTGACTTTGCATTTTTTCAGAGATCTAAGAAAAAGAATAAATGCAGGATTTTTGAGATTGGAATGGAGTCACAAGACAAGCAGCATTTCTCAGCAAGGAGCCAAGAATGCACTAGAATACGAGAGGCTGAGCTTACAGGCAGAGGGCAAAAGAGCTGTGGGGCGTTCATCCTCCTCTTTCCCACATTCCCCTTAGCCCCCTCAACCTCCAGCTCCACCTGTATAAAGATGCAGGAGTTGGTCATGGGTCAGGAAGAGACTAGGAAATTCATATCCTTTTGAACCTGTGAAATGTTTCTGCTGGCATCTCTTCAAGTCTGGCTTGGCCTTCATACTTGATTCCCATGATGTGGTAAAGATGGATAAGGAGGAAGTGGGGGGTACCACATGGCTAATAAATCTCTTGTGTCTTCTGTTTTTATATTCATGTTACTTCTGGACCATGGGGGTCATGACTTAGGGGTGGAGATGGGTTTTTGTGTAATTAGCCACAACACACAGGTTTTTCCTCTGCTGTGAATGGCTGGCCCTTCTCTCCATCAGCAGTCAGTGAACTATTCACTCTTAAGTCTCAGCTCACAGATCACCTCCGTGAAGCCTTCCTGGACTTCCCCCAAGCCTAGTTAGATGTTCTTCTGGGACCCCTGTGAGATGACAGTGTGGGGTACAGATTAAGCTCAGGCTCTGGAATGACTGCTTGGTTCATAAGCCCAGCTTATCTACTTAATAGCTACTTTGAGAAAGTCTGTCTCAGTTTCCTCACCTGTAAAATGGAATTTCAAAATAATACTGTTCATGTAGATTATTAGATTAAATTTCATGGATAGGAATATGAGGCTCAGAGAAGTGAAACCTAGCAAATAAGTGGCAGGGCTGAGACTAGATTCCAGGTCTCTTGGCTCTTATCAAGGCTGCTGTGCCCAGGGTGTACCCACAGAAAGGCACAGGTTGGGGGTGAGGGAGGAAGCGAGGCTGGCAGGTGCTCAGGGGTGTGACCCAATCAGCCTTAAGGAAGGGACACCTTTCTCTAATTAGTCTCCCCAGAAGAGGTACCTTGTTCTCATAGCCCTTCCATGGGGAGATGGAACAGCATTTCTCAATTAATCTGCCCTGAACACTTCTTTCTGCAATGTGTCCACCTGCAGGAGCACCTCTTCCTAATTTGCACAAAGGCACCTGATGTACCAGGAACAGCCTTGATCCCTGGGCTGCTCCTCTTCTCACTTGGTGTCAGGTCCTGGGGTCCAGGTCCAGCCCATGCTGAAGTCCAAGGGGAGTGGGTAGATGG
Source organism: Saimiri boliviensis (assembly GCF_048565385.1). Lineage (NCBI taxonomy): Eukaryota > Metazoa > Chordata > Mammalia > Primates > Cebidae > Saimiri > Saimiri boliviensis. The sequence continues at coordinate 97,032,358 of NC_133458.1, read as the reverse complement.
GCAGAAAGAACATCCGGGAGCTATAGACAGGTGAATGTGGTTTTATTCAGCGACCGCTCTCATCAGCAGCTTACTCGCACTAGCTCTCTCACGCTGTCCGCCCTGTCTCAGCTGCTTGAGCCTGCGACTCCCACACACAGCTGTGCAGCCGGCTCTCCCTTGCCTTCAGGGTCAGCAGCTTAACTTTTTCTCTCTCTGGGCACAAGCAAGCCGAGCTGTGTCCTGGCTCCCTCCTATCCATTTGCAAGATGGACAGCTTTGGCTCTCTTTCTCTCTCCGGGTACCAGCACACCTGCCATGTCAAGCCATGTTGAGCCGAGCCCCAAGAGCCCCCCTATATAGCGTTACACAAGTATATGTTTTACAGATAACAGTGGCTCAGAGCCAAGTATGAATTTACACAAAAAGGCTATATAACAAGTAGAGGTGTGCACCCGTGCACCAAACCCAGTGAGTCATGCAGGCCTGGATATCCGCCTCTGCCTATTCCTTGACCAAAGCGCATACATGTACCTTACTCTTGGGTCTGAAGTAGGGCTGACAGATGAAACACAGGACACCCAGCTAAATTTGAATTTCAGGTGAACAACAAATCATTGTGTAGGATAAGCATGTTCCATGCATTTCTGCGTACATACTTAGCCTTAAAAATTTATTTTATTTATCTAAAATTCAGTGAACTGGGGCAGTCTGTATTTTTATTTGCTAAATCTGCTGACCTTAGTCTAGAGGAAATGTTGTATTCCAGCTGACTCAAATCAGCTCATGAGAGTCAACTGTAAAATGGTTAGGGGATTTATGAGCAGGTCATTAAACCACTGGTAGCTTGAAACCAACCATTGTGGGAGTGTTTACACCACAGAAATTGGTGACTGCCACACCTCAGTGCTTTTCCTTTATAGAGCTGGTTATGAAACATTCCCCAGTATGCCACTATCTAGAGGTTTCCTTGTCCTTAACATATTAGGCAGACTCTGAAACCACATCCCAGGGTGCTCCACAGTACACAGGAGTCAGATCACATCTAAGGTAGCTGTAAGCCTTAGTATATTAAAAAATGGAGAATTCTACTCCTAGGATCCTAGAATAAGGAATGTTGGAAACTTAGAATTCTAAAACAAGGATGTTAGAATCTCAGAATTTCAGAAGATGGATTGTTAGTGTTGAAAGCAGGGGCTGTTAGTATCCATTCCTCGACCCTCTCCAGCATACAGATGGTCAAGGCCTCACAGCCTGGCCAGACCTCTGGCTAGCCCTCCTGGCTCAGGGCCCAACCTTCTTGCAAGCCACAATGAAGCAGACTCCAGTGTTGGCAGCACTGGTGACAGAGTAGCTCCGGAGACTGTATAGGAGCTGCTCAATGTCAAAGCCGGCATCCAGGACAGCCTGCTCCACGTCCTCCTTCTCCAGGGACAAGCAGGAGAATTCACGCTTCCCCACCATGTAGGACGAGAGCCGAAGCGTGACCATGGTCACCAAGCGGCCACCCGGCTTGAGCAGCGAGGCAAGGTTGCAAAGTGCAGCACGGTAGGCATCAAGGCTACAGCAGGCACACTCCATGGCCAGGAGGGTGAGCACGCAGTCGGCAGGCGGCAACACAGCCGGGGCCAGCGGGTTGCCCAGGTGGGCATCACATTTGAGCACCCGCTTCACCACTGCTCGCAGCTTCTCCTCTTTCTCCTGCCACCGGCCACTGCAGGGAGAGAGGGAGGGAGTCAGGCAGGCACTTTAAAGTTCCAAAGGGAACTCTCAGTCCACTGCGACTAGCAGATGGAGATGATCTCTGAATCCCCAAAGGATTGCTGTCCCTGAGTCCCTGTGTGACCTGACAGCAGGCCTTCCGATCTGATCTGAGCCTCAGTTTCTTCCAAAGAAAAATGGTTAGCAAGAGTGGACCAGAACAATTAAAGGAACCTTTCTGTCTCTGACTTCATGTGAGCCCCCTTCCCTTAATCCCCAGGAGGGACAAAACCACCCCAAGCACAGATGGGGCAGTTAACAAACACTATTGGATGGATAGATGAATTAATGAATTTCTACAGATAATACATGAATATAGCTATCTTAAAAATATAATGTTGAGTGATAAAAAGCAAATCCCAGATGACACAGGGCAAATTATTCTGCCATAAAGCTCAAAGGTGACTAAAACTAAATAATAGATTGTTTAGATATACGTAAGTATGCAAGAAAAAAGTTTTTTTGAAAAAGGGAATACGTATAAAATTCATATTAGTGATTACCTCAGGTGGGGAAAGGCAGGAGCGAGGAGTCACAGAGAAGCACAGATAAGTCTTTATTATATCCAAGTACTCAGGTTGGGTGGTGGGTTCACATCATTATATGTCATATAATCGCACCCGTACAGACAATAGAGGGAAGAAGGAAGGATGGATGGGTGGGTGGATGGATTAATTTGCGTGGACATGGATGGATGGATGGATGGATGGGTGGTTGGATGGATGGATGTGTGGATGGATAGATGGATATGGATGGATGGATGGATATGAATGGGTGGGTGGATGAATGGATAGATGGATGGGCAGGTAGATTGATGGATAGGGATAGGTGGGTGGGTGAGTGGATGGATGGAGATGGGTGAATGAATGGGTGAGTGAGTGGATGGATGAATATTGATAGATGGGTGAATGGACAGATGGACGGATGGATGAATAGCTGGCTGACTGGCTGGGTGAATGGATGTGTGGTGGGTGGATGGATATGGATAGGTGGGTGGGTGGTGAATATGGATGGATGGATGGATGGATGGATTGGTGGGTGCATGGATGGATGGATACGGATGGATAGTTAGATATATACAAGATAGGTAGATATATAGATTAGGGAAAAGAAGAAAGAGAAGAAGGAAGGAAGGGTTCTATAACCTGGTCTTCAGTGTTCATACTTGGCTACATCACACCTCAACATAGTCCTATGATCAGAGACTTGCCCCTGAAACTCCTGTAATCCTGAAACTTGGGGGCCCATCTACTCTGTCCCCACGGCAAGACCTCTGGTCGTACACCTGAAGGCCCTACTGTCCTGAAAATGTCCGAGACAACCAAGAGGCCAGAGAGCCCTCTGAGAAAGAAGGTCTGGGAGCCCCTCCCCAACCTCTGCACCCCTACCTGTTTCCTTCGAGCTCACAGGCGAATTTCACCACCGGGGTCCAGTCATAGGCCCCCGGATCCTTCTTCAGCCATTTTTCCAGCTCCTCCCGGTTACGGTCGGTAAAGTCAGAGAGTGTGATGTCTTGGAAGGACTCACAGGCTGCAAGAACTTGGTAGACGGTAGGACCTGAGCCGATGTCTATCAGCGTGTCCCCTTGGAGGCCTCCTGTGGGAAGGAAAGACTGGTAAGGGATGTGTAAAAGAAATGAGACCCGAGATAGACACAGGGATGAGAACACACACCCTGGTCTTACCCAAGGGGCAAGCAGCACCAAGCACAGTGGTTAACACGGACTGGTGGCTTCCTGTGAGCCAAGCCTCATGCTAAATATTTTATATGCGTTCATTTCCATTTACACCTCATAACTACCCTGTGACTACTATCACTATCTTCATTTTATAAATTAGAAAAGTGAGTCTGAAAAAGGTTAAACAATTTGCCCAATATCTTTCAGCCAAGAATATAAGCCAGGAGTATAATCTTTCTGGGACAGAGAAAAGAGACCCAAGCCCTACTCTAGAGAAGATTCGGGCTGGAGAGATTAGAGAGGACATGCCGGGGGCAGTGGCCCTTTAAGTTTCAGGCTGACTGGGAGCTAGGAGCGTCTCTGGGAAGTTCAGCCCTGCCTGGATGGGTTTCTCATTCCTTGGAGGTGGGAGGGGTGTACGAGTACAGGAATAGGAAGCAGGAGGCTGAGAAGGAGATGATCTGGGAAGATGGCCCCAGGAGTAAATCCAGGGTCATCTGGAAGCTGGAACGAAGCATGACTTCCAACATTCTGTCTGGAGCCCTGGCGTGGGGCCATCACTTGGCCTTTCAGGCTTGGTCACACCCAGTCTGGCTGTTCTCGATTTCTGCCTCCCATACTGGCCTGCTCCTCCAGGCTCAGCAACATTTTAACCCCTTTTATCCCCCAGACCACCAGGAGACTCACCCTTATTGTTACCCAGTCAAGTGCTCAAAGTGAGGACATGGCTGCTTGAGCTTGGAAAACACACCAAATCATGGGGTCACCATGGGGAGGGAAGAGATCACCAGGAGGCAGGCGGAAGTCACCATCCATTGTACAGATGTCTCAGTTTAGGTCCTTGGGACCTGAGGGCCTTGTTGTCAGGTTTGCAACAGGGTTGAGACCCCACCTAACAATCCTCGTCCCAGAGCAGGGCTTTTCCAGGTCCTCATCACAGCCACATCTGGGCTGCATGCTCCAGGAATAGGCAATCCCGACCCAACCCGCTACAATCCTGCTGTTTGCCCCTGGCCTTCTGGGGGTCCCAGAGGCCTGGCTGTTTAAGGGCAGGGCTGAACTTGATGACGACCTGGAAACCCTTTTCTGCTCCACCTCAAAGACCTAGGGGCTAATGGAGAACAGTGTGGGAACTGCATGAGCTGTGCTCTTCCCATGGATCCAGATCCCTCAGCTGGCACACAGCTCCTGAGCCATGGGGAGACAGACCCAACCTCCAGCATAACAGCTACCCAAAGAGAGGGACAAGTCTCCAGCAGCTCCCCCAGCTTACCCCCAGCAACCCCTAGAGGAGACAAGATGGCCCCCAGGACACCTTGTCCCCATCCCCATCCAGGTTCCTTGGAGAGAGGCTTGAGGGGAAGGGCCATCCTCTGCTCACCAGGGCCGAAGGTCTTGTGGAGACACTCCAAGTAAAACTTCAGCATCTCGACCTCAGGCAAGTGGCTGCCATCGACACTATAGTAAGTGGCCAAGTAGTCCCTGGGCACAAAGTGCTTCTGATACTCATCACCCCCCGTGAAGCTGCCCTCCATGGTGGCCCTGAAATATGCCGCCTCCTGCCTGTCCGGTCTTATGAGGGCTCCGAGCTCTCCAGGCTCCACCTCCAGCATTCCAGCCTCATCCCATCGCTCCTCCCATGTATGTCTCTCAAGCTTCTCCTTCTAGGGGGATGCAGAAGGGAGTGTATCCCTCACCACCTCCCAGCCACACTGACACGCACACCTGAGGTTCCCCCAACCCCAGAACCATGACAGCTGGGGCTGTAGCCGCCCTGGCCCTGCTTTCTCTAGGGACAAACCCATGTCCACCAAAGGCAGTTGATGGTGCCCAGCCCTGAGTGCAACTCTCAGTCCTGCCAGCCACGTGCTGCTGTGTGGCCTCCATCAGGTGTCAGACGCACGTTTCCCCACCTATATGCCCACTTCACTCACTGTCAGGACCGAAGCCACTCCCCCAGTCACAGGTATTGTGACCTGAGTGCACAGTGAGATCCCCAGCTTGTCCCCTGGTGGTCAGGGGGCCCAGTGGCTCTCTCTAGGCCAGGCAGTAGGTAGAGCTTCATGCATCCCCTATCCCTGCTGGAGAACAGAGTTCAGACCCCAGGAGGCAGAGCAGAATGGCTGACTTGGCATCACTGTGCAGGCCACTGGAAGAGCAGAAAGTATCATCCATCTCCATGAATGAGAACAAGGGCGCCCGGCCATAAAACATAAACCATCAGAGGGATCCTGACTTCTTGGCAGCTGACTCACCAGGTAAGTCCAGGTAAGATACTGCTGGCCTCAGTCTCCTTCTCTTTGAAATGGGGCTGAGTTGTAAAATCTCCCACAGACAGAGAAAAGCTCAGTCTCTGTTTTTTGCACTAGGAAATGGCTCTGACTTGGCCACAAACCAGACAGAAATGAATCTGCTACAGTGGAGGTTCAGGCCTCTTGCCCTGAAAGCGGGAAGGACAGGAATGCCTTGTTCTGGCTTTAAGTAAACAAATAAAATCTGAATCCACAGGGCCCAAGAGACAGAGGATGCCACAGAGGCGGGAACACCCAGCAGTCATCTGGGGCCTGGCTTCCAAGGAGCAGGCGCCTGGGCAGCCTCCAGGGAGGCCTGCGGCCAATGTGCTGGCCTGCAGAAGGCACTCAGAGCAGGCAGGAAACTGCAGTGCTCACGTTACATAACTGGAGGAGTGTGCAATAAAGGCACGTTACTAACTAAGGTGTGGGCAGGGTGGAAGGAAGCCACATGATACCTCTGTTAGTCAGGGTTCTCCAGAGAAACAGAGCCCAGGATGTATACACTGACAGAAAACGGATCTATTTTCAGGAATTGGCTCGTGTAATCGTGGAGGCCGGTAAGTCCAAAATCTGAAGGGCGGAACCAGGAAAAGCCAACGTTGCAGTTCAAGTCCAAAGACCAGCTGCTGCCAGAATTCCCTCTTGCTCGGGGAAGGCCCATCTTTTGTTCTACTTGGGCCATCAGCTGATTGGATGAGGCCCACCTACATTAAGGAGGGCAGTCTGCTTTACTCAAAGTCCACTGATTTAAATGTGAATCTCATCCAAAACCACCCTCACACAAACAGCCAGGATCATGACTGACCACCTGTCTAGGCACCAAGGCCTAGCCAAGTTGAGTCACAGAAAGCACCATCACAGAACCTGAGGGCTCAAAGCATGGAGGAGCCACCATCCCAGCAAGACTGAGAGACAGAGCTGTGCAGAGAGGGCCTCCTGCAGCAGCCAACAGCAAAGGGGCTGATATGGTTTGGCTGTATCCCCACCCAAATCTCACCTTGAATTGTAGCTCCCACAGTTCCCACGGGTTGTGGGAAGGGCTGGGTAGGAAGCCATTGAACCATGGGGGCAGGTCTTTCCCATGCTGTTCTCACGATAGTGACAAAGTCTTGCGATATCTGATGGTTTTATAAGGGGGATTTTCCCTGCACAAGCTCTCTTTTCACCTGCTGCCGTCCCTGTACGACATGACTTGCTCCTCTTTGCCTTCAGTCATGATTCTGAGGCCTCCCCAGCCATGTAGAACAGCGAGTCCATTAAACCTCCTTCCTGCATAAATTACCCAGTCCTGGATATGTCTTTATTAGCAGTATGAAAACAGACTAATACAGTAGCTAAAGAATAATCACCCAGACCTCCTTCTCTTGCCTCCCTCCAATATCCTGCCAAATTTAGAAGGAAGGGAGTGGTGACTATAGTCCACAAGTCAGCCTCCTGGTGCCTGAAGTAGCCTGGAGAGGATGGAGAGCAGATATGGAGGCACATGGAAGAAGCCCCGCATTAACACTGAAGGGGCTGAACCATAGACATGCATGTACTATCCAGGATTACAGAGCCCCTGCAGCAGGACATGGGCAGCTAGGGAGTCTGTACAGGGTTGGGAGAGACCATCCTTCCCAGAACTACACATCCTGCTGCAATTGGATGTCCTTGGATGGACAGAGGATGCCTTTCCTAATGCAAGGCCTCCAGTGCCTTCTGCTCCCCAGAGGAATGAATCCAAACTCCCCCTTGGCATTGAGAGCCTCGACCCTCTGGCTTCCACCTGCTTCTCCGCCACTCAGGCCTTCTCCATCCCTACGTGCCTCCTGACTCTGGCCTGGCCAAGCGTCCTAACAGCACTAGGGCAATCTGCTCAGAGTGAAGCCTCTTACGGATATATTCTAAGAGCGAGTTTCTCAACTTCAGTACTGTTGGCTCTTCAGACCAGATCCTTCCTTGTTGGGGTGGGTTGCTGAATCATGTTGTAGGATTTTTAGCAGCATCCCTGGCTTCTACCTGCTAGATGCCAGTATGCTCCAAAGTCACATTTTTCAGGACAACCAAAAATGTCTCCAGCCATTGTCGAATGTCCGCTGGGAGGAAAAATTGTCCCCAGTTGAGAACCACTGTCCTAAGATTTGCCTTCTTCAATGTGACAACATTTTGTTTATGACAGAGCTAAGCTTCAGGCCCTTTTAAGAATGTGCATCTCATCTTAGGCACCTTTCTATACAGTGATTTTTTAAAATAGAGCAAGGACATTTCCAATTCAGGAGGACTTCTGTTTTAATAGTAAGCAAAGGAGCAAATTTCAAGCTGCCTGTCAAGAAAATAAGACCACTTGAAAAGCCAGACAGATAAGAAAAGGATCAAGCTCCTTCACAATATCAGGGAAACTACCATCCCAGCCTTCCGCACTCCCTGATACCTTGCTACTTCTCTTCCTTGCCTGGCTCTGTGGAGTGAAGAAATGAGTCCAGAGAAGGAACTTGCCGGTGTACATGAGACTCTGTTTTCTCTTGTGAGCTGTAAGCAGCTACTCAGACCCTCATCTCACACCAAACATCAAAATAAAGGCTAAACATTTTTCTAAAAATCAATCACGGAAGCTGTCACAGTCAAATTGTTATCAAACTTCTGAGTAAGAGAGGATTTTCTATACCTAGATTGAAGAAAGCCCAAAGAAAAAAATACCACATTTATTATTCTATATTATGTTATATTATCTCATATTTCATTAGAGAAAAATTAAATATTTGTCCTAAAAAATTAAAAGGAAGAAAACACTGTTTTTCCTTTTGGAAAAATCATTTGGTGATTATTTGCCTAACTTATTTGTTGTACTGAAAGTTTTTAGAACTCTGACCCAGGAATCCCACATATAGGCATCCAAAATACAGAAAAATACAGAATACGGAAATACAGAAAAAGGATCCAAATACAGCAAAAGCAAATGCACAGGGGTATTGATTTGGGCAAGTCTGTGCCTCAGTTTCTTCATCTGCATAATGGGAAAAATATCTTGCTCAAAGAGCTGCTGAACAGGTTAAGTCACAGGCTTTGCCCAGAGGATAGTGGTGAGGGCTGAGGGGCTACTGTCATAACCATCATGTCACCTCTGTGACCCTTCTCCATAGCAGTGAGTGGCAGGAGAAGGAGAACCAGCTTTGCTGGACAACCACGTGGCTGCTGAAGTGTGATGTGACCAAGCCGCATCCACTGGCGTCAGCCCAGGTGCCCCTGAAGAGCGCCTGTCTCTACGTGGACATGTACTGGGTGGCCCCTCAGAGCCTGGCCAGCCTGCTGAAGCCTGACGGGCAGCTGGTCGCCATGGCTGCCCTCACTCCCACTACATGGTAGGTGCCAAGATGTTTTTTTTGGCTCCAACCAGAGAAGGAGACAGTAGAAAAGGTGGTGCAGGAGGCCAGCTGCCAAGTGCAGAGATGTGACTCCACCCCAGCAGCTGCTCGGAGACCTGCTCCATCAACGAGGGTGTCGCCTGCAAGGACCCCAGTGTCTGAGGCCAGCCTGGCAGAGGAGGGCCTGCCCCAGAGGGGAAGTCATGACCAGAGCATCCACAGTCTTGTTCCACAGCCCCGCTAAAAGCAGGTCAGGCCTCAGCCCTACCTCTTCATTCCTGTTACCTGGTCCCAAGGTCACAAGTGAAAAACAAGGGTTTCCCCAGCACCCCGCCTAGGGGTCTGTCCCTTACACTACCCTGCACCAAAGATCATGAACAAAATGTGGCTTAGGTGGATACTCTCTTGGTTTGGATTCCTCTAGAAGCAGACCCTAAGACAAGGATTTGAGTGCTGACAAATGTCGATTTGAGGGGAGAACCCAGGAAACATCAATCAGGATGTGGGAAGGAAAGCAGAGAAGGCAGCCACACAGGGTGTGTCATCAAGCCCTTACTGCTGTGGGCAATTGGAACACCATCGTGCTGGGGGCTCTGCGGCCAGCATAGAGCACATGGCTCGGAGTTTTCCCACCTGGGCAGCTGCAGCACTTGCCCACCACCTCCTGTTGTCATGACTGAGAGCTGCTCCTAGGGGCATTAATTCCCCAGCACATCCAGCTTGCCTGTATTCGGACAGCGCAGCCCAAGAGAGAATCCTCAAGCGAAGGCTCCCAGGTGCTGCCCATGGGAAGTTCACCCAGCATGCCAAGGGGATGGGAAGAGGCAGCAAGAGCATCTGCAACAGACACGAAATGTCCCACTGGCTGGGGTATGGTACGGGTCCTGGGGAGCCTGGTTTTTCAGCCAGAGGAAAAGGATCTCAGGTTCTTAAACTGGAAACCCGAGAGCAAAGAAGACCTCTAGGTCAAGCTCCTGCTCCCACAGGTGAGGAAGCCAAGGTCTGGGAAGGGAGGGGACTGGGTCCACCCAGAGGTCTCGGTGGTCAGGGGCAGAGGCAGCATTGGAGCCTGGGCTCTGTGCAGGTTACCACAGACCTGGTGGTGATGGCTCCTGTGGAAATGGTTGGCTGAGGCTGACCAGCAGGGCAGAACCGGGACCCATCCATATGGCCAAGAACATGGGACCTCTGACCTCTGGGAAGGCCTGGGGCCACATCCCAAGAAGGACCTTCACAAGGTCATACATCTCTGGACCTCCCTCTGACTCAAACAGCCAGCTGTGTTCCAGCCGGCTGTTAACACGGGGCTTCCGCATTCTCCCTGGGGTGTGGGAGGACTGTCAGCGTTTCTCCACCCAGGCCAGGCCTACGTGAAGCCCCCAACCACGCTCCGAAATGTGGCATGACCCCTCACGGGTCTTTCAACTCCCAGTGCCTCAACCCCAGTCCGTTCTCCACAGAGAAGCCTTCCAAAGCCAGTGCAGGCCAGGCTCTGTTCTGCTAAAAACCATGGCCCACAGGGATAAGGGCCGGGTTCAGCAACAGCACATGAGGCCCTGCACACTCTGGCTGCAGCCTCAGGGACCACACCCACGAACAGGGCTCCCGAAGCCAGTCCAGCAACCTCCTACCTGCACCTGCTTGCAACACAGAACTCCTCCCCTCCTCTCTAGTCCATGCCACACCTCCGAACAGCCTCCAGCAAGCGGTACAGGAAAGAGCTGTGATGGGGAGAAGCGTTGAGCCAACACCCATGGCCCATTTGCCATCCTGCTGCTAAAGTTCAGTGCTTTCCAAACTGCCGCCATCATGTTTTGGGGGTCCCTGAGCCTCATATCAGAGGGCGGTGATGAGTCTTCCCCCATCCACCAGACATGTTTCATCCCTGGGTCCTGGATCTGCCAGAGAAGCAGGCAATGCCAGGTGGCAATGGCTCCCATGGCCACCAGAGGGCAGTGCAGGGCAGGAAGCAGCAGGTGGAGGCTGGAAAGCAGATTCCGTGTTGAGCCTCCTTAGGAGAGAAAGGTCCATTTCCTGCCACCTCTTCTGCCAGACCTAACCAGGCAGAGGAACCATGAGCCAGCCCACCGGGAGGAACCTGGAAACCTTTGGAGAGGCAGGGCCTCTAGGAAGCTTGGACCCACTTCTTTCGTGGTCCTGGACACTGTATTTTCGCTAGGGCCCAGGAAATTAGGTTTTCCAAACCAACATGCCTGTGGGTCACCTGGGGATCTTGCTAAACTCTGAATTCTGATCCGGTACATCTGAGCCAGTAGGGCTGAGATTCTGCATTCTCAACAAGCTCCCAAGGGATGCTGACACGGCTGGTCGGAGGACCATGCTTTGAGTAGCAAGGAGTCATAGAAAGGAATGCATCTTAAACTGAATTATCCCAGAAATAATGAGGTTCCTGGGCACATCCTAGAGTTGACACCTAATTTCTCCAGCTTCTCTCTCCAGGTGAGAGAGGAAGACGTGGGCACTCTACCCAGAAAATATCCCTACCCCTTCTCTTACCCCAGCTTGGTAGGCTCTCCTCCCTCTGGTCTTTGATGGTCTCCCCTGCCAGCCAGAACTTCCCAGGGCAAGCACTAGAAATGCCCCCCAGACTCTTCACCTTGGCAGTTCCCTGTCTTGGCCTGGCAGGCAGTAGGGACCTGGGGAGGATCTGCGGCTGCTGAGCTCACACAACCTGACGCCTTCCAGCCAGCTCTTCATGGATGGGGACTCTGGGACTGCCCAGAAACCTCCCATAGGGCCTGCCCTCCTCCAAGCTCCCACCAGGCACATGGGAATGGAAATGGGGGCAGCTGGAGGGGTTGTCGATTTCCAACTTGAGGCCCAAAGATGCAAAGTTACTTCTGCAGAGTTATTCACCTTCAATATTCCCAGCTATATATAGTCAGTCAATGAAGGTTGGGTGGGGCCAGGGCAGGGATTTTCACTCTGGATATCCATTAGACTTATCTAGGCAGCTGTAAAAGTCCTGAATCCTGGGCCTTACCCCAATTTAGATGAGAAACTCTTGGAGGTGCCACCCAGGCATCAGTACCTTGTAAAGCTTCCCTGGTGATTCAAATGTATGGAAGACTGAGAACAGCTGGCCTGGGCCGGCACTTCTTAAACTACTGTGCTAATGAACTACACGTGAGCCTGTCAAAATGCAAATTCTGAGTCTATAGATCTGAGCCGGGGCAAATAATTTGCATTTCTCAAATGTCCCCAGGGATGCTGATGTTGCCAATCCAAGACCCACCCTGGCCACCATGGATACAAAGCACAAAGTACTTCCTCTCCACCTACCCCCAGCCCGAGCTCCACACTGTTGGTAAAGCAGGACTGTATAATAGTGGTCTAAGTGTAAACGGATGATCCCTGATGTGCTAGATCCTTCAGGCCCTGGGATCCTTGATGATAGGAAAAGGTCTTCTGAATCATGACAGAGCCATCTGAGCTGCCTCTGTTGATATATCACTGGCAGCATCCAAAAATCACTCACAACTTCTAGCAGTTCATCCACAGAGCAGCTCTGTATTTCAGCCCTACTTGCTCTCCTCTCCCCACCACTACAGTATTCAGCTGCCTCCAACGGCCTAGCCCAGGGACCCTCAAACTGACGTTCAAAAGCACACTGCTCATCTCCTGGCCCCCCAGCTCTGCTCCTCCTCCCCTCTCCCCAGCCCAGCGAGGAACTCCTGTGCAATCCTCATCCATGTCAGACACATGCGTGCCGCCCTACCCTCTTCCTCTCTCACCCTTGATCTGCACCACTGGCTTCCCCAGGCCTTGACATTACCTCCCAAGCAGCCCTCAAATCCATCTAGCGGCCCTTGTCGCCCCGCCACTGCCCTGATCCTGGCTCCATTATCTCGCATCGGCACCTACCCCACCTCCAGGCTCTTGCTGCATAAGGAGCGGGCCATGGAGTAGGAGCGACATCACCAGGAACTTGTTAGAAATGTAGCATCTCAGGTCCCAGCCCAGACCTGCTGAATCCAATCCGCATTTTAACGTCTCCAGGTGATCCGTACCTACATTAAAGTCTGAGAAGCACTGATCTAGAAATAGAGATGATGACAGGAAACAAGAAGGGGAGGAGGAAGCAGAAGAGAAGAAGGGGGGCAGCCTTCATTCCTGGCCCCCTCCTCATATTCCACATCTCAGCTCAAATGGTACCTATCCCTACCCTTACCACATAGAGTAGGTGCTTCCCATCTCTTTCTCCATTCACGATCATATCACCCATTTATTTCCTTCATCTCACATGTTACTCTATTTCCTGTCTCTATCGCCCTTGCCTCACTGACATAGAGATTGTAACTGAGGCAGGAAACGCCTCTCTCTTGTTCATAGCTGCATCCCTAGTGCCTAGCACGTAAGACGTGCTCAGTAAGTATGGAATAAATAAATTGAATACGTGAAACTTATTGTAGACTTATGCTGCTGCAAACTTCACCCTTTGAACTAAGAAGTTCCTGAAGCCATCCAGTTAGATAGCTTTGTTTCGTTCTTTGTATCACAAATGGGCCGTGATCTTAACAATCTGATGCTTTAAGCAGAACATCAAGACTTCGAAAAGCAAGCATGTACCAGAATGGGATCGATGGCAAAGATGACCACAGATTCGTCCCTTTCCGGTTGGCACCAGTCTTTGCAATATGACTTTGCCTCTTCTCCCATTAGGAAGTAGAGCTGTTTCTCTCCACCGTCTCCCTGTTCCCAATCTGGGCTTGACCACATGACTTGTTTTGGCCCTTAGCAAAAGGGACGCAAGCAGAGGTTTGAAAAGTGCTTACACACTGGAGCTTTTCCCTCACTTCCTTCTTGGTATTTACCCAAAGAAGTTGAAAACTCATGTCCATACAAAAATTCATGTACAAATGTCTATAGCATCTGTATTTATTAACTGATACAACCTGGAAGCAACCAGGATATCCTTCTGCAGGTAAATGTGTAACTATAGTACATCCAGACAATGGGTTATTTTTCAGGGCTAAAAAAAGCAATCCATGGAAAGACTCAGAGGAAACAAACTTTCTTAATTGAAAGAAGTTCAAGTAATCTGAAAAGGCTCCTTACTGTATGATTCCAACTGTATGACATTTTGGAAAACATAGAACTATGGAGACAGTAAAAGATCAGTAGTTACCAGGGGTTATGGGGAAGGAGGAATGAATAGGGGGAGCACAGAGGATTTTTATTTTTAGGGCAGAGAAACTATCCTATGTGATACTACAATGGTGGATATGTGACATTATACATTTGTCCAAACCCATAGAATGAACACCACCAACAGTGGACCCTAGTGTAGACAATGGGGTTTGGGTCATAATGCTGTGTCAATGTAGGTTAATTGATTATAACAAACGTACCACTCTGTTAGGGATGTGGATAGTTGGGGGTGGGGACAGGAAACGGTTGAGGAATCTCTAAACTTGCCACTCAGTGTTGCTGTGAACCTTAAACTGCTCTAAAAAACAAAGTCTATTAAGAAAAATAAGTGCTTGCACACTGGAATGTGTTCCCTCCCTTGCTGCTCTTAGGAACCCTGTGACCATCAGTGTATTAGCTGCTAATAAAGACATACCCGCCGGGCGCGGTGGCTCAAGCCTGTAATCCCAGCACTTTGGGAGGCCGAGGCGGGTGGATCACGAGGTCGAGAGATCGAGACCATCCTGGTCAACATGGTGAAACCCCGTCTCTACTAAAAGTGCAAAAAATTAGCTGGGCATGGTGGCGCGTGCCTGTAATCCCAGCTACTCAGGAGGCTGAGGCAGGAGAATTGCCTGAGCCCAGGAGGCGGAGGTTGCGGTGAGCCGAGATCGCGCCATTGCACTCCAGCCTGGGTAACAAGGGCGAAACTCCGTCTAAAAAAAAAAAAAAGACATACCCAAGACTGAGTAATCTATAAAAGAAAGAAGTTGAATTGACTCACAGTTCAGCATGGCTGGGGAGGCCTCAGGAAACTTACAATTATGGCAGAAGGGGAAGTAAACACGTTCTTCTTCACATGGCGGCAGCAAGGCGAACTGTCAAGCAAAAGGGGGAAAAGCCCCCTATAAAACCATCAGATCTCATGAGAACTCACTATCACAAGAGCAGCATGAGGATAACTGCTTCCATGATTCAAATACCTCCCCTCAGTCCCTCCCACGGCACGTGGGGACTGTGGGAACCACAATTCAAGATGAGATTTGGGTGGGGACACAGCCAAACCATATCACCCAGCATATGGGAAAGTCCAGGCTGGCCTGCTGGACACTGAGGGCTGTGCCATGCCATTGCCCCAGCCGACAGCAAGTCAACTGCCAGACATGTGAGCGAGAGCGTTAAAGACCCCTGGCCCGAGCCAAGATGCCAGCTGAGTTCAGAGAGTGCCCAACCAGCCCTGACTGCTGTGCTGCCCTGACCACAGCGCAGCCCAGCCATAAATGTGCTAAGCCTCTATTTTGGGGTGAGTTGTCACCACACAAAAATTACTGAAATACAGATAGCCTTTTCAGAGAATGACAGCAGATTGAGCACATCTGAGCTTTGTCCTTCCTAAAACTCCACTAAATGGACAGAAATAGATTATTTAAAACCAATAAACTGGTAAGGACAAGTGGGAAAGGAAAGAACAGCAACACAACGCTGGAAGCTGGGGAGCAGGTTGATGAGCAGTTACACTCACTCAGCAGGCCAGGGCAGGCTGCATCGTAAGCTCACCATGGTGGAAACTGGTATGCAACCTGACTTCCTCTAGGAAGGTTTCAAGATTAGACTGGCTACTTCTGGAAAGGGTGAGGGTGGGCTGAAGGTGGGCTCCCAGCAGGTGGACTGTTGAATGCTATAAAGGAGGAAGTTCTCATGCCCTGCCTGTCAGCCCATGGCAGCTGGTGCTCCTTGTCCCACCCCACCGAGGACCAAAAGCCTGTTCCCTAGAAAGGGCAAATAGAGGGTGTCTGCACCAAGGGACACTAGGCACAGTGGATGCTGGAAGCACTGTTCTTGACATAGGAGGATTTGCTCAAGATTTCTATGCTGGAGATCAGCACCAACCGCTATTCCAGCCTTCTTCTCTCTCCCTCTGTTCTCAGAATATTGGCCTCTAGGTATCCTATCCTTAGGCAGGAAACCAAAAAAGTCTTTTCTAGAGAATATAACCAGCCCTAGGCCAGGTGCACTGGTTCATGCCTGTAATCCCAGCACTTTGGGAGGCCAAGGAGCTGGGATGATAGGCATGAATCACTGCTCCTGACCCAGGCTGGTCTTGAACTCATTTTCTCTGCTACTGGGCTTTTCTCATGTGTACAGTGATCCTAAGCTGCCTGCTCATACTTGCCCTGGGGCAAGATTAGAAGCTCAATACTCGGCCGGGCGCGGTGGCTCAAGCCTGTAATCCCAGCACTTTGGGAGGCCGAGGCGGGTGGATCACGAGGTCGAGAGATCGAGACCATCCTGGTCAACATGGTGAAACCCCGTCTCTACTAAAAATACAAAAAACTAGCTGGGCGTGGTGACACGTGCCTGTAATCCCAGCTACTCGGGAGGCTGAGGCAGGAGAATTGCCTGAACCCAGGAGGCGGAGGTTGCGGTGAGCCGAGATCGCGCCATTGCACTCCAGCCTGGGTAACAAGAGCGAAACTCCGTCTCAAAAAAAAAAAAAAAAAAAGCTCAATACTCACTGGGAGCCCAGTCTGGCCTCTAGAGCCCTGAGGTCCATTTATCAGATCATTTCTCTTGGGCTGGTCAAATTCTTTGGGGTTTTTGTTTTTGTTTTTGTTCTTTAAGAGAGACAGGGTCTTGCTGTGTCACCCAGGCTGAAGTGCAGTGACCCCATCATAGCTCACTGTAACCATGAACTCCTGGGCTCAAGCAATCCTCCTGCTTCAGCCCCCTGAGTAGCTGAGACCACAGACACACACCACCACACCCAGATAATTTTCTTTCTTTCTTTTTTTTTTTTTTTAATTGATAGAGAAAGGGGTCTCACCATGTTGCCCAGGCTGGCCTCAAACTCCTGGCCTGAAACAAGACAAAGGCAAGCTGGAAGAAACAGATTGTGCAGGGAGAATAAAACTTTCCGTAAAGGATCATCAGTATGCTCTGGGAGATGGAGGATGTTGAATGCATGAAACGAGAACAGGATGCGCAACCCCGGCTGCTGGCGCTAGCTCTTCCTCCCCACCTGTCTCGCTCTCCCTGCTCCCTCATTCCTGCTTCCTTGCCTCCTGGGAGCACCTACCTACACCCACCCCAAACCACCGCCTCTCCCCAAGCCCTGGTCTCGGGTTCTGCCGTCAGGGAGGCTGCAGCAGGAGAGCTTGCATTCGGCCAGCAAAGCCCTCCGCTAGAGGGCAGTGAGCATTAAGAAGGTCTTGGCAGGCCCAAGAGTTGAGGCAGCAGAGGAAGCTAGGAGTGGGAGGGGCAGGCCCCGCTGGCGTCACTGGGGGTGTGACACAAAATGTTGCACCAGTGAGTGCCTCCCTCAGCCACTGTCCAGCAAATGCTCACTGACCTCCGTGCTCCTGCTCCAGAAAGGGCCACTGGAGACCCCACCACCTTTCCATCGCTAGAGCACAGGGGACAGTGGAGAGGAATGTCAAACGCGTCCTTGCCTGGGTTTCAACCCTGACCCTGATGCTCAGGTCTGATCCTGGGTGAGTTACCTAACCTCTCTTAGCCTCTATTTAGTCACATGCAAAAAAGGGTAATGGGGTGGGGGATGAAATGAGTTCATGTTAAGCACGCAGCACCACACCTGGCCCAAGGTAAGCCCTATGTAGTGTTAGCTGCCGGTGTGAGGCTTTTTCCCTAAATTCAGCACACATTCAGTGAACTCAGAGGAGGAGCCACCACCCTGGAGGGGAATCTCGTGATCAGAGCGGGGCTGGAAGGCGGGCTGCAGGAAGCCCCAAGGAGGTCAGGGGGGACTGGGGAGCCCCCAAGAGGTCAGCGGGGCCTGAAGGAACCCTGAGAAGGTCAGTGGGATGTGGGGAGCCCATCTGGAGGCAAGGGAGGGCACAGAGCTTGACCCTGAAGAAGGAAGGAAAGGTGAGCATTAGAGGTTTCCAGAAAAGCATGACCACAAGGAAGGAGAGTAAGTGCCTGGGGTATGAGGGTGAGGAGACCAGCTGAGGCACAGGCTTCATGGGGCATGACAGGAGAGGAAGTGGGGGCATGAGAGGGGGCAGGGCCAGCCAGTGGGGCGGACTGGATGGGGTGGCGGGTGAGCCATCCTGTGGTGGGCAGCACCACGCGGTGGGCGTGGGCTCCTGCTTTACGACTGCCCTCGCTGCAGCCTCGCAGCAGCCACTGACCTCCCTGGGGATGCCACAGCATGTGCGAGGTGGAGCCTGGCACCTGCTCCCCGGCCCACTTGTCAAAAATCAGAGAAGAGGCTGTGCTCTGGGAATGACTGAACTTGGCATCCAGACTGGCCTCAAATACTGCATGAGTATTTCCAGAGTCCAAGAATCCAGGTTGCATGTTCACTGAAGCTGAGTGTTCTAAAGATCTCCAGAAGATAGAGGTGTTCAAATCCAAACAGATTCTCCCGGATTTGGCCTGGGTAGTAGGAAAAGACCAGAAAGTAATCTTGTTTTCAGATTCTTCTGAGGAAAGCAGGAACCTGGGCGAGGCCGGGCCGCGGGGCTGCTGGGCCCCTGCACTCCGGCTCAGCGGGGCAGCCAGCAGGGGCATCAGAGCGGTCCCAGGCTCCCTATGGCCCAGACCATATGCACTGTTGGAGGGTCCCAGCGAAGGACGGGCTGGTGAAGATGCACCCAAACCCCTGCCGAGTGTGGCCATGAAAGCCATGACCTCCTGCCTAGCTTGCTCTCCCAGCAGATGGGAACCACCTCCCAACCAAAACCAGTGTCGGGATATCTGAGGGGTCAGGATGTCTCTCAGGCCAGGTTGGACAAGCCATCAGCAGCCTGGTGCCACCATGGCAGTGCACATGTCAGCAGGAGGGCCAGGTGCTGAGGGCTGCAGCCATGTGGCCAGCAAGTCCCGGCTACTTTCCTTGCCTCAATTTCCCCAGTCACACGGACGAAGCAAAATAGCCAGGAAGCTAGACAAAGCCTGGGCTTAGAAACAAAGTGCCGAGTTAGAGGCAGCATATTAGCCATTTCCAGCTGGGCTGGCCCCAGCAGGTCCTTCTGGCCCTACTCTTCGCATCTTCTGGGCCCTGCTTCTTCCTTCACTTTGTTCTCACAAAGAGGAACAGCATAGAGTTGCCCCACATGGCGTGGGTTGCAGTAAGCCGAGATCACACCAGTGCACTCCAGCCTGGGTGACAGAGTGGGACTCTCTCAAAGAAAGAAGAAAAGAAGAAAAGAGAAAGAGGGAGAGAAAGAGATAGAAAGAGGGAAGGAAAGAAGGAAGGAAGGAGGGAAGAGGAAGGGAGGGAAGGAGGGAAGGAGAGAAGGAAGGGAGAAAGAGGAAGGAAGGAGGGAAGGAAGGAAGAAGGAAGGAAGGAAGGAGGGAAGGAGGGAGGGAAGGAAGGAGGGAAGGAAGGAAGGAGGGACAGAAGGAAGGAGGGAAGGAAGGAAGGAGGGACAGAAGGAAGGAGGGAAGGAAGGAAGAAGGAAGGAAGGAGGGAGGGAGGGAAGGAAGGAGGGAGGGAAAGAAGGAGGGAAGGGGGGAGGGAGGAAGGAAGGAAGGAAAAAAGGAAGCAAGGAAGGAAGGAGGGAGGGAAGGAGGGAGGGAGGAAGGGAGACAGAGGAAGGAAGGAAGGAAGAAGGGAGGTTAGAGAGGTAGGGAGGGAGGGAGGGAAGAAGGAAGGAAGGAGGAAGGAGGAAGGAAGGTGGGTAAGAGTTAGCATCTCCTGCCAGGGCTCCTGGTATACCTTCCCTGGGAAGGAGGGGAGATGACTCTTTGTGGCTTTGGAGGAGGGTGGGACATGTTCTTGGGAAGGTGGATAGTTTTTTAAATAAAAATATATTGATATTTTTAACCACTGTAATGGCGTCTTGCCATGGGGGACATAGCGTGAAGCCAATTCCGGGGTGGAAGACTTACTCACGGGGGTGGCAGCAGTGGGCCTGAGATTGGGTGGGCAGGTAAGACGTGAGCAGCATCAGGAAGGCAGAGCAGGAGTGTGCCCGGGTGGAAGGGACACCCCCTCAAAATACTAAGGGTGGCAGATGCTGACCATCTGCTGAAGAGGTCAGCCTGGCTGCGACCGATGGGACCACGTGGCTGTAGGCAGAGCCAGTGCACATCCTGTAATTAAGCGAGCCATCCATTTCCTGCTGTTAGACTGGAAACTGACTACCCGACACATTAAGAAAGCAGTGTGTTTTTTTCTTTGTAATGATAACTTACAGATCCGAGAATGATGTCAGCTGTCCATTCTGCTGGCCAGCAAAATACCTGCTCCGCCTCTCCCCTGGAGTCCTGTGTCCATTTTGGACCTCAAAAGGCGAAACTGTTGTTTGTCTTTCAGTACCACAAAGGAAGTCATCTTTTCTACCGTGACAGCAAAGGCAGAAAGCTTCTGAAAACCCAGAGAGGCCGCCCATTTGCCTATCAGACAGCCAGATAAGCTCCCTGGCTCCTGCCTTGCCATGGTGGGGATGGCAGTAGAAAGGTATGCTGGGAACCCCAAAGTCATGGGAAGGGAGGGCACCCTGAATGGAGCCCACCCACTGCCTCACAGCTGGCAAAAAAGGAGGGTCCCCATGAAGACAACCTTGAGGACCAGGGAGTCAGCTGCCCAATTCATGGATGTGAAAACAGGCTCAGAGAGGGAAGGAGCAGCCTGTGGGCTTGAAGCTTGGTGGTTACATGTGCGGCAGTCTTGGCCTGCAGTTAGGAAGTCTGGATTGTAGACCCAGCCGCATCTCTCATCAGCTGTGTGGCAGTGGGTGAGCTTGCACACCTTCCGTGGGTAAGTAGTTACAGGAAGACGTTGCTGGGGATCCCCTCCAAGGCTTGCAGGACTCTCAGCCCTGCCTCTCCTCTCCATCTCAGCCCCTCTTGCACAAGAAAGAGAGGCTCTCCTCTCAAGGCTTTGGCCAGGAGAAGTGGACAAGCCATCAGCAGTGTGGTGCCACCATGGCAGTGCACATGTTGGCAGGAGGGCCAGGTACAAAGGGCTGCAGCCATGTGGCCAGCAAGTCCCGGCTACTTTCCTCAATTTCCCCAGTCACACCAAAGAAGTAAAATAGCCAGGAAGCTAGACAAAGCCTGAGCTTAGAAACAAGGTGCTGAGTTAGAGGCAGGATATTAGCGATTTCCAGCTGGGCTGGCCCCAGCAGTTCCTTCTGGCCCTACTATTCGCTTCTTCTGGGCCCTGCTTCTTCCTTTACTTGCTTCTCAGCTCCACTCTGCTTCCAGTGGCAGGTTTGCAGAGGAGAAGTCACCTCATTCACACTGAGGTCCCTCTGCTGAGATGGACTTACACCTTTCCTAAGCCATGCAATCCATGAAACAAGGCTGCGAGGTGCCGTATTTTATGCTGTCTTCGGCATTGAATTATTTGGAAGAGTTTGTCTACACAGTATACAAGGGCAGAGACTGTCTATATTTGATGCTGTATCCCCAGTGCCTAGCACAGTGTCTGCTGAGTGACTATAACTATCCCTATTTTACAGATGTGAAAGCTGAGGCTCAGAGAAATTAAGGAATCTGCCTAGGGCCACACAGTAAGCAAGGCTGGGTTTCCACCGTAGCTGCGCCTGCTGCAAAGCAGCGTGGCTGAATGGGTGAGTACAGTTGGTCCATGTGCTCAGTAACCAGATGGGCCCTGCGCACCAGGGTGGAAGAACCAGGGAGGTGCTCCCACAGTCTGCACCACCCCATAGACAGATAGACCTGGGCTTGAATCCTGGCTCTGCTGTGCAGGCATCATGGCTGAGCTTTCAGTTTCTGCATCTATAAAGTGGGTGATCCTAAGAGTGACCCCTTAGGTTGGGTAAGGATTAAATGAGGGACTATGGGGAAAGTGTCTTCTGGGCCCTAGCCCGCAGGGATCTCAGCAAGGGCTGCCTCGTATTCCCAGGATTGTCCTTGGTCTGAGGAAAGACATTGGGGGCAGACGTGGTGCTGGCAATGGTGCTAGGAAAATTTCCTGCCACTTCTGAGAACTCCCTCTGCTGCTGCCGTGATGAGGAGAGATGACCTTTCAGAAAAGCATCCTATGCTTTTTTTTATTTTTTATTTTTTATTTTTTGAGACAGGGCCTCATTCTGTCGCCCAGGTTGGAGGGCAGTGGTGTGATCTTGGCTCACTGCAGCCTCAGCTTTAGTAGCCGGGACTAAAGATGCATGCCACCATGCCCAGCTAATTTTTATATATATATATATATATATATATATACACACACACACACACACACACACACACACACACACATACATACACACTTTTTTTTTTTTTTTTTTTTTAGTAGAATTGGGTTTTCATCATGTTAGCCAGGCTGGTCTCAAACTCCTGACTTCAAGTGATCTACCTGCCTCAACCTCTCAAAGTGCTGGGATTATAGACTTGTGCCACCGTGCCCGGCCTGTGCTTTTAGCGCAAAGGACTTTGCTGCAGGACAGAGACTGAAGGCCTCGCACACCCCCGCAGCTCTTCCTTCGCCTGCCTTCCATGGCATCACCCTGATCCCTGAATGCCCTGCTTGCAGTCCCACTCTGCTGCCCTCTCCAGACTTCCCTTGTCTTCCTCCTCCTGCAGCTGGTCCCCACCAGTCCTTCAACATCAATCCCCATGCTGTCCATCCCAGGGGTACTCCCTGAACCCTGCCCACTGCACTCACAGTTACAGCAATACTGAATCCATGCATCCATTCATGCAACAACTATTTACTGAGCAGCTACTGTTTATAGACTGTCAACAAAGGGAACAAAACAGACTAAATTCCTGCCTTCTAACTAAGGCTTTACCTGCTACCCTGGGCAAAAGAAGAAAACCAAAGAAATAACTGAAGGCATGTATCAGAAGATGATAAGTTAGAAAAAATGAAGCAGGGAGTGAAGGGGATGTGGGTGAGAGATATGGTCTGCAATTTTAAATAATGCCATGTCTTGCAGCCAGGTCCCTAGAAACAGAGCCTGAGACAAGGATCTGGGCATGTGGTGGATTGAGGGGAGTGAGGAAGCAGGGCAGAACAGGGGACAGCAGAGCAGGGACGAGGTCTCCACGAGATTCAGCTTCAGTCTGGTCCGCTGGGGAGCTCCAGGACACATGGATTGCATGTATGTTACTCGATTCCTACTTGAAACCTTTGCAACTCCGAGTCTGTGAGCCCATGGTTGTGAGCTGCCCAGAGGTGGAAGTGTTAGAGGAAAGGGGTCTCTATCCAGACTCCAGTTTAGATTCAAGAGAGGGTTCTTGGATCTGGTGCAAGAAAGAATTCAGGGCAAGTCCATAAAGTGAAAGCAAGTTTATTAAGAAAGGAAAAGAGTAAAAGAATGACTATTCCATAGAGCTGCCCCAAGGGCTGCTGGTTGCTCAATTTTATGGTTCTTGATGACATGCTAAACAAGGGGTGGATTATTCATGCCTCTCCTTTTTAGACCATATAGGGTAACTTCTTGAGGTTGCCATAACATTTGTAAATTGTCCTGGTGCCGGTGGGAGTGTACCAGTGAGGACGACCGGGGGTCACTCTCATCGCCATCTTGGTTTTGCTGGGTTTTAGCCAGCTTCTTTACTGCACCCTGTTTTAACAGCAAGGTCTTTATGGCCTGTATCTTGTGCCGACCTCCTATCTCATCCTGTGACTTAGAATGCCTTAGCCATCTGGGAATGCAACCCAGTGGGTTTCAGCCTCATTTTACCCAGCTGCTGTTCAAGATGGAGTTGCTTTGGTTCGTGTGCCTCTGACAAAAGGGGGAAGGCAGAGGAATCTCCCAGGCAAGGCAGCTTTCATTCTGCAAGGGCACTGCTCTGGTACCTTCCGGGCAGAGGGAGCAGCCAGGACATAGGCCCTGAGATGGGACAGCACCCAGCAAGTTTCAGGAACAGCAAGGAGGTTAGTGCCAAGGAAGGAGAGTGAGAGAGGGAGAGGGTGGGAGGAATTCACGTGTGTGGAGAGCCTTGGCAGCCACTGTAAGGCCCTTGGTTCTCGCTGTGAGTGAGGTGGGAGCCATTGAAGGCACTTGAAAAGAGGAGTGCCTTCAATGGGGCACTGATCTGACTTATCCTTCAAGGGGCCGAGTATGCAAGCTGCTCCCCCAGGGGATCCTGCTCCTCTGCATGGGCATCTGCCTGCTGACCCCCGGGCCCCACCAACCTACACATACAACTGTGTGCAGCAGTGCTTCCCAATGCTCTACAGCTCGAGGCAAGAGGCAAGGGGCTGCAAAGAGAAGGGGAGGGATGAGGCAGCAGTCAGGGGTGGGAGGAAGTGGTTCGGATCAGCCTGGGTCCTGGACGATTTGCAGGGCATGTTATTGGGAACGGCAGTCAGGACGGGACTTGCTGGAGAATCACAATCACCCTCAGTCCCCAGGCTCCGCTCAGAGGGCTTTGAAAATAATGCCCCGCGTAATTAAAAAGAGACAGTGAGCTCCTCCCTCCTCCTGCCTCCGGGGAGGGATGTTCATCTGCAAATAAATGAAAACCAAATCTACCAATTTGCATGACTCAGGCTATCAGTGTGAGCTGCCAGGTTCTTTGCAGAAGATGCCCAGGAACTGTCCCGTAGTGATGCAAACGTGCTGCTTGGAGGTGCCACCCTGTGTGGCATCTTGTCTTCTGGCCGCAGAGACTGTCTCTGCTCTGTGCCCAATGCCCTTTGAACTCTCAGTGCTGTCCATGCAGACCAGGCAAAGGGAATTACCCAGATGAGGTCCTTGTCCATCACTAAGAGGGACGTCTCTGCTGGTGGTGGGGCTGTCTATGTGGATCACTCAGTAGCTCTCAAGCTCCTCTGACTTGCTGAGTGGCACTCATGGAGCCTCAGTTTACCTTTTGGGGGAAAAGGAAGAGGCTTTGGCTCATCTACACAGCAGGAAGAGGTGCTGGCATTGAATGGATTGATGTGACAGGGCTTCGACAGGAAAAAACATGGCTATGCTAATTTAAGGTGGAATTGCATTATGCAACCTAAAAATATCAACAGACACCAGGCTCTTGCTTCTGGGTAGCTGGGAAATCACCTGCAGTCCCACATTTATTGCCACTCAGCAGCCATTTTGTCATAGGGAGATGGGGCCATTTTGGTGGGACCAGGAGTCCTGGCTCCAGAAAAGCCTTCAAGAGGTTATGGGGCCCAGGCCCCCACTTTTGAACAGGACCCGGTGGCCTCTGCCCCCACCTGCTGGTGACAGTGGCACTGGCCTGATCACCACCTAGACCATGGCTAGGACACCTCCTACATGAAAGAGGCCAGGGAAACTCTTGGGGCCTAGAAGGCCAAGAGGGAGGTGTCCGAGTTTCCAACCCCTGCAAGCTCTTCAGGGAATGGTGACAGAATAACGGGCTCTGGGGCCTGCAGTCTCACTTGCTGAACATCACTGCACCCCAGCCGGGCACGGTGGCTCATGCCTATAATCCCAGCACTTTGGGAGGCCAAGGCGGGTGGATCATCTGAGGTCAGGAGTTCGAGACCAGCCTGGCCAACATGGAGAAACCCCCATCTCTACTACAGTACAAAAATTAGCAGGGCATGGTGGCATGCACCTCTAATCCCAGCTACTTGAGAGACTGAAGCAGGATAATTGCTTGAACCCAGGAGGCAGAGGTTGCAGTGAGCTAAGATTGTGCCACTGTACTCCAGCCTGGGTGACAGAGTGGGACTCTGTCTCAAAAAATATCACTGTACCCCATATTGTCCTGAAAGATGCTCAGAGAGGAATTAGAATTCTCTTTCTCTGACAAACACACACACACACACACACACACACACCGAGAGAGAGAGAGAGAGAGAGAGAGAGAGAGAGAGAGAGAGAGAAAGTCCCATTCTCTCACAGCTCTGGGCTCCAGCCACCTTGCCCCGTGTGTCTTCACACATAGAGCACTCCATCCCCCAGAGGCTGCCACCTCCCCAGTCCAGCAGCCAAAACCAATTACCAGCTCCCAATTAATCAACCCTTTAGGAGACAATGGACTCAGGCAGAGCCAGGCCTGCCTGGAAGCATAAAAGCATGCTGGTTTAGGTGTTCTGAGCTGGGAGGCTGCAGAGGTCGATTTATCCCCTTTGCATCTGCTTAAAGGAACAGAACCCTCTAGAATTCTATACCACCTGCCATCCCCTACGGAGCTGGAATCTGATCAGATGGAGTTGCTCTCAGCTCCCTGCCTGGAAGAGCATTACCTAGGCAAATTTTGCTTTTAGATCCTTATTGGAGGTAGTGGTGAGCTGCAGTCGTAACAGCTGTCAATTACACAGCACCTCCTATGTTCTAGGTACTTGCTTTTTATTATCCATTAATCCCCACTTGAGTCAGGTGCCATTATCCTGATTTTTATAGAAGGCAATGAAAAGTTGGTGAAGTAAAGAAATTTGCTGAAGCTCGTTGCTGGGGTGCAGCCTGCCCCTACACCACCCCCTACAATGGAGCCTCCAGGTACTGGTTTCCTGGCACTGTTGTAACACAGTGCCACAGTCCAGGGGCTTAAACAGCAGAGATTTATTCTCACACAGTCATGGAGGCCAGAAGTCCAAAATCAAGGTGCCGGCACAGCTGTGCTCCCTTCAAAAGCTTCAGGGGAGGATCCACGTTCTGGCAGTTCCTGGCATCACATGGCTTCTGGAAGCCTAATTCCAACCTCTGCCTGCCTCTCCACGTGTCCTTCCCCACTATGTGTCTATGTCTTCTGTCTCTCATAAGGACACTCACTGTTGGAAGCAGGACCCATCCTAGTAATCCAGGATGATCTCAAGATCTGTTCCCTAATTAGATCTACAAAGACCCTGAATCCAAACAGGGTCCTGCTGTGAGGCTCCAGGGAAGGGGCATCACTCTTCAAACCAAGACACTCTACAGGGTGAAGGTTTTGTCTTTGTTCACTCATATATTCCAGGACACTAGAGCAGTGCCAGATTCATCATCCGTGTTCAATAGATAGTTCCTGAATGGACGAATGAAATCGTGACAAAACTGGGCTTCCAAACCTGGCCTGCCGGCCTCCAAAACCTTTTACATGAGACTTCCTCCATTACTGAGACCAGCTCAGCCATAGAGACCCCCACTCAGGTGGCACTGAAGGTATTAAGAAGCAGACACCCAGATAGAACAATAAAGTGGGACTATCTGGGGGCCAACAGGCTTCTAAGCTGAGAGCCTCAGGGGACTGACAGCATTCCAGGCTGAGGGCCTCCAGCACATGCTGACCCACGTAGTTTGTCTCTCTGAACAGGTGATTATTATTAACAAACAGGTATTTTGTGTTTTCTCATAGACCCAAAATAAACTAGGTAGGCAGCTGGTGCCTGCTTACCACTGTTCACGGACAAACCAGAAAGTATTCTCCATGAGGGAGCCACGGGGGCAGGGTCACATAGCCCGTGCTTAAAGAATTGTTTTAACTGGTGTATGCTATGCATATACTGTTTTGCTACTTTAGAATGCCCCAAGCAGTTTTCCACCTGGGACGGGCTGAGGGGGTGCTAGGTTTTCCCTGCCATTGTTCTCAGCAAACAATATATTTTATCATGTGCTCAGCATTTCTCAACACTCCCTGTCTTATGCTCCTAGGCTTCAACATCTTTACTTTTGAAAATTGCTTATTTTCTGAAGCTAATCATGAGGAAACATCAGACAATTCTGAATGGAGGGACATCCTACAAAATAACAAGAGTGGGAAGGTCATAAGAGACCAGGGAAGGTTGAGGAACTGCCCCCAATTAAAGGAGAACAAAGAAACGACCCATAAACAAACACCTGATCCTGGAGGGGATCCTGGACAGGGGAAATGCAACTGGAAAGGGCATTATTGGGACCAGTCACAAAATCTGAATATGGACCACGTGGCTTAGCTAATAGTACTATATCAGGGAGCTAGTTCCTGACTGTGATCACCAGACTGTGGTTATGTAAAAGAATGTCCTTGTTTTTAGGAAATGCACATGGCAGTCGGAAGTATTTAAGGCGTAATGTACATATATGTGTATGCATGGCTGTGTATATTATAAATATGTATATTTATACATATACACGGGGCAATGATAACACAGAGCAAAATGGCAACAATTGATGAATCTGAGTGAAGGGTATATGGGAGCTATTTGTACATTTCTTACAACTCTTCTGTCATTTGAAATTGCTTTTTTGTTTTTTTAACAATATAAAACTTAAATAAGTCACACACTAACATGCAACAAAATTTACATTAAATAAGTCACACACCAACATGCAACAAAATTTACAAGGCAGAAAGGATCCCTAGGTTCCCAAAGGCAACCACCACTGTTGCCAGCCTCTTGGGTGACCTCACACTTTTTCCTCTCCTACTGGCCGGAACTTGCCTTCTGACACCAGTATTAAGCCCTTGGTAGCAGCAGCAGGGGAGGAAGAGGAGCAGCGGGTGGAGGGAGCAGCTCTTGAAGGGAAGAGGGAAAGTACTGTGCCCAGCCCAGCCCAGCCCCAAGGGAGCTGATGAGGCTGCTGCTCTTGTTCTGGGACTTACGGTCACTGGGTAGGCAGGAGGTAGCCCCTTCTCTGGTTCCCAGGCCCCCATTCTGGGTCCTGCCCACCCCTCCCATCCCCTGCCCTCCCTGCCTCTCCATGCATCTAGCCATCTCAGCCATGGTACCAGTGAGGTTCCCATCAGTGATCCTCAATTTGGGAGGGCATAGCCCTCTCCGGCGGGGGGCAGGGGGATTTTTCATTACCAAAACACCAATGGAGTACTACTGGCATTTATGGGCCTGGACAAGATATGTGGAAAGTTCCAAATTACTTGTAGGCATTTGAACCTGCCACAGTCCCTAAAGGATGGATCTGACCCAAGTTGATGGAAAAGAAGTTGAGCCCCATTCCTCCTCTCCGATAAAGCCTTACATGGCACCCCATTGCTTTTATAATTCCAAACTTCCCAGTGCAGTGGGTCAAGCGCTGCAGCCTAGTGATCTCTGGATTCACCATGCTTGTCCTCATTGCTGGGCCTTTGCATGGACTATTCCCCCAGCTTAGAACTCCTGGCTGCCCCCAAGCCTACAGGTGGAGAACACGGAATGTATCTGGGGAGAGTCCAGTTGAGAATGGATTGGGAATGAGGCAGGATGGAAAGAGGGTTCGGATGAAGGCAATGGGTATAACTAGAGGGGCTTAAACGATACTCTGAAACAGAGAAGGAGAGGATCAGAGCCACAGTTGATGGCCTTGGCTTTTAGGAGGGGTGAGGTTCTTCTTGTTCAAAGCCACATAGGCCTCACCCCTTCTTAGTGTCTCAGCCTTCCCTGTCCTGTCTGGTCCTAGGCCTAAAGCCAGACCGTTTATTTCCACCTGTACCCCTTTTCTCCTTCCCCTCTGCTTCCCCTCTCCTTCCCAGGAGGCTGAACTGAGCAGATGAGCTCATTCCCTACCTCAGAGGTAAGTGGCTGACAGGTCTGGGCCCCCAAAGTTGAGCCGTTCACAAGCAAAGAGTGCTGGCCTCCGATGCCATCATGGCCATGAGGCAGGGCCCCCTGCCCTGTCTCTAAACAGGTGCAGGCAACCACCTCTTGATTCCAGACTGGGGCTTCCTTTAGGGTGGTGGGCACCAGGGAAGGCAGTATAGCAGTCAAGCTATTAATGGCATAAGCCCCATTACACAGAGGACCCTGGCTCAGGGCTCCACAGCAGCAAGGAGGTGGCAGAGCAGAAACTAGAGGAAGGGGAAGTAGTGACTGTCTTGGTTTGGATTCCCCAAAAGTAGATTCTGAAACAAGGATCCAAGCCTATATTTTGAAGATCCCTGCAATAGATAGTGTTGTCCCTCTGAGGAAGTAGAGCTTCATCCTGCCAGGGAATGCTGAGGGCCAGTGTAGGATACGTGCCTTCCAGTTATCCCACCTGAGGGGCAAGGGAGTTGGGGTAGTTATATACCATCCCCTGCCAGTCATAGATTGAAGGCTGCTCCAAAAACCTTCATCTCCAGCCCTTGGCCTGACAGGCTTGTGGGGAGAAGGCTCTAGCTGTCAGAATAAGTCTTTAGGCAAAGAGTTGCAGGTGTTTACAGCACACCACAACAAGGGCCCAGGGAGATGCGGGAAGCTACTTCAGCCTCTGCTGCAGTGAGGTAGATGGCAACAGAGGGGAAAACTGTCTGGCATTTCCCAGTCTTCCGGTGGATTAATGAGCATGGCATTAAGCCCTCAAGTTTTCCCACTTTTCACATGATAGCACCATCCAGGCTCACCTCCAACAGTCTTCCAGCCTCAAGGGAATTTGTTTGAAGCAGGAAACAGCCCTAGCGGCCTCTGACCCTGGAGTGATGTTTCCCCCAAGATGAGGTTGTTGTGAGACAGGCCGGTCCTACACTTGAGACAGGGGAGGCAGACCCCAGGCTGACCTGTCACTCTGGTGGCTCCTGATTCACTTCCTCCAACATACTAGCAGAGCTCATGCCCTGTTTATAGACAACTCCAGGACCCAGGATGTTGGAGGTGAAGGGCCCTTCACCCAGCCCCCAACTGCAGAGATGGAGGGATGAGGACAAGAAAGCAAAGGGGACATTTCCAGGGTCCCACAGCCAGTCAGAGCCATTGTATGTGGTTTTGCAAGTTGTCAACTAACTGGACAATAATGCAGACAGTCACAGGGAACTGTAACACAAGTCACAGTGTCAAGTGAGAGAAAGGCCAGCTAAGTGGTTGAGAGTATTTGTTTCTGATTGCTGCTGTAGCAAATCACCATGAACGTAATGGCTTGAACCCACAAATGAATTCTGTCACCACTAAAAGTCACATGTCCACAATGGGTCTCACAAAGCTAAAATCAAGGTGTCAGCAGGGCTGCAATCCTTCTGTAGGCCCTATGGGACAAACTGCTTCCTTGGCTTTTCCAGCCTGCAGAATCAGCTCACATTCCTTGTCTCATGGCCCCTTCCTGCATCAAAGCCAGCAACGCTGGGCCAAGTCTTTTCCACACTGCCGTCTCTCTGCTTCTTGTTCTCCTACCTCCTCCTCTACTTGTAAGGATTCTTGTGATTACAATAGGCCCATCTGGATAATCCAGGATAACCTCCTTAACTCAAGTCACCTGATAAGCAACTGCTATGGTTTAAATGTGTCTTCTCCAAAAATTCATGTGTTAAAGTTAATCCCCATGGTGGTTGTACTGGGAGAAGGAGATGGGGCTCTTGGGAAGTAATTCAGTCATGGATTCATGCCTTGTGAAAGGGCCGGGGGAAACTAGTTTAACCACTTTGCTTCTCTGCTGTAGGAGCACTCAGTGTATTTCTCCTTCAGAGGACATAGCAACAAGGCATCAACTTAGAAGGAGAGACTGGGCTTCTGTCAGAGACAGTGAACCAGCCCATGCCTTGAACTGGGACTTCCAACCTTCAGAACTGTAAAAAATAAATGTCTGTTCTTTACAAGTTATCCAGTCTCAGGTATTTTGTTACAGCAGCACACACAGACTAAGACAAATCTTAATTGCATGTGAACCGTAATTTCCCTTTGTCATGTGACCTAATGTTCACAGGGTCTGGGATTAGAATGTGGACATCTTCAGGGACCATTCTTCTGCCTAGCACAGTGGATTCCCAGAGGCCTAAGAGACTGGGACAAGCGGAAGGGGCAGGCAAGGAAAAACACACAACAGGGTCTGATTCAGAGACACTGGCTGGGTGAGCGGGGATCACTGCCCAAGGAAGTGTGGGTGTGTTTGCTTATGTGCATCCCGTCTGTCTGTGTATCTGTGTGTATGTACACATGCATGCATGCATAATCCTTCCTTGCCCTTCCAATTGTCTCCTATCAGACTTCTCCAAGGAGGTAAATATGTGAGCAGGACTTTGAAGGCAGGGCAGGGCACTGAGCTGGGCTCTGCCATTCTGTTCCCAGTAAGCAGGCCTCCACTTTGGCTGAAGGCCATCCCTACTCCCTCCCAGGTCTCATCTCTGCCTAGGTGAGCTGCTGCATAGCCACACAGGATCTGGGCAGAGCTATCCAGGCAGAGATGGAGGTTGGGGGTGGAAACGAACCTTGTTCCCACACCGGGCCTTGTTCCCACAGTACTGAGCTCACACCAAAGGAAGGTGGCAGGGGCAGGCTCAAGGTGTCCAACACTAAGGGCAGAACAAGGAGCTCTTTGTTGAGCACAGCAAAGGGCCACCTTCCACCTGGCCTCCAGAAGGAGGCTGAGCCATGTATGCAGCCAGGGTTCTCCCCAGACCCCAGAGCAGGTAGCAGAAACAGCACAGAGACAGAGCTCCCCTTCCCAGACAAGCAGGCCCCATAGCCAGGAAACATCAGAGTGTACTGACAATCACCAGACAAAGCTTCCCTGAAGACAGACAGACAGGCTGAGGCCCAGAGAGGTCACAGGGCTAGGTAGGATAGAGCTGGGGTAAAATCTGAGGCTCCTCTTCAGTTCCTACTGCTCTCCTCTACAGAATAAGAAAATCACAACAGGAAACAGGTGAGGACCCCTGGCCCAGCGTGCTCTGAGAACACAGGAAACTTCAATGAATGCTGAATAGTTGGGTGAGTGGATGGGTGAATGGATACAAAGAGGGAAAGAGGGAGAAATGGAGGGAGAAAAGAGTGGATGGATGGATGGATCAGGGATGGATGGATGGGTGAGGGGTGGATGGAGGGACAGACGGGCACTTACCTAAAAGATTCTGATATAGTCATAGCATGTACCACATTGTCTCATCTTGGGACCAAACATCCAAGTATAACAGCTAGGAAGGATTCAGTTAATCCCCGTTCATTAAATCACAGCAGCATAAGAGATGGTCCAGAGTGTGGCTTCAGGAGTCAGACTGCCTGAATTCAAATCCCTATTCCAAGACTTCCTAGCTGTTCTACCTCGGGAAAGTTGCTAAACCTCCCTGAGTTTCGATTTCTTCATTTGCAAAACAGAAATCATAAGAGTACCAACTCCTAGGGTGCTTGTGAGAATTAAATGGGATTATTTACATTAAGTGCTTAACATAGTGCTTGGTGGATAGAGGGAACTAAAAATAATATTAATGGTTATAAATAACTTAATTTCATGATTCTTTGTTAATAATAGTAAGATAACAGAGTTACTGTCCAGTAGCCCCAACTCCTTCAGTGTTGGAGTTAATGGCCTTACAATGACCCCTGAGGCCCTGCATGACCCTGCCTCGTGTCTTGGCTGGCCCTGCCTTCTATCTCCCTCCCTCTTGTACACTCTGCTCTTGCCACACTGTGCTTCAAACATGCCAGGCACGCTCCTGCCCAGGCCCTTGGCAGCTGCTCCCTATCAGGCTCATCCTCCAGAGAGCCTCATGACCCACTCCCTCACCTCCTTCAAGTCTTTGTTCCAACGTCCCCTTCTCAGTGAGGTCTTCCCTGACCCCTTTTAAATTGCCCATTCTGCCCCATCCCTGGCACTCTAATCTCCCTTCCTGGCTACACTTTACCCCCGAGGTACCTACTGAGACGTGACTCACCATGTACTTAACTTAGTCATCTTGTTTATTGCCTACTTCCCACAGCAGAATCTCAGATCCATGAGGGCAATGAGTTACATCTCTTCTGTTTCCCAGGGCTAGAGCAGTGCCTGCACAGAGTAGGCATTCAACAAATTGAATGAATAAATGATACACTGTGAGGATATTTCAGGCCTTGCTGCCTGTCTACAAAATCCCTTATCAAAGTTGAAAGGAGACAGACATCCAAATGGAAGTGGAAACAGCTCTCACAGAAACCTAGAGAGGCATCATGAAGGAGGTGGCCTTTTCCTTGATCCTTAGAGGGTGAGGAGGATGTCCTTAGGTAGAGCTGGGGGTGGGAGCCATTCCAGGCTATGGTTGACATTAGCCAAGGCCCTGCAAAGGGGAAGGGTCTGATGATGTGTAGCACGGGGTCCCTTAAAACAGGTCAACCCTTGTTTGAGGGAGAAAGCTTAGAAAGTGGTACAGGTGTCTGCAGTGCCATGAGCTAGGTTTTTGCACAGACTGTAGGGGAGAATGCCAGGTCAGAGGCAGCCCCGGAGAGTCGCATCCCAGCCAGGCAGGCAGACCCAGAGAGGTGCAGCTAGCCTTCCCATCAGTGTGGCAGCAAGAAGGATGGCCTGCGCTGAGCAGATGCAGAAGTGAGCTTTCCTGCCTGCCCCTTTCTGCTCTGAGCCTCAGAACCTCCAGCCCACACTGGAGCTAGCATGAAGGCATTCAGCTGGGGTGAGTGAAGCCCTTCCTCTAGATGAATTATACTCAAAATGAATTACGAGTGTAAATGATGAATTATACTCGAATTATAACTTCCACATGGCAGGATGTTGCCCCCTCCAGGCAGGGAACAGAGGAGTCTTCTGAGAAGGTGGAGGCCTGGCCTGACAGATCCCGCTCCACTCAGCCCCCACAGATCTGAGCTTGACAACGGCTGCTGGAAGGAGAAGGGCTGGGCCCTGTGCGTGCTCAGTCTGCACTGAGCCTTCACTCTGCAGTGAGCTAGGGGACCCACATTCAGAACCTGGCTCTGCTGCTTAGCTGTGCTGGGCAATACCTTCAAAGTCTCTCAGCCTCACTTTCCTCGCCTAGAAGAACAACTGGACAAGGCTGGGCCAATCTAGTGTTTGGAAGCAGGATTCAGAAAAATTTTCAGAAGCTTGAAAAAGGGAGGGGGGGCTTAGGGTGCTATTCTGGGGAAACCTACAGAGTCCATGAACATGAAAAAGCACAGAAAACTAGTTCACAGTGAGGGGAGGAGGACGCCTGAGGGAGACCAGGGTGCCCTCAGGGAAGCGAGGGAGGTGCAGCCTGGGTTACTGATGGCTGTTCCCAATCCTCAGCTGCATGTTCAGCCCGGGGTTATCTGGGACACCCCACGTCCTTACAGTGCATTCTCCTTTTTCTCTCAATCTGCTTAGAAAGGATTTCAAGTGTGTTTCCACATAGGGCAAGGCCCACATGCTCTTTTGCAAAGGGCCCTAGCCACTCCTCTGCTAAAGAGGTGGAATCTATTTCCCTCCACTGGTCCTGTTGCTGCTATGGCAATGGAATGAGGCATCAATGACAGTCTGGGCATTCCTGGTTCAGGTATCAAGAAGACCTGGCAGCTTCCACTTTTGCATCCTTGGGGGAGCCAGCTGCCATGTAAAAAGTGTCACTTCCCTGAAACCACCATGCTATGAGGAAGCTGGAGCTAAACCACTTGAAGAGGCAACATAGAGAGATGTGACCCTAGCTGGTTCAAGCATCCCAGTCCAGACTCCATATAGTAAATGAACCTGTCTTGAATGTTCCAACCCCAGCAGACAACTCATGAAACTGTTCATTTGAAACTGGCCCAATTTTCCCATAGAACTGAAGCTTGAGAAACTTCCATTTGTCTTATCAGAGTTCCTTTCTCAGGGAATTGATCATCAGCCCTCCCAGATAGGATCAAGACTTTCATATGTTCCAGATCACCTTATCCAGACAATGAGAGGCCAGACCTCTCATCTGACCATCTGCTGCCTGTTCACTAACTCCTCTTCCTTCCCTGCTCTGCAAACTCCTAACTTTGGTCAGCAAGAGAGTCAGATTTGAGACTCGTCCCCCAACTTCCGGTGGACGTCATCCATAATAAAGCATTTCTTTCCCGGCTATACTTGATGTCTTGGTGACTGGCTTTCTGCACAACAAGCAACCTAGGCCAAAACCCTGACATTTGGTAACACACTGACAGCTGAGCTGCCCCCATTGAGCCCTCCTCAAATTGCAAAAACATCAGAAACGTGAGCAAATAACTTAGGATTTTTTTTAACCACTGAATCTTGGGATAGTTTGTTATGCAGCAATAAATAACTGAAGTAAGTTGCAGTAAAAAATGCTATAGTCCTCACTATGCACATCTATTGGGCTCCTGAGTTCAGACAGTGACACTTCTGATAATAAGGAACATCCAGTTAGAGGTGAGGTGAGGGCCCCAGGCTGGTTTCTGGCTGTGCCACTCTGCCGTTGTGTGTGTCAGAAACGCCTTCCTCATGTGCACCCCAGCCAGGTCCTATGAGCATCCCTCCCAGACTAGTTCAGTGATCTGGAACCTCACAGACAAGCCTCCCAGAGCCACACCACTCTCCTCCTCGATTACCAGTGTCTTTACTAAGCACCTAATTTATTCCCTGAGCAGTTCTTCTACAAAAGGCCAATAATCATATGAAAATATGCTCCAGCTCATGAGTAATCAGATACACGCCAATTAAAGCAAGAATGAGATTCACCTTCCTGCTTATCAGATTGGCAAAATGAAGATTGACGGTTGCTGTAGACTAGGGTGTGACATATTGGGAGCCTCAGGTGCTAGGAGGCAAGCAATTTGAAGGGTAGTTTAGCAGTATTATTGAAATACAAAGTATGCACAGCCTCCAATTCAGCAATTCCACTTCTGAGTTTATATCTTGGAGAAATATTTACATATGTTACACAGGGGGGCAAATGAAAAATGCTCTCTGCAGCAGAGTTCATCACAGTCAAACTCTGAAAATGTACCACATCTCCACTAATAAGGGCGTGTATCCCTGCTCTGGTACAAAAGGCAGCCATTAACATAAACGGTATTTTATGCTGTATTTATGCCATAACATAGATAACACATAGACGACACACATATGTGATATACAGCACAGAACTACTGGCGTGGAAAGGCCTCTAAGGCCCATTCTTGAGTGAAAAAAAATACCCACAAAGTATAATCTTTGTGTAAACACACTCACAAAAAAATGGAAATAGAAAAATCCAAATGTAAATGCAAAATGTTAAATGTGGAAGGAAACTCAGGAAACTGATAAGAAGTCTTCTCAGGGGAGGCAGATTGCATTGGGAGGGCCAACGGGGATATCTGCCTTATTTCTATTCTTTAATAATGACAATGTATTTGTGTATTTCTTATGTTAGCAAAGATAATTCTTAAAGTAAGTACTTATGAATGTCCATGGAGTTTCCAAGATGGAACAGCTGAGAAGAGTCCAGGCTAGGGAGAGAGCAAGGGCTGGAGAGAAAGACTTGGGGGGCTATGGGAGCACAGGGCTGGGGAGATTACTGAGGACTGATGCAGTTAGAGAAGGCAGCCTGGAGGAGAACCGTCCCCCCCGCCCCCGACAAAATGCTAGTGGGACCTGAGTGGCTGACGAGGAGGAACTGTCCAAGTCTAAGCAGGGTGCCCTGCTGCTGGGGAGCTGCAGAGGGAGCCTCTGGCTCAAACAGGAAATGGGATTGGGCAGTCTTGGCGTGTTTGCCCTGCCTCTAGCCCCACCCCATACATGCTCTGATTGCTTGGGTTGCTAGGATGTCCTGCTTGCTCTACCTGTGAAGCTAGGCAGCCAGGACCCAAGACAGCAGGGGTGCAGGACTTGATGGATCACCATTGCTCACAGCTCAGGCACACACGCACACACACACACACACACACACACACGCGACTTTTTTTGCCCCCAGAAAGACTTTACACTCATCCTCATGGCATCCATCCATTTTTGCACCTATCCATCCACTGAATCCTCCAATGATGATTAAGAACTCACTTTGTGACTACTCACTACGGGCCAAGTGCTGTGCCTCAGCCACCAGCCCTCCTTTGGAGGCCCGGGTCACTACAGATGGAAGGACCCTAAGGGTTCATCTAGTCCAAACTTCACCCATTTTATAGATAAGAACAGGGCCATGACTTACCCATAGGAAGCAGGGCCAGAACCAAGACTAGTCAGGTCCTGTGCAAATCCCCTTACTCCCTGCACCTATCCCATCTATCTACACCTTTCCGTCAACTCTGTATCCCACACCCAAGTTGCACCTGCATGTAGAAAGAACTTATAAATCTTTGGTTCAACAAATGATTCAGTAAATGAATGAGTTATGAATAAGTAAAAGATAGGCAGGGCTGGATTTCTCATCAGAGAGAAGAAAGAGATATTCTTCAGGGATATAAAGAGATTTCCACCCTGCTCCAAGGCTGAAGCTTGGGCGGTGCACCTGTATGGGGAGGGAAAGGTTCTGGGCAACTGGAGGGTATGTTTGTACTTCAGTCCTAGATGTTCACTGGATCAGTATGTTCACATCTGTGCCTGTCAGGCCAGACCCAGAGCAATGCTGGGAGAGACGAACTTAGTCTAGGGCAATAGTTCTCAAATGCCAGCATGCATTAGAATTACCTTGAGGACTTCTAAAACACAGATTGCTGCTCCTCTGCCCCCAGAATTTCTGATTCAGTGACTCTGAGGTGGGCCCTAGAGTTTGCATTTCTAACATGTGATGTTAGAAAACCCGGGTGATGCCGCTGCTGCTGATCTGGGACGGGAGAGTCTCTCAATCCTGGGTGCACAGTGGAATCATTTGAGTAGCCCTGAGACCAGCAGGTGCCCAGCCTGCATCCTTGACCAACCGCATCAGAGTCTCTGGAGAAGAGACCTAGACAGCAGAGCTTCGCAAACCTCAAGGTGAAGGGCCAGTATTTTCTTTCATTATTGTCAATCAATTACAGATCAATATTTCTGAGAAAAACAACAAAAAGATTTTCAGAAAAGAAATGAAACAAACCATAAAAATCTACAAAATATATGTTCACATTTTTCTTATTAGATTCAGCAAGCAAAAAAAGACTCTATCATTTGCCATAAAAGTTTCTAAACACCCTCAATTTCTGTACTTCTTAAAGACTGGTGGCCAAAATTTCACAAGCTGGCAGCATCTAGGGATACCCTCTTTTGAGAGTCCTCAGAGCCGGTCACAAGTCAGAAAAAATGACCAACAGCTTTACCCAACTTCTTCTGGTTGAGTAATCTCTTACCTCTCTCTATGTATCTACAGTCCTCAAATCTAGATGGGCATCAAATCCTCTCCCTGTGTCTATGGAGTTTGTCTTTATAGGGGCCAGAGTTGGGGGATTTTCTGAAATATTTTTAAAAACACTGGCCAGGCACAGTAGCTAACACCTGTAATCCCAGCACTTTGGGAGGCTGAGGTGGGTGGATTACTTGAGGCCAGGAGTTCAAGATCAGCCTGGCCAACATGGTAAAACCCCGTCTCTACTAAAAATAAAAAAAATTAGTCAGGCATGGTGGTGCATGCCTCTAGTTCCAGCTGTTTGGGTGGCTGAGGCATGAGAATCATTTGAACCTGGGAGGCGGAGGTTGCCGTGAGCCAAGATCGCACCACTGCCCTCCAGCCTGGGCGACAGAGCAAGATTCTGTCTCAAAAAATAAAAAATAAAAACATTGCAATGCAGAAAATCACTGGAAAAAGGCTTGCTTAGAGAGGTACTATTTTCTTGCAGTCAGATTCCTAGTTGGGAAGTTAGCAGTTCTGAGTTCTGGTTTTAAATCTACCACTAACTAGCTAAGACACAATTAATATTTCTCTGGGTATCACGCACCCTCCCTGAGAACTGGGCAGAAAAGCATCTCTGGTTCCTGCAATATCATTACCATGGTTCTAATGATGAGAAACACATATTACCCATGGGCTCAGTCATCAATGACCAGGATGAAAATCATGGTGAGAACATCTCAGAAAGAATCCTCTGGTTAATTAGTCATATGGCTTAGAGGTCCACTTATTAAACTGATGGCTGCTGTCCCTCCCTAGCAGTGACTGCTGGTGCCTCAATGCCCATGTGCCAACTTGAGCTGTGATTTATTTTCCCAAAGGCGGTACGTTGATTCTCTGACCTTCAAATCTCTTATTTGGTCACGACCATGGATAAAGAAATGAACCTGAGGGCTGGGCGCCATGGCTCACGCCTGTAATCCCAGCACTTTGGGAAGCCGAGGCGGGCAGATCACGAGGTCAAGAGATCGAGACCATCCTGGTCAACATGATGAAACCCCGTCTCTACTAAAAATACAAAAAATTAACTGGGCATGGTGGCGCGTGCCTGTAATCCCAGCTACTCAGGAGGCTGAGGCAGGAGAATTGCCTGAACCCAGGAAGCAGAGGTTGCGGTGAGCCGAGATCGCGCCATTGCACTCCAGCCTGGGTAACAAGAGCAAAACTCCATCTCAAAAAAAAAAAAAAAAAAAAAAAAACAAGTGAACCTGGAGAAGCAGCGTTGCCTCTTCCCTAGAGGGACTTACGTCTCAGATCGGCCAGGGACTAATGATAGAAGCCTGAGCAAGCCCTTGCCTTCTCTGGGCCTCAGTTTGCACAGCTAAAATGGGGGAAATTAAGCTTAATGTTCCAACTCTTGCTAGATTTTCATCGACGGTGCAAATATCTGTAAAAGAGCAAAGTCACTTCTGGTCCCAATCATCAGGAGCAAGGTGACCAGGGTGATCTCTTGCATCCCAGCCATATTCTGCACTCACTCTTCCACTTGAAGCCTGTCACAGTAGCAGCTAGTCTTTGACTGAGGGTGTACGATGGGCCAGGCACTGATTTAAACACTGGGCCTTGATTAATACATGTAATCCCCCAAGATCCAAAGAGGTAGGTACCATGAAAGGTACTATTATCCGCTCCACTTTACAAAGGGAATTGTGACCCAGAGAACAGAAGTCACTCGCCCAATGTCACACAGCTAGAATGCCGCAGACAGAATTCTCACCAGGCAATCTGGCTCTGCTCAATTCCTACTGAGCTCCTACTATGTGCATATAATAAAAGACACTGCAAAAAATCAATATTTGGGGACACCTGTGATGGCATTTATGCCATGTTCAAAAACTAATTTCCCCTTCTTCCTGAGAAGCTGGGGGAAATTCAGGACAGCTTGAATTTCTTTTGTCAATATTCTATATACCTGCCAAAGAGAACATTAGCAGATTGTGCAAGGAGGTGTGGTTCTCCACACAAATACTTTCTATTATTGCTGAATCAATAGCTCCAGTGCTCAGTTTGAGAGAACTGTATTTCTTAAAGAAAGAGAAAGAAAATTTGACTCAAAAATTCCAATTGTCCCTTCACAAACAGCCTCCCAGTAAGAGCAGCCAGAGGGGTGGGTAGTTGATGGCCAGAAGGGCTCTGAAATTTAACAGGAGGGCTAGGAGGTGGGGGATGGGAGAGTGATACTCTCATTTCATAGCAAGCCCTGGGAAAACAAGAGTGGTATTTCTAAGGACCTGCAGGCGTTGGGTGGCCCTTCTCACCGAAGGGCACCATAGCACAGCAGTTAAGAGCATGGACTCCTGACCCAGACTGCTGGGTCAGCTCCAGGGTCCACTGCTTATTATTAGCGCTGTGACCTTGGGCCCATGACCTGAGCTCTCTGTGCTTCAGTTTCTTCATCCCTAAAACACAGATAACAACATGGTTTTATATGGGGATTATATACATTTATAGAGTATACCTGAAAGAATTAGACTTATGCCTAGCAGGGACCAAGGCTACATATGCATTAGCTGTTATTAGTACAGTTTCAGGTAACTCGCCAAGCCCCGTATTTGGACATGCAGAAGTCAAGAATTTAGGTGGCTGTGGGATTTAACTTTCCCATTACACACGCTTCCTTCTAAAAATAGCGTTGTGATGGCCTTCCCAGAGCATGAACCAATGGGAATCACTTTCTTTCCCTTTGCTCCACCACTCAGTCGTTTCAATCCTTTGATTCCCCTGGGATCTTTTGCCGAGACACCGTTGCAGCCCCTGTGACCTCCCATCCCTCCTGCACACTCTCACCGCCTCCAGCTCACACCCAACCTAGGCTGTCCCTGACTGTGGGTAAGTCAGCCCCGCAAGAACGCGGCTGGATTTTTCCTCTACTTCTCCTCCTCCCCCGTCTCATCTGCATGGATGGACCTGGGTCTCCTCTTCCCGTCTTTCCTGAGCAGAGCTGGCCCAGAGCTGGGTCCACAGGAGAAATCAGAGGTCAGGATTTCAAGACCAGCCTAGGCAACATAGTGAGATCCCATATCTACAAAAAACAAACAAACAAACAAACAAAACAAAAAAAAATCCTGGGCATGATGGCATGCACCTGCAGTCCCAGCTACTTGGGAGGCTGAGGTGGGAGAATCGCTTGAGCCTGGGAGGTAGAGGCTGCAGTGATCTATGATGGTGCCACTGCAATTCAGCCTGGGCACCAGAGCAAGACCCTGTCTCAAAAAATAAAATAAGCTGGGACTCTGACCAGAGCGGGCCATGAGAACATGAGTTCCCTGGAACACATCCACGCCCGTGGAGGTCACTGAACCCCCTCAGGGAGTCGAGATAGCGTGCTCACAGCGACTTGAGTTAAATCTCAAGGGACAGCTGTCACCACATGGTAAGAGACACAGATGAGGAAGACGAAGGAGAATGCAGCGCTCACACAGTGGGAACACGGCTTTCCTCCTTTCCCGGGCGGAAGGCAGGGCAGAGTGGCTTCAGTCTTGTTCTGCTTCACTTCTTTCATTGAGCTTCAATTACTAAAACATTTCCTTGTTTCTGGCTTATTTCTAGCCTTCAGCACTGTTGGTAACTTTGGTATATCTTGAGTAGGTGGGAGGGGCGAGCCAGGAGATGCTAGTTGCAGTTGCCATACCTCCATGTCCCCCACTTCGAATTGTTTCGGGGACAACTGAGGGCTGTGAAGAGGAGAGCAGGGTGGAAGGAAGTGGACCCACCCCTCTTTACTGACAGGCTAGCTCAGGCCACTCACTGGCAGGCCACGATGATGACCAGAGCGCCGGCCTGAGAGACCATCAGCCCCAGCCTAGGAAGTAACCAAGCAGAGACACAGGGAACCCCAGGAAGGGAGGCTGGAACCCTAAGAATGTAAACTTCTCCCATGTCTTCCATGACCCAGGCGCAATGTAAACAGCTCCCGGCTCAGCCATGGAGACGATTCCATTTGACAGATGAGAAACTTGAGGCCCAGACGATGAACCCCTTTTCTCCCAGGGCTCACAGCCAATAAATCATACAGCCAGACTGGAATCCTCCCTCCCAGTCTCAGGCTCCAGGCCAATTGAACTAGGCAGAGGACAGACCCTGCAGGCTGCTGGCCTCACTCTCACACTACCCCACCGGGTCCCGCCAGCCACCAGGAGAGCACTCTGAAGTCAATGTGGCATTCAGCTCTGGTTTCCTCTGGCTCACTCCTTTATCCTCCCATGGCCCAAGGTGGGGACAGCTGTACTGGACACAGGTTGACTCCATTACAAAAGGCCACCTCCTCGCCTCACCAGTCTGATACCACTGGCCGGTGGCCCTGTCCCCACATTCAGGT
Source organism: Saimiri boliviensis (assembly GCF_048565385.1). Taxonomy (NCBI): domain Eukaryota; kingdom Metazoa; phylum Chordata; class Mammalia; order Primates; family Cebidae; genus Saimiri; species Saimiri boliviensis. The sequence goes on along the minus strand of NC_133458.1, from coordinate 96,989,119 downwards.
GGAAATGCCCCATGCTTGCCAGCCCCTGGGCCTGGCATTTGCCCAGTGAAGGGTTAAGTCCAGGATCTGCCAACCCCATGGACCGCCCCCCTTTTATTGACCTGCCGCCTCAGGCTCTTGCCCTCTGGGGAACCCCAAGCTCAAGGCCCCACAACGTCACCCTGCAGTAGATGCCGCATGGCTCAGAACAAGAGCAAGATATATGTGTCACTGATTTGTCTTACTGCACAGGCAGAAAGAGGTTGGGACAGGGCCAGCTAAGCGGCTGAGGAAGAAGCCTTCCGGGGGGTGGCCCTTCTGAAAATGCCAGGTGCCAGGCCTCACGGGGCCTTGATTTCTCTACCTGTGAGATGGAAGCATCAATTGAGTGACTGTCAAGGTCCCTTCTGGCTCCAATGTTCTCTGGGTAGCAGCATCAGGACCAGCATCAGGCTACCACCACCTCCCTGCACAGTCCGCTGCCTGGTCTCCCTGCCCCTGGGTGTGCCCCAGCCAAGCCATCCTCTGCCCTGTTCTTCCCACGTCCTAGCCCTTGTCACTCCCACAGTGGAAACCCCCAGTGGCGGCCTCACCCAGCCCACATGCCCCAGGCCTGAGCTCTGCCCACAGCCCTGCCTCACCCTAGTAGTACCCCCTGTTATGGACTGACTGTCCCACTCTTCCACCCCAAAGTCAAATGCTGAACTCCTAACCCCTGATGCGACGGTCCTAGGAGATGTGGCTTCTGGGTGGTGACTAGTCAGGAGGGCAGAGCCTTCATGATGGGATTCAAGTCCTTATAAAAAGGGATGGGAGAGCTTCTCTGTCTCTGCTCTGTGAGGCTACGAGGAGAAGATGGCCATCTGCAGGCCAGGAAGTAGGTCCACACAAGACACCGCCTGCCAGCACCTTGATCTTGCACTTCCCAGCCTCCAGAACCGTGAGAAATAGTCCTACTGTTTGTAAGTCATACTGTTTATGGTATTGCTCCATATCCCAAACTGGCTAAAACATCCCCTCGGCCACCCCTCCATGATAGATGCCACCCATACAAACCACCTGCTGGTCCGAGAGCCTGCCTTGTTCTCTCTCACTTGCTGTCGACACCTCCAGCCTCACCCAGCTGGGCTCCCCTCGTTCCTTACACCGCCTTCCCTGGCCCCACTGGCAGGGTGAATGGGTTGGTGATGCTTCCTCACTCCCCCCATAGCTCTTGCCTTGTCATCTCCCCCATCAAGCTGGAGCAACCACTGTGTCTTCTCTCCCTGTCCCCTGCACTTAATAGTTGCTCAATAAATAAAATTGTGTTAAATTCAAACTAAACACTGCCTCCTGCCTTCCGGCCCAATGTTCTTGTAGGGGTCCAGGAAAGGCAGGCATGGGTCATGACATCCCGAGCCTGCAACCCCACCCTTGGCCACTCCACGCCCTCTGCCCTGAGGCTCCTGGGGTCCTCCCTGTTCATTTGTTCACCTGACATCTAAGAACTTACTTTGTTCTAAGCACCCGTGGTCAGGCCTTGCATGGGGTCTTCCACATAGTAGGTCTTCAGTGTTCATTGACTTTGAAACAAAGTAACAATAATGGCAACCCTCAGGTTTCTAGGCAGAGTTCGTCCACACAGATCCTCACTCGGTCCTCACAATGGCCACCGATGACAGGTAGTATTTTGTTTCACAGGCTGAAAAACCGAGGGGGAAAGAATGGAGGGAGCAAGCTAGGCATCACGTGGGCCACGGCAGACTCTGCAGCAAGGGTAGGGACAGGCCCCTGGGGCGGAGCCCAGACCCCGGCACAGGCCACTCCCTCCAGGGCAACCTCAGCCTGCCTGCACCAACTGGGATCCCCTCCATGGGTTTGTGCCCAGCCCAGCCCACGGTGCCTGCTCCTGAGAGGAGCCTGCACACGGGACAGAGCGCAGCCATGAAACCAGACAGGACAAGCAGAGCCAGGCCTGATGCCACTGGGCACTGGAGCCTGGACTATTCCGGAAAACACAGGCTCCACAGCTGTTCTCAGGCGCAAAGTTCAGGGCTTGTTCATAGCAGGTAGAAGCTCCACCAGAGCTGACTTAATCTCTATTAATCAAACGTGACCTGTTTTTCTTTAGAGACCAGTGACAACTGAACTGCATCATCACTCCTGCTCTGCCTTGGCCTTCCTGAACCAGGATTTGGGAGGAAAAAAAGAGAAAGTGGGATCAAAGTAACATCCCATGGAACCCATGGGGAAAAAAATGAAAATGAAAACTGAGCCAAATCAATTTCTGTTCTTTCAACAATGCTGTAAAATTGTGTTCAGAAATTGCACAGCAAGAGCCGAGTCTGCGGTCTGAGGCTAAACTGGTGTGACCACAGCTAAATTAAGGAGATGGCGTCAGAAACCTGGGGAATGTCACCTGGCCACAAGGTCAGGATGAAGCAGGGAGCTCCCTCTGCATGACCCGAGGCGCCTCACCTGCTATGGCACTGGGTCTGAGGAGTCTTAGTCGCAGGCAGAGATGGGGTCAGTGTGGTGGCCCGGAAGGCAGGGCCGAGGCCCCTTTCTCGACAGATGCTGCCTTTCCCTAGACTCCTCCCTGGACTGCGAGGACCAGCTCATCTCTTCCTGCCTGGGCCGCTGCATTCGCCCACGCTGACTTCCTAACTCCAGACTTGCCGCCTCCAACCCAAGACTATGCTGCTGCCCGAGCAAACCGTCTAGAATGCAGACCCTCCCCTGCCCCTCCCCTGCTCAGGGACATGTGTCCCTAAGTCCTCCAGCCCTTCAAAGTTACCATTTCCTTTCACAACCACATCCAAAGACCCAGCCGCCCGTCTCATTAGATTTACAGGAGGTCTAGGCTCCCCACAACAGTGCTGGTTCCCAGGCTAGTGGATGGGGTGTCTTACATTTTCCTGGTCCCTTTTTACTCTAAAGTCTACTCCTGTCCAGCTGCTGAACCCTTCTGTGTTGGTCACAGTTCTGTGGGTCGCGAGTAACAGAAACAACCTTTAAACATAAGGGACGGTGTATTGGAAAGCTCCCTTACTGCAGGCAGAAGCAAGGCTGGCTGCAGGTCCAACTGGAGCTGAGGCCTCAAAGGCTACCAGGCCCTTCTCTCTTCCTCTCTTCTCTGCTGGTGCTCTTGGCTTGGTTCTCAATGAAACTACTACACTTGGCATCTCCGGCTCTTTATAAGAAAGGAATAGACCCTCTCTTTGGAGCAAAGTTTAAAAATCCCGGCTGAGCAAAGTGGCTTACACCTGTAATCCCAGCACTTTGGGAGGTCAAGGTGGGAAGATAGCTTGAGCCCAGGAGTTCGAGACCAGGCTAGGTAACACAGTGAGACAGACTCTGTCTCTACACACACAAAAAAAAGTTTTAAAAATTAGCTGGGCATGGTGGCCCATGCCTGTAGTTCCAGCTACTTAAAAGGCTGAGGTGTGAAGATCACTTGATCCTGGAAGGTGGAGGCTGTGAGCCGCGATTAGGCCACTGTACTCCAGCCTAGGTGACAGTGTAAGACCCTGTCTCAAAAAATGAAAAGCCCAGAGGAGGGCTATGATTGAGTGATTTCAGATCAGCTGTCCATTCCTGTACCGACCAACCATGGTCGGCGGGGTGAGGTGCTCTCATTGTCCAGCTTGGTCAACTGCATTGGGCCAATCCACAGTGGCTGGCTGCTAGCCAGATCACAGGGTTGGAGAAGAGCGCACCTGCTTTTTGCTTCCAGGGGAATAAAATCAGTTCTTAGGAGGCAGAACCATCTGATATGACAATGGTCTGTGGCCCTCCAAAGAGGCAAGTACACAACAGATATACAGTATGTCTGCGATATTCAAATTTCATGGGAGGAGGGAGGGCAATTAGGAAAATAAATACCTTAAAAGCCTCCTTGTAAATAATGATGGGGGAAAAATGCCGAGCAACACGTTGGAGCGTTTCTCAGAAGGATAGTAGCATCTTGGGACAAAACAAAGAAATAGCCAGTTCAGCTTCCTGCAGCCTCTGACCTCTCCTAACCCTGTAACCAACATGACCCAGCAGCTCTGCATTCACTGCTGCCACAGGCTGTTGTGTATCACAGACGTTTCTGAAGATGAGGGGTCGACATTCATTGACAATTTACCACCACAGGGGAACGCCCAGTGCATCCAGGCTTGGACCTGGCCTGTGCCCCCAGTCTCTTCTCCTCTTCTTTTTCCTCCTCCTTTCTAGAGCCCGGATCCTAGCCCTCCTACACCTTCTCCATGTTGGGATCCACACTCAAGCTAGTCATTTCAATGGCTTTGCTTTATAAAGCAAGTTCGCTTTCTTTCCACCCACTTCTTTTTTAGATCATGCTGAGTTCATCTTTCATCACCAAAAGGGCCATGAAGGCATTTTCAAAAACATAAAGCCTCCTTTGCCCCCCAAACCTGCCCTTAGTAACACAAAGCCTATAAATGACAACGTTGTTATTAGCCTGCTCAGATCACATTGCTGGGCAGGGTTTCTTCTACCACCAGCAGCCTCAGAAAGTGAAAGTCTGTCTAGAGGAAACTCTGCAGCCTCAGGTTTTTTGTTTTGTTTTGTTTTGTTTTGTTTTAATTGGTGCTATTTGTTGTTAACACATTCCATTTAGAGGGATCAAGTCCAGACTTCTCTGACCATTAGGGCTTCCTCAGATGGGGTTCCCTTAAGGTGAGGATTCCTGTGCAGGGATGCATAAGGAAAGTGCTCCCAGGAGAGACTGGTAAGAGACGAGGCAAGGCAGGACAGAGAATGGAAATGATTCCAGGCAGAGTCCCAGCCTCTGCCTGGTTCCATAAGGAGTTCCAGAGCGTCCACGACACTTCAGAGTTCCTTCCACTTCCAGGCAAAGGAACACCCACCCATCAGTCAGTGCTAAGGATGCCCTCATGGAGTTGGGAGGATGTAAATTCCTAGGTACATGTGCAAAAAGTGGTTCTCATTGCCCCAGGGCAGTTCTAAGAAGGTTCTAGGTTGTGAAAGGGAGTCTATTTTCTAAATAGAGCACAAGGAAAACCAGGGGAATGGCACTGCCATGGATTGAATGTTTGTGTCCCCCAGATTCCTGTGTTGAAGCTTTAAGCCCTAATGTGATGCTATTTGGATTTGGAGCTTTGGGGAGGTAATTAGGGTTAGATGAGGTCATGAGGGTGGAGCCCCCAGGATGGAAGTAGTGCCTTTAGAAGAAGAGACAAGAATCCAGTCTCTGTGCCAAGTGAGGAAACAGCAATAAGGCAGCCACCGACAAACCCAGGAGAGGGCCCTCATCAGAACCTGACCATGCGGGCATCCTGATCTTGGACGTCCTGCCTCCAGAACAGAGAGAAATCAATGTCTGTTGTTAAGGCCACCCAGAGTAAGGTATTCTGCTACAGACGCCCATGCTAAGAGAGGCACCCAGAACAGCCCACCCAGAGAGGAACCTGGGCTGAGCACCACAGTGCCTACTGCTACCCAGAGCCTCCTAAAGCTGCAGAGAATCTGGCTTCTCTCCAGCCTGCCTCACCTGGCCAGGCCCCCAGCACTTACCCTGCTCCCTGCTTCTGCTCAGGAGACCTCCCATTTGCAGTAAGGGTCTTCCCTTCCTCAGTCTGTTTCAACCCTTCAAGGTGCACCAGCAGCACCTTCCCAGGAAGTGCCCTCTCACTCCCCTGAGCTGGCCCAGCACCTGTGCCATGTCCCACCTCCCATCAGTTATGGATGCCCAGGTCTCATGGGTTCCCTATGCCTCTCCTTCCTGTGTCCCCCTGCACACTCTGAGGCTGGCCTCTGCTCTCGGTGCCTGCTGTAAGGCTGGCCCCTGGAGACCTCCAGCTGAAGGCTGCTGAAAGGAACTGTCCCAGCCGTCTTTCAGAGTCTGTCTAGCCCTCAGAGTCCTGCTGAGCGCATGGTGTTTTATAGGAAGTATCCACTTTCTATAAGGAGTGATCTCTGACCAAGCCCATCTGGATGGGTCCAGGAAAGCCAAATCCTGCTCTAGGACTTGGGATGGGGCTTTCATCCTGCCACCTTCAAATAATTGGGAAATATGGTCAATTCTTCCTTCACTTTTCCTATAAAGATTTTTCTGTACCACTGATACTAAGCTCTGTACAAAAGAGGAGGGAAGGGGGAAAAGAAAATGAGGAGGGGAAGGTTGGGGCAAATCCACACTCATCCTCATCCTCGCCGAGCTTAGAGAACAGTCCACACCAGTGAGAGGCAGGACTTCAGACTCAGACCTTCAAGATTTCACAGGAGCGGGAGGCTGGAGCTGGACCAACCAGGAAGGCTGCCTGGAGGAAGATGTTGGGGGTGGAGAGGGGGGATTGAAGGAGAGAAAAGGGTCCAGTGTCTCAGACAGGGAGACCAGGAGCACAGAGTGTCTGAATTACTTAAATTGGGATTGAGTTTTCCAAGATCTCTCCTCACACTGCCTGCACCTCCAAGAGAAAGCTTGGTGCCCCACTAACCACATTCCTCGCATGCTTTCCCCTCAGATCCTAACAACAAGCGAGGTGCAACCACAGCTTAAGCTTTTAACCCCCCTGCACCAGGCCCACCTGTCAGGAACAGCTCGTGAGCCCTGACCCACCCCCAGGCTGGAACTGTCCCCCTGAGAACAGCACTGCTCACCCACCTGACATCAGGATCCCTAGCCATTTCCTGAAACACCCAGACACCCGGGCCCCATCCCAAGCTACATCATCAGAATTTCTGGGTGAGCCCTGCCATGGCTGTATTTGCTGTCGGCTTTTTGTTTTTTTTTGTTTTTGTTTTTGTTTTTGTTTTTTTTAAGAATTTTATTTTGATAGAATTTCAATCGTATAGAAAAGTTGGAAGAAGGATCCAAAATGTATCCATACACCCCTTTTCCAGATTTACCAACAGCTCACATGCTGCCCCATCTGCTCTCTTGTTCTATCCATTTACCTAGCTATGTGAGTGTGTTTCTGAACCATTTGAAAATACGTTAGAAACATGGTGCCCCTTTCATCCTAAATGCATATTTTCCAAGAACAAGAGCGTTGTCTCACCCACCCACAACAGAATGGGCAGCTGTAGCATTGACACAGTGCTACTACATACCCCAGCATCCACATTCCTGGCTGAGTCATCCCAGTGGGCATTAACCCCTGATAAAAGCTCCCAGGTAAGGGCTAGGCAGTGCGAGCTCAGCACTGTGCTCAAGCAGGGACCACCGCCTAGGCCCCACTATTCCCTTTCCCGATTGCTCTCTCCCACCTGGGGAGCTATAGCCCCGAGCACTGCTGGCGGCAGACGGAAGGAATTAACCCCTTCTCTGCAGGCTGGAGGGCGCGCACCGCCCCTTGGCTGGCTGGGTGGCAGCTGCTGTCCGGCACCCGGCTATAAATAACCTGGAGGCTATGGGTTGTGGGGCGGCGTCATCGCTGCCCTGTGGGAGAGGTGGGTGGAGAATACCCCCTCGTGTCCAGGGCCTTACCTTGGCCTCCCCTCGAGGGCTGGGTGGGGCGGGGCTGGCTGGGGTGTGGCTGCTGCGGCAGGCAGCGGTCTCCAGTCCCTAACCTCCAGCCGATACTGGCATGAGGTGTCCCTCAGAGCCTCCAGGCCTCCTCCACGTCCCACACTTCCTCCTCTGCCTGCTCTGCCTCCTCCCACCGCTGCTCCAAGTAAGTGCAGGGAGTGGTAGTCCACAAGGTGGGGTGCCAGGAGCACGGAGCTCCCAGCGCTCATGATTGGGGGCAGGGGTCTCAGGGCCTGGTGGCTGGACTGGATTGGGGATCCCATGCCTGGGTGAGGGAGCAGGGGTAGGGAAGATGAAACTGTGAGGTCGGCCAGGATGAGACCAGGAGATCCCTGTGGATAAGCAGAGGGTTCTGGGGTGACCCCCTAGCGTCCAGAACTTACCTACCTCAGGGCCAGAGACTCCCCGTCTCCTGTCCATTCTCTCCCCTCCCCCACGATCACCCCTCCATCTCTCCTGAAGGATCCTTGACTTCTTTCTCTAGCCCACCCCTAGTTCTGACCCCTCCCGCGAGGGACCCACAGAGAGTTGCCTTCTGCCCCTGCTGCCCTGTCTCCACCACTCCTCTCAGTGGCTGAAATCAGGCAGCTCCCAGTACCAGATGAGCCATGAAGGCCAAGTGGGTTCTGGGAGAACCAGCCTCTCTAAGGGTTTCTCAAGACTCTGAGCTTCATCCAGCCACACCACGTTCCTTTGTCCAGAGTCAGGGTCCGCCAATGGGAGGTGGAGTGGAGGGATGCAGAGTGGCCATCAAGAGAGAGCTGAAGAAGTAGGGGAGAGGCTGGTGGGAATGGTCCACCTTCAGCCTTCTCCCCATTTTACAGATGGGGAAACTGAGGCTCAGAGTGGGAGGGTGACCTGTCTTAGGTCTCACAATTTGAGTAAGGGAGCCAGAGTGGAAGCTAAGAGGCCTGTCCCTGTTCTGACTCCACTGCAGATCAGCCTTGGGGACCATTTTCTGGAGTTTAGTGTCCCTATATGCATAAAGAGGATACTTCATTCAACAGTCTTTTGACAGATATTTGCCGACAAATCTGATCCAAATCCCTGCTTTGCTGCTTAATGTGTGACCTTGGACAGGTTACTCGAATCCTCAGTTTCCTCATCAGTAAAATGAGGATGACATCGGTGCTTACCGAACAGGTTGTTATGAGGAACGTTGAGGTAATACAAGCACTCAGCATCATGTGCTTGATGTGGTGTGAGCACACAGTGAATGCCAGCTATGCTTTTGTGCCAGGCACCACAGATAGAGCATGATGACACAAGGGTCCCCACCCTCCTGGGGGCCAGGCCAGGTGGAGGAGAGAGGTGGGAGGTAGGTACCATGCTGAGCCACAGTCAGTGTCTGATAGGAACATGGCCCCTAGACCTGCTGAGCCTTTTGATGTTGCAGACTGCAACTGGGATGGGTGAAGGTCGCACAGGGGGTTCACCATCCATCCCCCAAGATGTCCTGGGCTTTGAGCTCTCTTGGCCTCTCCCACTTGTTCTCCAGATAGGTGCCTTCCAGGAGATCCAAGTGCTGGGGCAAGGGTTCTCCCTCAACCCATCCCTGTGGGAGCCACGCTGCCAGCCACTCAAGGTGGTTGGATGCAGGAAGCTTCTGCTGGCTGCTCCAGAGGTGTCCCTGGATTCTCGGGGCAACACCATGGGCTCAGCTTCCTTCAGGGTCATCCCAGGCCCTACCCCTAGCTCTCCCAAGGATCCCGGATTAGGATAGAGACCAGGTACTTGCCCACAGCCACTCAGCATGTACCGAGCTGGAAAGCACTAAACCTCGGTCTTTCTGATGCCAAAGCCCAGCCTTCTTCTCACTGAGCCTTCATGGCAATGGGAATTTTTCCTGGGTCGAGACTCTGAGACCCGAAGCAGGCAGTAGGGAGGGAAGGTAGCCCAGGAGAGCTCGGCTTCTCAGTTATTCATCCAGTGTTTAAGGAAGATTGCCCACAGGGAGGACCCAAGGTCTGAACGCCAATCTGGCCCCTGCTCTTGTAGAGTTTATAACCCAGAAGGGGCCTGGCAGGAAAGGAAGGAGTCTATGTTCACAAGTTCCAGTAAATGGGCCCAGAAGAAGCATGTGTAGGTGTGAGAGCCCTTGACAGGATGCGGGGAGTCTGGTGGGAGGTGGGCAGCGTAGCAGGGATGGGGATCAGTATTTCAAGGGAAGGGATGGGGGAGAGCAGATGCAGAGCAGGGGGAAGGCCCCAGGGCCCCAACTCTGAGAAGACATCTGTGGGAGACTGCAGAGCTGTACAGGGATCTGAGTTCATGGGGAGCTCTCTGAGCAAGGGAAGGGACTGGTCTTTTCTGCAGTTGTAAGGATTCCAGCTGGTGCTTTTGAGTGAGGAGGATGCTGGGGCCCAGGGCACACTGAGAGCTGGAGGAACCCACCCAGCCTTGACCCCAGTGCTCCCAGTTCCCCGTGGAGGCCTTCGGGAAGCTGCTCTGGAGGCAGGCAGTAATCTTGCAGCTGTTAAGTGGTGTTAGGCACCTTACTCAAACACCGGGAAGGTGGGGTCACTTATTCACAGACAGGAAACAGAGTTTAGAGAGGCTCAGCAATGCCACTTGCCTCCCCTTCTGTGAAGATCCCAGGAGCCTGTCAGCCTCTACTGGCTGAGTCCAGCTCCTTGGAGCTTTGGACAGGGAGACACCATCCCCCAGGGTCTCAGGAAAGTACCTCTGTGACCTCTTGTCCCAGATCCTGGCTTCTGGTAGGGCCATCTGCCCCAACAAGGCTCAGCAAAGATAATAGAACACAGAGAAGTCCCTAGCAGCTCCTGGACCCTCCCTGACCTGTCCAGCCCACACCAAAGACCAAGGCCACCCTGTCCCCTAACACATGCACACTGAGGGTCTGCAGGGCAGAGGCTCCAGGGCCATTTGCCAGTAGCTAATTCACTGAATGACTTTTCCCAAAAATTCAGCTCCCTTCTGATTGTTTTCTAGCCTAACCAGCTAATTTAGTCTCTGTTTCTGCCATTTTGTTGGTGTTTCAGTATTAAAACAAAAACAAAAACAAAAACAAAAACAATCTGTCTGAGGGCAATGGCTGCTTAATTTGGTATTCCTCCTAAGTCTCACATTTGTAGCACTTTACGAGTGATTGGACTACTCTTCAGCTTCCTATTCTATTCTACTTTATTTAATTGAAACCCTTTTAAGGATTCCTCAGCCAGTTTATCTATAATCACTTTTTGCAAAATTCTAACTTTTTAAATTTCTATTTGTTTATTTATTTTGGGACAGAGTCTTGCTCTGTCGCCCAGGCTGGAGTGCAGTGGCACAATCTTGGCTCACTGCAAACTCTGCATCCTGGGTTCAAGTGATTCTCCTGCCTCAGCCTCCTGAGTAGCTGGGACTACAGGACTACAGCTACACACCATACCCAGCTAATATTTTCGTATTTTTAGTAGCGACAGGGCTTTCACCATGTTGGCCAGGATGTTCTCCCAACCTCGTGATCCACTTGCCTCGGCCTCCCAAAGTGCTGAGATTACAGGCATGAGCCACTGCGCCCGGCCCTTTTATTTTTAATTTCTGTGGGTACATAGTAGGTGTATATGTTCATGTGGTACATGAGATATTTTTACATAGGCATGCAATGTGTAAAAATGTGTAAAAATCATATCATGTAAAATGGGGTATCCATCCCCCTCAAGAATTTATCCTTTGTGTTACAATCCAATTATACTTTTAGTTATTTTTAAATGTGCAGTTAAATTATTGACTGCAGTCACCCTATTGTACTATGACTTACTACATCGTATTCATTTTTTTTTTTTTTGGTACCTATTATCCTTCCCCACCTCCCACACATCCCTACTACCCTTCCCAGCCTCTGCTAACCATTCTTCTACTCTCTATCTCTGTGAGATCAGTTGTGTTGAATTTTAAATCCCACCAGAGTCATTGCAAACCCATGGGGGACAGATTATTCAATAAGCGTATTTGATTTTACTTAGCAGCCCTACAGGGCCTATCATGGGCACTGATGCACCTCACTTATTTTTAGCTTCATATGAACGCCATGAGTTAAAACCATCCTATCCCCATTTTGCAGATGAGGAAGTGAGGTGAGCTCCTGTGCCCAGGGCCACTCAGCTGGTATGTGGCAGGGCCAGGATTCCAACCTGCAGCCAGACTCCAGATTCCCTTCTTTTAACAAAAGTTTAATTTTAATGTGATTCAATTTTAATGTTGAGCTATTTTTAGGACATTCAGACAGATGCCAAAGCAAATCAGAAGAGATGTGACTTTAGGCAAACTGGACATTAGATGCATTGATAATTAAGGACATCACTTTAGGCCAAGTGGCTTGTTACTAGACCTCCTGGCTGGCCAGCTCCCTGCCCCTATGTTGGGCCAAGACAGCCCTCCCTTCCGCCCCTTCCCCCTCCTTCCCCAGTCAGTATTCAGGGCCCAGGGCTTGGCACAGGTAAGGCCAGCAGGACTGAGGGGAGAGGAAGTCATGGGCGGTCAGAGAGGAGAGAACAGTAGAATGAAGAAAGACCTAAAGCCTCCTGGGGGAGCTGGAGGGGAACTGGGAAGGAAGAGTGGGGCATCCTAGGAGGAGGAACTGGCTGAGCACAGACTCAGGGACAAGAAAGCCACTGGGAGCTGCCAACACCCTACAGGTTAGAACTGAGTATCGAAAGTCTCCCCTTCCAAGAAGCCTGCCTGCCTGGACGCGCCAGAAAATAATGACCCACTTCCTTCGTCTGACTTCCCACCCCTCACCCGCTCCTCGGCCAGTCTCAGCTCCCATTACTGCCCCCTCTGTCTGTGCAGGGCCTAACTGCCGTCTCCTCGCCCTCCTCCCTCATCTTCACTGTCCTCCCCTCCTCCCCCTCCTCCCCACTCCTGCATCCTTCTTCCTCCCCCACCTCCTCCCCTTTCTCTTCCCAGGCTCCTCCACCTCCTTCCCGTCCTTCCTTCTCTCCTCCGCATTCTGCCCTTTCCCTTTTCTTCTCTCCTCGTCATTCGCTCTCCTCCCCACTCCTCCTTCCTCCTTCCCTCCCTTCCCTCTTCCTCCTCCTCCCTTTTTCCAGTCTTCCCTTCTAAGCCTCCTCCTCCTCCTCTTCCCTCTCCTCTTGCTCCTGCCTCCAACTCTGTGCTCCCTAAAGGGCAGAGCCTGAGCTCAGGCTCAATGCAATCCACTGAATGAAGGCAAACATGAGGTGGAATCCTGCCCCTCCTGGCTGAGTCCTTCTCTGACCTTGGGAAGCAGAGGGAGGAAGCAGGGAGGGAGCTTACCCCATTCCCCTCCAGTCCCTGGCAGCCTGCGCCCTAGGACTTGTGGTCCCGTAAATCTCCACAGCTTAGACCAAGGGCTAAATTTAGACAGAAGCTTTGTCGCCAGGCCCTGGAGGAAACACTAGACTGAGCCAGACCCCCAGGCTCCAGGGAGGCGACAACTTTGAGGCCTGTCTGAGCCCTGGGCATAGGTTCTGTTTGGATAGGACCCAAGGTGGAAGAAGAGCAGCTGGAGTCTTGGCTCTCACCCCAACCTCCTTCTCCAGCCAGGGCCTCTCCTCTGCCCTCTTCTAAGGTGAGGGCTTCCCATGCCAGGTACAGAGAGATGGGAACCAGGAGCTGGGCCCTCACTCAGACTGGACTCAGAGCAAAGTTCAGCGAGAAGGAAATACAATGAGCAGAAAACCCAGAATCTAGACTCCCAGAATTAGGGGTAGGGTTGTAGCTCTACCTGGCTGAGGGGGTCATGGTTTCAGTAACCCATCCAGTCAGTCAGTCAGTTGATAAACATTTATTGAGCATCTGCTATGTGCCAGGATCCGAACTAGAGACTGGGGACACAGTTATGTGGACCATGGCCTCCCACAGCCTGCTGTCAGTCTCGTGGGCTGATGGGTGGGTGGTGGGGAGCTCTCTGCCCCAGGACAGCCAAGAGCTAATCACTACAGACGTCCAAGATGTCCCCCTCAGAAAAGAATAACAGAAACAGGAAAACAGTCTATCTCTTCTCTACACTCTCACACACCTCTAACACCAGACGTGTGGGCTTGCTACACCAAGCAATTCTCCACTTCTCTGGGGACCCCACCTGGATGTCCTCCCATTCAATTCCATTCTGATGCCATCTTCCTGGAGTTGGCATCAGACCCCACAGGTAAAGGCTCAGTCCCACAAGACTGCCCCCCCGCCCCCAGTTCAGATGCCAATCGAAAGACAAGGCTTTGCATTCTCCCGACGGACAGGCTATATAAATCAAGAGTTCCCATGACCCTCTCTTTGGGTACAATAATGTGCTACAACATTTTGCAAAACTCAAGGAAACATTTCTATTTAGCAGTTTATTTTAAAGGCTATGACAAAGGACACAGCTGAACAGCCAGGCGGAGAGGCATACTGGGCAAGCCGTGGGGGGGATGCGGAGCTCCGTACCCTTACTGCGCACCACCCTCCCGGCACTGCCAGGTGGTCACCAACCCAGGAGCCCCTGCAATCCCACCTTTGAAGGGTTTCATGAAGGCTCCATTACAGAGGCATGATGGGTTACTAACCCAATCTCCAGCCCCTCTCCCTTCCCCAAGACGTAAGAAGTTGCTGAAACCTACAACCTTCTAACCATGGCTTAGTCACTCTGGTAACCAAACTCCATTTGGGAGCCCACCAAGACTTGCCTCATCAGAACAAACAACACTCCTGTCACCCAGGAAATGCCAAGGGTTTTAGGAAGTCTGTGTCAGGAACCAGGGGCTGAGACCTAATATTCATAATTTCTCATCTCTCTTGTGCAAGTCCTGCCCATTGACTGGGTCTGCCTCCCGTGACCCAGCTCTCTGCCTCCAAGGCCCCTGCTCCTCTGTGGCAAGAGAGGAGCTCCTTACTTGAGCCGCCTCCCAAGCCCCACAGACATCCTGTCTGGGGCTGGGGTCCTTTCAGCATCTGTGACCCATAGGTCTTCACTTCCCCACCCAGGACCAGCTCTTCCCATGGGTGCCTGACCAAGCTATAACCTACCAGACTGTCTGGGCTTGAATTCTACCTGTGCCCCTTACCTGAAGTGGGACCCTTGGCAGGTGACGTTGCTTCTCTGGCCTCAGCAGCCTCCTCTGTGAAATGGGGTTATTTGCAGCTATCTCAGAGACTGTTGTGAGGATAAATCTTTTGTAGGGCATCTAGAGGCGGGTCTAGCACTAGAGTAAGTGCTGACTTTGCACGAAAGAACCCTCCCCTTCCTGCCTGTCTGGCCTCTCCTTCTCCTGGCACCCCCACACCAGATGCTGAGGTTTCCCGTGCGGGCCCTGGGCTTGCCTGCCTCTGAGGCTGTGCTCTCTCAGATCCTGCCCGGGTCGCTTTCTGCTCTTCTTACTGCCTGCCCTACTTAGGGCCCACATCCTTCCATTCTTTTAGCTTCTGCTCCAATGCCCAGTTCTCCAAACGGCCTTCAGTTTCCTCAGTGAGCATTCACTGAGCATTGCTGAGGGGACAGCTCAGTGAGGGAGGTAGAGGCTGCGCCTTCAGGGGCCCAGTGTCCACAGAAAGCCTGCTGAGGGCTAACAGAGGCCCATGCTGACTGCAGAGCTGGGGAAGAGGGCACAGGGTTTCCAGGAAGCTTTTCTGGAGTGGAGGGGCTTGAGCTGAGCCTCGGGAGTCCCTATAAAGGGACTCAACCTCCCATCTCTGAGCTCTCTAACTAGCCCCCTCCTAAAGTCCTTGCCAAGAGTCACCATTCAGCATGTGTATTCTATGTGCTAGGCTTCTGAGCTACAGTAATTTGTTGAATGTACACAAAATCCTATGGGATTTGTGTTAACCCCATTTTAAAGTTGAGGAGATTAGGGCTCAGAGAACTTAAGTGACTTGCCAAGGCCACACAGCTAAGCCTGGCATCTGCAGAACTCTGCACAGAGGGATGTGTGCACTCTACCCCGGACCACGTGTCTTCTAAGGACAGCAGCCTGTCTTTCCTCGTCCCTGCCCACCCATCACCACCACCACCAGGGGCTCTGCCCAAAATAGGCACCTGCAGGGTATATTGTGAATTTGGACTGAGTCAAATCCTCCTACCCAAGCTCCTTGAAGAGAATGAGTATCTTTGTCTGTGCCAGCTTTGGGGCCAGCAGAGAAGTTATAGGAGAGGAAATTGGGATCTGAGGCGATTCCAAACATTACTTCTGATATGCCTGTCCCAAATTTTGCCCAGAGCCAAAGAGCAAGCATCAACAGCAGAGTATGGTTGCCCTGTGTCCAGTCCTCACAAAGTGCTCGCTCAGTCAGAAGATGACCACGGCCTGAGACCACAGAATCCAAGGCAAGGACAGCCTCACGTCGCCTGAGTCCTGGGGAGAATGCCCTGACCCCATCATGGGTTCAGAGCAGGTGTCAGAACCCCCAGGAAAGTCAAACAGGAGATCACCTGAGTGATGGGGCTACAAATGTCACCGCTCGGGGGCTTTGAGAGAAGGCGCTAACATCTGAGGTGCAATGGCTGTGTCTGCCTAAGGGCACATCGTGGACACCATACGCTTCTAGCTTGCCTGTACCCTAACTTCCAGAGGCTGGAATCCACTGGGAACCCTCCCAGGGAGGCTATTACCAGCTGCTTCTCAAGCAAGGGGATGGGGGCCATAGAAGGTGATGGGTCAGGCCTAGAACCCTCACTTTCCCCAGACCCAATGGAAGATAGGGCCTGAGAATTCTTCCTGGTCCCAGCATCTGGAGTGTTCCCTGGCAGTGGCTTGCTGGGACAGCAAGGTCTTCCTGATGCCCAAGAAGCTGGAGCTGAGGAGCTCGCAGCAGCTCCCTTGATATGTGGACAGCAAGACCATGGCCCCCAGTGTTTGTCCTGCAGTCCCAGAGGCCAGAGCTTCTGGCTGACAGCTCAGGAGACCCCACAGTGCGGAGACACACACCCAACACACATCTGCTCCTCTGCATTTCCCTGTGTACCTTGCATCCTGGGTGGGAGTTTAGCAGAACACAGGTGCAGTGAGTGCCTCTAAGTGATGTCTTCCTCACCCTAGGCCAGGCGTCCCCAAACTTTGTACACAGGGGGCCAGTTCACTGTCCCTCAGACCGTTGGAGGGCCACCACACACTGTGCTCCTCTCACTGACCACCAATGAAAGAGGTGCCCCTTCCTGAAGTGTGGCGGTGGGCCGGATACATGGCCTCAGGGGGCCACATGCGGCCCGCAGGCCCTTGGTTTGGGGATGCCTGCCCTAGGCTCTGGGGAGGGGCGCAGGGGGCAGCATTCTCCCGTCTGAGCAGGTGGGTCATTCACTAGAAGCCCCAGGCTGGTGTGGTGAGGCAGAGCGTGCAGCTTCCAGTCCCAGCACAGGAAATGGACTGAGCCCAATGTGGGGAATGTGATGTATGAGAGCTTTGGGGCTCTGGCCCTTGGGGACATCCTGGAACAAACATTGACCCAGCTGCCAAGAAAAGGACATCTGACAGGCAGCAGGAAGAAAAGGGACTGCCCACTGATGGAGCAGTGCCTTCTGGAATCCCAGAATCAGGAATGTCAGTGGTGAGAGGGGCACAGAAGTCACACACACAAGTGCACACACACACACGCGCGCACACACACACGCACACACCACAGAGCAAGAAAAGGAGCGATCTTGGGAGGAATGGGGCCAAGGGTTCAAATTTTAGAGTGCATTGCTCTGGTTCAGTCATACACTATGCATTTTCCAGCCTCTCTCCCTTTGCACATGCTGTGCTCTCTCCCTAGAATGCCCTCCCTGGCCTGGTCAGCTTGGCAAGCTCCTACTCACCCTTCAAAACCCACATTCGCATGACCTCTTCTATGATGCTACCCCAGCCCTCCTCAGTAAATCGTGCATGCTGTAAAGCTGATCACCTATCCACTGTTCCCAGAAGATGGTCCCCTCACGGGTGCACATGCCCACATCTACTTTATCCTTGCACATCCAGCACCTAGTCTGATGATTTTTTAGAATATGGAATCCTGGGTGCTTTTCTTTTAGATGAAATTGCCATTATTGCAATAATCACATCTCTTCCCTAGTGAGCACCTCAACTGGCTCTGTGGTCTCGTCTCTTGTCCCTACTCATCTTTCTGGTTGCCCCAAAGTGCTACCTCTTCCAGTAAGCTTTCCCTGTCTTCCCAAATCCAGGTCAGGCACCTCTCTCATGTATTATCCTGATGTTCTTTGTTGCAAGGGCCTGTTTACCTGTGTGAAATGGAAACGAAGATAAAGCATGCATTTGCCTCCCCTTCCTTCTGCACTTTCTAAGTCTAGAGGATCCCTACCTGGCCTGGGACTACCTGAAGGACACCCATCAGGTCCCCCAACCAGGACCTGACACACAGTAGGTGTTCTGCAAATACCTGTTGGTTGAATTAACAACTAGTGGAACCCACCCCTCACCCCTCTTTGCTGACAGAAGGACACAAGCTTCATCACGGCTGCACATCCCAGCCTGAGGAGGAGATAGCCTTGGGAGCTGAGGCATAGACAGAGCAGACGCCTGCAATGCTGCACTGGGCCACTTCTGAGGCCTTTCTTGGGTCTAGCCTAGGCCAGGCTTCTGGCGCTCCATGTGGCCATGGGCATCTCCCTCCTTGGTCTCCCTCCCTGTACTGAGGAGTAAGGATGAGTGGCAAGATAGGATGGGGGCAGACAGGTGCTCTCAATGGCTAGCCTAGGCCTGATCTCTGACCCTCATCCCTGCTGTCCCCTAGGCAGCCGGACGGAGCCAGGTGCCCAAAGACCAGCCCCTGTGGGCACTTCTGGAGCAGTACTGCCACACCATCATGACCCTCACCAACCTCTCAGGTAGGCACCCTCCACCACCACCCTGCAGCAGCCCCTAGAGGTGTGGGTGGGGCCCTGGGAGGAAGAGGCTTTCCTGGGGCCAGCCCAGGCTCAGCAGGGTGGCGGGTGCAGTGCTAGTTTCCAGTCCTGGTTTGATTTCTGCCTTGCTGGGGGCCCTGAGGCAGGCCCCTTCCACATCCTAGGCTCGGGCCCAGCACTGACAATGAAGGGCTTGGTCGGGAGGCTACTCCCCACTTCCAGCTCCCTGGAGGGAAGTCAGCTGGGCTGCGAGTCCAAGGAGGGGATGACCCCTCTGCTTTCCAACTCCAGGGAGACTGGCAGAAGGTGTTAAACATTCTCTGGTTGCCGTGGCTACAGGTGTCACTTCCTGGTAAAGACTTGCAAAGCAACAGCCTGGCTGGCCCTGAGTTCTGGCCCCTCGGAGGTTTCCAATGGCTGATTCACAGAGTCAGGGCCAGCCACTGCAGAGCTGCAGGGACTCTCCTGGGTTCCAGAGAGATGTCTCCAGTGTCCCACCCTGAATCCTGGCCTTCCCAGGTCTGCGTCCACAGGATGGGAGTGAGGGTGACCTTCGCTAGGGCCTGGGGCCACTGCCAGGGCACAAGCAGACAAGAGTGCTAGCCAGCACCAGGACCCAACCTCCAGGCGCTGCCGGAGCCAGGCATCAAAGAGAGAGTCTTGCTGCCTGTACTCCTTCCACCTGGTCAAGAGCTCAGGTGTTGGGGTCAGGTAGACCTGAGTCTGGATCCTAGCTCCCTCCACCCAGCAGCCTCTCCCAGCCCCTGGAAACTCACCTAACCCATCTGTGTTAGTGTCCTGGGGCCACTGGAACAAAGCATCACAGACCGGGGGCTTGAGCAGAAACTGACTTCCTAACCATTCCGGAGACTGGGAGGCCAAGGTCAAGGTGTGGGCAGGATTGGCTCCTTCTGAGACTTCCCCCACTGGCTTGCAGATGGCTATCTGCTCCCTATGTCTTCACATGGTCTCCCCTCCGCATGTGTCCCAAGAACACCAGTCCTATTGGATTGAAGCCCACTTACCTTACTTTAATCACCTTGTCGAAGACCCTAAATCCAAACAAGGCCACATCCTGAGGTACTGGGAGTTAGGACTTCAATGTATGAATTTTGCAACAACACCGTTCAGCCTATAACATCATGTGAAGCTAGTTTCCTCATCTGTTTAGCAATGAGTCTAAATCCACCTCGGAGGCTCACAGTGAAGGCTGGACGAGAGTCCACGGGGTCACCCAGCACAGGACATGCCAGCATCAGACAGGAAATGGAGGCCCCTCCCTTCAGGAAGGCCCAGTCTTCCCTCACCCACTGCCTCCCTCAGAGGTAGTGTGTGTTTATCAGCAGATTCACGGCCTTCTCCCTGCCCTCCTCTGCCCTCCCTCTAGCAGGTGGCACGGACCCTTCCCTGTCTCCCTTGGCAGATGGTGCCCCCTCTGAGTGCAATGGATAGGGTCCCAGCTTCTCCACACACACAGCCTTGCCTGTTCAGCTTCTAACAGCATTCGTCCGTTTGCAAAAGGGATCCACATGATTTCCATAAAATTGGACACAAAAGAGTTTTAACTAAAAGAAGGAGACAATAAGTACTCCCTCTCCCACAACCCAAGAATTTTTATAACGCCATATCCCTCAAGAATCTGTGCATCCGTGGAGCCTCATGTTCAATTGTTTTCTTTTTTACAAAACTGGGATGATAGTGTGTCCATAGTTTCATCACCTGCTTTTTCCTCTGATAACTCAGAGTGAACATTTCCCCATGTCATTAAATATTCAACCACCACATCGCTGGTGATGCTGCCTAGCAGCCACTCTGGGGATGCATCACCCCACCTGAACCGGGTCCGGATGGCAGAGGTAGAGGCTGCTAGGGAGCCCCTCAAGCTTCGGGAATCATTTCTCAAGCCCCCACATCATCATGACCTTCTTTTTAGTGTACACCGTTTGAGAAAATGTATGATGACTAACAGAGTTCAAAACCAAGTAAAACCAAACACTGTATCTTTCAGATGTACATACTGGTGAGAAAACTGAAAGAAAAAAAAAAACAAAAAACTATGAGCCAGAGGATGACAAATGCAATAGTCAAGGGAATGCTCCCTCTGGGGAGGAGTATAGAAACAAGTATAGAAGTGACTGGTAATGATGTAGTTTCCAATTGGGAGGTAGGTTTATTATAGTGTCTACTACATACAATAAAAAGACCAAATAAAATAAAGACTAAAAAATAAAGTTAGGTCATGCACAGGCTAATAATGACAAAGGGTCATGAATCTATGATCAATTCAATTGTGTGCCCCTGAAAAAGGAAACGCATGCATAATCACAGAGCGATTATGACTTTAGGCAGGCTTTAAATGGATTATTTCTATTTTATTCATCACAGAGGCATTGACATATATTTGAAAAATATTAGGGCATATATTGTGAGGCATATTATTTATTGTGTCCATAAGAATCTAAAAATCCAAATGGATTATTATTTTTTATAGAGATGGGTATCTCAGTATACTGCACAGGCTGGTCTTGAATTCCTGGGCTCAAGCAATCCGCCTGCCTCAGCTTCCCAAAGGGCTGAGATTACTGCACCTGGTGTGAGCCACTGCACCTGGCCAAGAATCCAAATGGATTCAAGGATTTCTCGAAATAATTCCTCAATACAATACACACACATACACCAGGGCTGGTCAAATAGGAAGAGAGCCTTGGCTTGAAGACAGACCCATGCTTTCCCTAGCTCTGCCAAGGCATCTATTCTGTCTTAATGACTCACTGAGCTGAAGCCTGGAGCATTTCAATGGGTGCTGGGGATGGGTTACTGAACAGGACCAGCCATGCCCTTGGGGAGGCATGGACTGGTAGATGAGATAGGGAAAAAACAGCCACCTGGATGTGACATAGGCTGGCTCCACAGTCTGCTGGAGGCCAGCAGATGAGGGCACCAAGGAGCTGCATGTCTGAAGGATAAGTGTGGAGCTATAAGGGCGTGTCTAGAACAAAAACACAAACAAGGAACAGAGGTAGCAAATGGTTCCCAGTAGTGACACATTGTTCTGGAGGGCCTTTCAAATGGAGCAGGAGGGTGAGGATGAGAGATAGATGATCATGAAGAACCTTCTTTGCAATACCAAAGATGGTTCCCGGAAATGACACATTGTTCTGAAGGGCCTTTCAAATGAGGCAGGAGGGTGAGCACAAGGGATAGATGCTCATGAAGGACCTTCTTTGCAATGCCAAAGATGGTTCCCAGGAGTGACAGATTGTTCTAGAGGGCCTTTCCAATGAAGCAGGAGGGTGAGGATGGGGGACAATGATCATGAAGGACCTTCTTTGTGATTGGTATCTCAAGGGCAATGGAGTGGGGGCACTCTTACGAGGAAGAGTGACAGAATCGTAATCATAAAACATCATTTCACCTGCCATGAGGAGACAGGGAGCCCATTTGGGCTGCTGCAGAGGTGAGGATGGCCGAGGAGAAGCAGCGGAAGGAGCCTCTTTTCCTTGTCTGGGAATCCTATTGTCCATTGGTAAAACAAGAACGTGGGATTGGATGTCACTGAGGGCCCTTTCTGTCCCCACAGCTTAGTCCCATGGTTTGACATGAAGACACCAGGCCACCTCCTCTGTCCTGCAGTGGAATATAATAGGGTGAGGAGAGGGTGTCTGGCCTGGGACCCTGTCTCCAGTGCCACAGCACAAGAGTGTGTCACCTTCAGGCCCTTTTAGAACTTGCATGCCCTCAGCAACCCCATCACAACTCCCAGGAAACACCACGCTAATCCCAGCTCTGCCTGAATAGATTCCCTGTCTATGCAGTCTAACCAACAATGGTCCCTTAGAGAAGCAAAGCTGTATCCTGTCCCTTTAGATCCTGTTTTCCAGCTGACATCTGAGTGGTAGTGGATGAATGAGAGAGAATGTGTGTATATGGTGAAGATGCATGACTGTGGCTCTGTGTGTCATTCTGTTGTGCCTGCATCCCTATTTCATGCCATGTGTTAGGCTTTGCAAGTGTGTCTGTGCTGGCCTGGAACTGATGTCACCTCAGCTGACATCAGAAACAGGCCGTGGGATGGGACACAGGGCACCAGAGACACCTGCCTTACTCTGCTGCTCATGTTACACAGGGGTCTTCCAGAGCACCGCAGTGTGACACACACTTCCCGCAACCTATTTGCCAACCTGTCCCCAGCAGCCTGGGGACACACAGACTGTTCCAAATACTTATCCCCTAATGTGTGGCCTCTAGCTGGGACAGGGCTGGCCTGCATTTCTGGGAACCCACCACTATCCCAAAGCCTCCCATCTATTTCTGCTTCTTTAGTTAGCAAAATGGCCCTTGTCTTTGTTTATTTGCACTCAGATTTAATAAAATTGACGGAAGTTTGGGGCTCTTCCCAATTTTTTCCTCATTTACCTATTTGTAGACACTGACATGAGCTATAAAATTATTTTGTTCCCAAATTGCTATCTTTTCTAGTTTTCCCTCTGTCACATCTAGAATGACAACTGTGCCTATAATAATAAGATCCATGAGAAATGGCCCCACATCCTGGAAACCAGGGGACCTTGGGTCTGTGCTCAGACCCCAACTGCCCATTCAGGATGCAGAACCACCTTTGACTCTGCCACTGAAATGGTCACTTCCCAGAGGCATCTTTGGTACATGTGCTCTCCCAGTTAAGAGTAATCCGGTTCACCCAGGCCAACCCTCTGTTCTGCAGAAATCTGCATGAGATAAGTCCCTGGCCTCTGGTCACTGGGAGCACACCACCTCTGACATAGCTGTATCTCAGGAGCTGGTGTGCTTTACGCACCAAGTAGGCAGTGGCTTCAGTACCGTGCAAGGTGAATAACTTAAGCTCGGCTTGGGACTTCTCCCTTCCTCCCTGCTGCAATGTGCTGTGTGAAGGGCTGCCCCCTGCATATGAAGAACACTATTTCCTTGTGAATACATGAGCTGACATGGCCGGCCACACTCTGGCCTTTGTGGGTCGCTGGTTAACAGGGCTCAATCTAGGAACTGAGGATAAGACTCTGCCTAGGTCCTACCCTGCTCTCGGCACTGAATTATATGAAGGCCAAGGAGCCTGTACCTCTGCAGTTGCCCAGAGCTGAGCCTGGGCCTCTCGCCATCCATTCAGGAGGCAGAGGATAGACCTGGCTGGCTGCTCAGCACCTTGTACCTGCCAGTCAGCAGGCCCTGGAGAGATTCCAGGGCTCAGCCCTGGTCTTAGTGGAGTCTCATTTGCTCTGCCTGGGCAGTGACAGCACCATTAATATGGAGGCTGGTGAGAGCAGAACATAGAAAGGCAGCCTGCCTGCCGCTTCGCCTCTCTGCCTAGGACATGGTGCTGGTGCAGGGTGGTTTCAGCTTTTCCTGGCAGCTTAGGTTTCTGTGGAGGATGGCAGGGGAACAGGAGTGGTTCCTGGGTCTGGCTTCCAGCTCTCCCTGCCCTCTAAAGACAGAAACACACAACACACATATATGTTTCCAGGCTCTCCATCTCGTAACTCAGAACCAGAGTCTCAGAGCTGAGAAGGGCCTTGGAGAATATTTCACTGATGGAGAAAGCCCCAGAAGAGAGGGCAAGAATCCTGTTTGGGGTACAATGCCAGGGAGAGCAGAGTCAGAGGCCAGACCAAAAACAGCCTGAGTGAAAGTATGCCTCACCCCAGGCCCTGCTTCCTGAGCTAGATGCCCCACTCAGCAGGCAGGTACAGCAGGCCCACCCTGGGCACTCTGAGGGTGCAGGCACAGCAGATCACCAAGGAGGCAGTCTGAGTGGTGCCTGGGCAAGTTCCCTGGGAAGATTTCCAGCTCCTCCACACCTGCTGTGGGCCCTGGTTTCCTCCTCACCCCTGCCTCCGCTACTGGTATAGAAACTAGGGTCAGGTGAGGCCCTGCCCCAGCCTGGAGGAAGAAAGACACATTCTGACTTCTTCCTTTATTCTTTCTGGTGCCCAGGGCACTAATACCTGGATGCTTAAAGCTTTCCAGATAATTTCAACCACTTTCTCCCCTGGACTTACTCCATCTGATTAAATGGTCCCCCAGTCACTGAAGCGGGTGACCTGGTATTATCCCTGCCTCCAGGCTCCTGCTTAAAACCAGCCACCCACTCCAGTTCCTCCTCACCAGATCTGGCTGCCCCTCGGAAATCTCTCTTCATTTCAGCTTCCACGGCCTGATCCGAGGTCTTCAACCCATTCAGGCCACTTGATCTCAGACTCTTGGGTGGCTCCCTGCTTCCCTCGAGGCCTCCCCAATCCATTTCCTTCCCAGGAGCTAGAGGCTTTTCCAGGGTGCAGAGCTGCCCATGGGCTCTCTGTCCCTGCCTCCCTCCAGTGTCCTCGCTCAGGGAGGGGAAGCTCAGGCAGATAGCTGCCCAACTTTGGGTAGCGGCTGTCCCTTGGTTAGGAGAGCTGCAGCGTTCTCCTACGGCAGGCTGGCAGGTGGGCGCGCTTTGCTGCCCCCTGCAGCTCCGGGGCCTGCGATCCCCATCCCCGCACGGGGCATTCCGCCAGTCACCCCAGGCCACGCTCTCCAGCCGGCCGCCTTCCTCTGGGAGCCACGGGTGGAAGACATCTGCGAATTGAGAAGCCGTCTTCTGGGCAGGGTGGGGGATCCGGGGGGCTGGAGACCGAGCCCCTTCGAGAGGAGCCTCCCGGCCCCGCCTCCTGGCTCCGCCATTGGCCGTGGCGGAGCCGCTGTACCCGCTGCTCCTCTCCGGGAAGGTCCCCACTTGACAGCTCTGGGAGACCGGAGGCTGCGCCCAGAGGCTGCCCGGGAGATTGGGGCTGGGCCGGCGGGGGGAGGCCAGGACCCTGCGCTCTCTCGGCAGTTCCCTCTCGCATCCACTCCCTCACAGCCACGCGGGGCGCGCACTCCCACTCCTTCTCTACACGCGGCTGCGGGGCGCAATGGACCCGGCACTGCTCCACAGCCTGCTGGAGGCCAACTGCAGCCTGGCGCTGGCCGAAGAGCTGCTCTTGGACGGCTGGGGGCCGCCCCTGGACCCCGAGGGTAGGCAGGAGGACAGCGGTCGGAGGCGACACAAGCTTCTTCCCTCGCGCTCGCGCGCTGGGTGCGCCCCAGACCCCGCGCTCCGAGTGCCCCGTGGCTCCCTGCGCCCCTGGGGGCCCCTCTGAGCCCTGCTCCGCTCTCTCCCGCCGCCAGGTCCTTACTCCTACTGCAACACGACCTTGGACCAGATCGGAACGTGCTGGCCCCGCAGCGCCGCCGGAGCCCTCGTGGAGAGGCCGTGTCCCGAGTACTTCAACGGCGTCAAGTACGACACGACCCGTGAGTGCCCCTGGCCCTCGCTGCCTGCTCTTCACCGGCGGTTTAGGGAGTAGAGAGGGTCCCGGATCCAGCGACACAAAGCCGCTGAGGGCCGCGGTACAGCAGACCTCTGGCATTAAGGACCCCTTACAATGTTGGGGTGCGCCTTCTGCTTCTACCCCCAGTACAGCGTCTAACCTCAGTAAGGCAGTGATTTGCCCACAATTCCCGTGCTCCATGCGGTCAGAGCCCAAAAAGGAGAGAAGGAAATACTTCCTTCTCTTTGAGGGTAAACCTTCATTGCAGGTTTCTGTTGCCTGAAGTTCCCCATTAGGGCTTCATTGTGTAGACGCTGCTTCCCCTGCCCAGAAGGAGGACCTACCCCAGGAGAGCCGATATGCTAAGTTCCAAATCTCCCAGAGTGAGTGCAGTGACCTGACCGTACTACCGGAGAGAAGAGGAGGAAGGCAGGAGCCGGGCGGGCTGGGGCGAGTGCATGTTTTGTGGGGAGGACAGGCAGGCATAGGTTCTGCCAAGCTAGAGGGTGAGAGGTGTTGCATCTTCCCTAATCCGATGTCCCAGGACTGACCTGCTGGGCTGAGTCAGGGGCGTGGGCAGCATTAGTCCTGCGCCCCCATAATGAGTGCTGTCTGAATCAGTCCCTTCCCCCGCCCCCCAAGGAGAACAACCTATGCCTTCCTTCCTCCTGGCAAGTCATGGACAGGCTTGAGGCTCTGGAGAAAAGGGTAGTAGAGGCTGCCAGAGTTACACAGCCTCCGGGGGAGTGGTTTAGTGGGGGTTCTGGGTGTGTGCATGTCTGTGGGTGCCTGTCTGTGCCCTGTGGAACATGTGATGGGAGCCAGGCATGTGGTCTGCAGCAGCCTGTGGGGACAGCAATCACTGGCCCACCTAGAACTCCCCTCATGCCTCCAGCCCAACCCCAGTTGCCAAGTATGCTGAGATCCTATCTGAGGATTATCTGTCTGAAACCTTTCATCCTGGAAACATCCTAACAAACCCTCTCTGAGTGTCTATGTCTGCATAGTGGTCCAGCTCCACCTCCACCACCACCACCACCACCACCCCCCCTCCACACACACACGTGCACACACTTTCAGAAGCCCAGGCTGAGGCCTTCGCCAGGAGAGATGTTTAGAAGGCAAGATAGCAGTGCCACTTGGAATCACCTACACCTGATTCCAAGTGGCACTCCCCTGACTGTACCAAGCTGAGGGCTCTGGTGGGGCCAGGGAGCACATCTTATCCATGATTGAAACAGATCTCCCTGGAAGGAAGGAAGGTCCCCAACCTAGGAGATGTGCAAGCAGAATGAATGATTTCCCTGTGCCTTCCTAGTCCTGGCTTTATAAAACTGTATTTCTAGAATTCCGTGAACTGCTTGTGGGGTGGGGCAGTGGAGATCAGCGTGCCTGATTCAGACTGAGGCTGGAGATTAAGGGTCGTGGCCATCCAGGGTGAAGCAGGGTGATGGAGTATCTCAGCCCACAGCCTGTGAACCTCAGGGAGCTCTGCTTTGGTTCTTACCCCAGCCTGAGCTATACCTTGTTCTCCCCAACCCTCCTGGAGGCCCCCTTTTCCCAGGGCAGGACCCAGCTCTCTTCTTCATAGCCAAGCTGAGTACAGTATTATTCAATCAATTTGTGGAACACCCACTATGCGCCAGCCACTGCATGGGCACTGTATTGAGGCTCCCACTCACAATTGCAACAGACAAAAAGAACAGAATGATGAACGCCCTAATTAGGGGGGAAGCACAAGGTCTATGGGAATGGGGTCAGGAGTGACAGGGAAGACTTCCCAAAGGAGGGCAGACAGTGCATATCAGACCATCCACATCAATCAAGTCTAATGAGAAGCTGAAAAAAGGTTGGGCCACCACCCAGGCTGGTAAAGGTAGTGCCAATAAGCCCCTGGTATCTGATGAACAATTTTCTTCATTTAGACCGAAGTGCTGCCTGCACTGCCACGTCGGGAGAATGAGAGGAGCTGGTGGAGGGTGGGGAACACTAACCACTAACCAGCACCTGGAGTGTGAGGTCAGCCTAGGTGGGAAGAGCAAAGGGTGCTAATGGCTGTGGACATGCATGATTGATTTCCCTCCTCCCCTTTCTTCACACCATTGTTGCTTCCTTCTCTGTTTGCCTTTTCCATGGCATCCCTCCTTTAGAAAGAATGACACGGGGAGAAAACTCCATGAGAAGCCCAGGGGGAGCACAGGAGAGTTCAGGCTCCACTTCCTGCCCCAATTTTACCATGCTATAGCCAAACCCCTATGGAAGCCTCATTCCATTCATTGATCAATGAAGATTCATTGAGCAGGAATCACCCAGGTGGGAATAACAGTTTAGATATTAGTCTCTGCGATTTTTCAACTCAGCTGAGCTCAGAGGATCTGCTGCAAAGCTCTCAAGTGTTAATCATTTTCCAGGTGCCAGCTACCACAGGGAGAGCTTTATATCCATAATCCCACTCACCCCCACTCCCTCCAAGATACATACTGCTTCTATGCCCATATTGTAGACAAGAACACTGAGACTCAGACACATGAAGTAACTTGTTCGAGGTCCTAATCAGCTCCTAATGCACAGCCCTCAGTCTTAACCATGGAGCAGCACTGCCTCCACAAGAGGCATTTGGTTTGCAAGGACAGCTTAGAGCAGGCGTCCCCAGACTTTTTACACAGGGGGCCAGTTCACTGTCCCTCAGACCGCTGGAGAGCCGCAACATACTGTGCTCCTCTCACTGACCACCAATGAAAGAGGTGCCCCTTCCTGAAGTGCAGCGGGGGGCCGGATAAATGGCCTCAGGGGACCGCATGCAGCCGGTGGGCCGTACTTTGGGGATGCCTGGCTTAGAGATTTGGAAAGAAGACTTACCTCTGGCCTGGAAATCAGGGAGAACTTAGCCCTCTGAACTGGACTTCTGGGGACAGGTTGGGTTTTAGCAGGTGAGTGCAGGAGAGGTACAGGAGAGGCCCTCTAGGCTAAGGGGGCTGAGCAAAGGCATGGAGACAGGCCCGGCTTTGTGCCTCAGGAGGAGTGAGTGTTGGATGGAGAACAGGGAGTAGAAGAAAGGAAGAATGAGGCTGGGGAGACGTATGCAGGTCAGGTGATGCAGGGCATTCTACAGGGCTTCACCTGGAAAGGGAGCCTGGGTGAGCTTGTGAGTGGAGGAGCTCAGCTTTGGGAGCACATTGTCCTCTGGAGGGAGAGGAGCGGTAAGGAGACTTCTGCACAGACCCAGGTAGACCGCAGGCTGTGGGAGCAAAAGAGGGTGAAGACACCAGCAACCTTGGGCATTTGAAATTGACAAGATGTGGTGAGAGACGGCAAGGCAGAGGATTGGGCACACAGGAAACAGCTGAGCACAGTTGGGGATGTGTTGACTTGAGGAGCTGGAGGGACACCTGAGTGGAGATATCAGGAAGCAGCTGGCTGGGTGGGGAAATGCTCAAGAGAGCACCAAGAGTGGGGATGAGGCATTTAGAAGTCCTAGGATGCGGAGGTAGCGAATAGCTATATGGAGTGAGTTTGGGAGGCTGAGTCAGAGCCTTGAGCCATCTCCCCCAGAGCTATATCCAGACGCAGCAGGGCCAAGGGAAGGGAAGGGACTAGTGCGGGCCACACACGTTAGTCAGTGGCAGAGCCAAGTTACGCACTCAAGTCTCATCGGGTGTTCCCTACACAACCTGTGCTGGCTGGCGCTCCAGTGGCTGGGCTTCCATGCGTTTGCACTGTGGTTTCACTCTTTTAATCCTTCCACCAGCCAGTGACAGAGACGTAGTATTATCCTCATTTTACACATGGGGAAACTGAGGCATGGTACAATTAAGTCACTTGTAACAGAACTAGGATTCAAACAGGTTCTGCTGCCTCTCAAAAAGTGACTCTGCTAGGTTAAGTAGAGAAGAAATCTGTGAAAAATATATTGGGGAGTTTATGGAATCACTGAGAGGGCTAGAGAACCAGATTTGGGGCCCCAGCCAAGAACACAGCGCAGAGCTGGCCCAATGAAGGCCTTCCTGAAAGGCCCTGCCAACACCACCAGCCTTGGCCACCAGGTGGGCCACAGCCCTGCTGCCACCACTGCCACCACTGCCCTGGAGTCTTTTTGAGACAGGGTCTCAGTCTACCAGGCTGGAGTCCAGTGACACAATCAAGGATCACTGCAATCTCAAAACTTCTGTGCCCAACTGATCCTCCTGCATCAGCCTCCTGAGTAGCTTAGACTACAGGCACATGCCACCACACCTGGCTAATTTTTAAATTTTTTGTAGAGATGGGATCTTGCCATTTTGCCAGGGCTGGTCTTGAACTCCTGGGCTCAAGCGATACTCCCATCTCTCGCTCCCAAAGTGCTGGGAGTACAGGTGTGAGCCACTGCACCTGGCCAACTTGGGGTCTAAACTTCCTGCAGTTATCTCTGGAGAAGCTTTCGCCCTGTCTCCATTTGGGGGCCCCCAGTTCACTAATTCCCTCAGGTGCATCTGATGGATGGGGGAGTATGTGGAGCCCAAGGTCTCATGCCGAAGCTTTGGCTACAAGGGAGCCTGGGAAGTAAAAACCTGGAGATTTGGCTCTAGGTGGGAAGGTAGCCTCTGTCTTCCCCCCAGGGTTCCTTGGGCCCAGGTTCAAATTTTGGGTGGCTAGAAACAGTTCTAAATGTCCATATACAATATGGACATTTTGTAATTGTAAAGGAATATCTTTCCCACCCAGTGGCTGGGTTTGGCAATAGTAGACTCCCAAACTCAACCCAGCACTTCTATGTTAGTCTGGGTCTGAGCTTGGGTGAACACCACCAGCTGCCTGTTCCCCTCTGACCACCAATTTGCTGTGATTGAATCCATACAGAAATATGCAAGGTAGGTCTCAAAGTTGGTCAGTTCTCCTTAGCCTGCAGTGGCCTTCAAGCAATGCAGGATGCTGATTCAGGGAGATGTATCTCGTTTGGGAAGCTCAGGAAAACTGTGCTGTTAGCCCCAGGACTATACCTCTGACAACCCCAGCTCTGGCCACACTTCCCCAAGTCTCTTAAATGGGAATGAGAAGGAATCCAGTCCAGGAAGTGGAGGCCAGGCAAGAAGGAGACATTAGCTGCAAGGTTTTTCCCACAAAAAGTGAGAAAGATGGCCAGGCATGGTGGCTTATGTCTGCAATCCCAACATTTTGGCAGGCTGAGGCAGGAAAATTGTTTGAGGCCAGGAGTTTCAGACCAGCTGAAGCCACATAGTGAGACCTCATGTTCTACAAAAAAATAAATAACAAATGAGCCTGGCATGGTGGCTCATGCCTGTAGTCCCACTACTCAGGAGGCTGAGGTAGGAGGATCACTTGAGTATAAGAGTTAGAGGCTGCAGTGAGCTAAGATCACACCACTGCCCTCCAACCTGGGTGACAGGGTGAGACCCCATCTCAAAAGAAGATAGGTAAGAAAGGTGACTCAAAGTTGAGGTCAAGGACTACCCAACTAGGCCCCAAACCAGACAAGGAGACAGCTGGATCTGGAGTACCCCAACTATAGGCAGTAAAGGGACTGAGGGTGGGATATCTGGCCCCTAGGGTATTACCTTCTGGGGATCTGGACACTAAGTGGCAATGACACTGAAGAGGTGGCACAGCTGGCTGCACCTGCTGAAACACAGGGTCATAGGGAGATTCTCTCTTCCAGTGACACCAACTCCAGGATCTCCCATGAGGAAGTGTGCCCCAGGGGAGAGAGATCTTCTGCCTCTTCATGGTTGAGTGACCCAAGATATGTCAGTTTCTCTCTTCAAGTCCCACTAGACCAAATGCAGAAGTTGCCTTCCTTCCTAATTCCCAAGGAGATGCCTGATGACTCAGTTTCCAACATGCTTCCCTTGGAACAGTCAAAGCTTTCATGCCAGGAACCTGGACGATACTGTCCAAAGGTTTGCTGTTTGAGACTGGCACCCCTCCCCCATATGGGGTTGGACTGCAGTGTCTGCAGTTTTGGCAGACACTGGGGATCTTGGCATGGGGTCTTGGCATGAGACCTGGCTGCCTCCTGCATGCATGTGTGACTGTTTTGTATTTGCCATGCATCTTGGTGAAGCATGGGCATCCAAGGTGGCAGACTATCCTCCTGGCCCACTCTGAGCCTCCCACCTTCAGTGAATTTCCCAAGTAACCTAGGAAACAGCATCAGCCTTGTCCATCCTTGTGTGCTCAGCTCTGTGCAGTGCTTAAGAAAGGGCTGGAGATGAAAGCAACCCATACTGTGCCCTTAGGAGCTCTCAGCCTTGTACAAAAGAAGGTAAACTTCTGCTCCAGAGAGCCTTTGGACTGGTTGGGAAAGCACCACACATTTACAGGTGCCAGTGAAAGAGCAACCCCAGCCCAGAATAAGCCAGGCAGACATAACCAGTTGGACCCTTGGGGAGCTGGAACAGTCATGGAAGCTGCCTGGAGGTGCTGGGATGGAGCTGGGCCTTGAAAAGGGGCATGAATTAGTTGATACCCTTGGGCTGGGCCCAGGGCCAATATCTGAACGTCGGGCGGGAAGGCTGATTCTTAGGAGCTCTCCAAGGTTCCCGATCCGATATCAGAGCTAGGCAGAGTTGAAGAATGGTGTTGTGCTGTCCGCGGTGCTGAAAGTTCTGATTCCCATGCGGTGACTGCATTCCTTCTGTAAATACTGCTTCTGGCCCTCCCCACCAATATGTCATCACCTTTTCTCCCTCACCACTACTACTACTAGTACTACTTCCTCTCCTCCTCCTTCTTCTATCATCATCATCATCACAGGGTCTCACTCTGTCACCCAGACTGGAGTACAGGGGCACAATCTCAGCTCACTGCAACCTCTGCCTCCCAGGCTCAAGCAATGCTCTCCCTCAGCCTCCTGAGTAGCTGGGACTATAGGCATGCACCACCATGCCTGGCTAATTTTTTTTTTGTAGAGATGGGGTTTCATCATGTTGCTCAGACTGGTTTCAAATTCCTGGGCTCAAGCAATTTCACCTGCATTGGTCTCCCAAAATGTTGGGATTACAGGTGTGAGCCACCACATCCAGCCTCTCCCTCACTTCCTGTCCTTTTCTTTCCAAATAACCAGTGACCCCATTGCTGTGCCTCACCACAGTCCAACTCACCCTTTTCCCCATGCCTACCCCTGTCCCTTGTACTCCTTCCCCCATACCTACCAATAAATATAGTCCCTCATGGTTCCTGTCTCCTATGACCCATGTCTCTCTAGATGGTATCAGAGATAGAAGTGCCAACCATTTGAAAGGGATGCTTGGAGTTGTCACAATAGCTTGGGGGTGCTAAATGACATTTAGTAGACTGTGGAGTCTCACATAGCAAATATTTGATCCACCTGAAATGCCAATAACATCAATAAAGAATCAATTTACTATAATTTTTCTAAGAGGCACAGAAGACCAAGGGGGAAGGGCCTTTGTCATGGGCACCTAGCTATCCAGAGACAAAACTACAACTAGAATATAGGCTCTTATCTCCCAGCCAGGCTTCAGGACCACCCCAGATAACTGCCTAAACTAGGAACTGTTTGCAAAGAGTCAGCATGTGAAATGGGAGAGCCCATTGTAATGGGGGCTTTTGGCATGCCTGGGCCACTCTGGGTATAGAAATCAGGCCTCCAAGACTATAGAATCCTGCATGAAAAGACCCTGCCTGCATCATTCAGACCCTAATACCCCCTGGAAGGCCACACTCCACATCATCATCGACCCTCAGCAGGGGCACCTGTGTTGCTATGGCAATGGGCACCCACCTCTCTGCACCCAGCCCTGCAATTCTAGCCTTGCCATTTGCCCTCAGTGGCTCCAATATGGCCTCTACTTACTTGTCTGTCCCAAAGGAGTTCAAGTCCAGTAGCAAAGAAAAGAAGGATCAGGTCCAAAGAGATGAAGTTCATAGTGAATTATGGCAAATGCAATAAAACAGAATTTGTGTTTTTCAAACTATGGATTATGACACAAGAGTGGACTGTGGAGTCAATTTAATGGGTCATGATCAGTGTTTGTGTGTGAAATGAATAGAAGACATTAGAATAGACTGGAAAGGAAAATAGCACAGCTGTGCCCCAGCTACATCTTGCTTTTTGAAACTGGATTCTCTCTCTCTCTCTGTGTGTGTGTGTGTGTGTGTGTGTGTGTGTGTGTGTGTGCTGGATTATAATATAAAATGTATGTGTTATTGTGGTTCAAGAGCGGTAAGACAGGAAAGCTATGTGACAAGAGAAGGGAAGGGATGGAGGAGGAAACAAAGAGAGAATTGCTTCAGACCTAGGGTGCTGGGAATGGCTCCAGGCAGGACGTGACATTTGAGTGAGGGATTAAAGATGGGTAGGAGTTCATTTGTGAGCAATGGATAAGAAGGAGGGGGTGCTTTAAGAGATAAATCCAGACAAAGAGGGTACGTGCCAAGCCTGTTTGTGCCAATGCCCATGGCCATGCAGAATGCTGGAGATGGGTCAGGACAGCTAAACTGGGGCCTGGGTGTCAAGGGCTTTGACTATCACGCCAAGAAACTGGACTTTATTAATGACAGCAATAAAGAGCCATTGATGGCTTTTAAGCATGAATCAACATGGTCAAGGTGGCAAGAGAAGAGGCAGGGAGGTGAGACAGGAGGCCATTGTGGCAGTCCAGGCAAGAAGACTAGAGAGCAGATGGAGGGATGGGCAGGAGGGGAGTGGACTCTGGAAAAAGAAAAGAGGAGACAGAATCCATGGAACTTGGGACCCCTGGGCATTGGTGTGAGGGAGAGGAAAGGTCTCTGATTTGCAGCATTTCTATCCTGACCCCTTCTCACCTGCAAGCCCACCCCATGGTCAGTGCCACCATGAGATATCATACTTGAGAAACAAATGTTCTGAGGCCTTCTCCTCAGGGAACCCCCAGCCTGATCAGATTTACTCACCTGGATAGTTCAGGGCTGGTCATGGGACAAGGGCTGGAGTGTGGGGCTCAGGCGGTCAGGACTGGGGTTGCTTAGGGGAGGGAGAGAGAGAGAGAGAGAAAGAGAGAGCTATAGGGTAGGAGCAATCAAGAAGGTCTTCCTGAAGGAGGGGGCCTAGCACTGAGCTTTAGGAAAGCTGGATGATATCTATGAACACATAGAAGATCATTTTTCTGCCCTTTGAAGCACAGGCAGGATCATGGTCTGCCTCACCTCACACAGACTGTTCAGAGGCACTGTAAACCCCCATCAGGGAGGGACTGTTCATTTCACAAAAGAGCTTACTCTCCTTAAATACTTTTACTTTTTTAGTCCAGTGACATCACTATCACTGACCCCCACAAGTCGAGGTAGCCCCTCTCTTTCGTGAGCACTAATGTTGGTAAGGAAAGATGGTCCTAGGTATCAAATTCAGAGCCCATCGTGGGAGTTGGGCACCATGGCCAGGGGTGGGGAGCAGGGTTCTTCTTCCTGGGAGTCAGAATCAGTGTCAGACCAGGGCATTCCCTGACTCGCTTGGCAGGGGAAGGGCAGGGCCCTGCCAGGGATGGGTCTTGGCCCAGGAGGAAGGAATAGGCCAGTCACAACCCTGAGTTTGAAGAATGGATGAGCTCCAGGCACCAAACTAAAAAGCAATTAAGCTAATAGAATCTTCCCCATTGATTTTGCTCTTTGGCAAGTGCTCTTTCCTAATTCCATTGCTTCAAACTCATCGGGCTCAACGGAAGTGGGTTTTTAAGTAACTTAATTATTTCAGAACACATTGCCTCCAAAAACAACCTAAGGTTCCCCCTCCAGCTCTGCAACTCTGTGCTCTGTGAGCTATTTATTTTAATTAGCTTTACATTGTATATCTAACATATGCTAAAAAGAAAATTTCACAGACAACCGCTCATTAGTCAGAGAGCTAAACCCTGGTACAAATCACCCCCAAACAATGGAACATTCAGCGTTTGTAATCCACCTGGGGAGATCAGAAATACATAGCGGTGCAGGCAGAGCAGAGGCAGGCTTGGAGAGCTCCCGGCCTTCTCTGGTGAGAGGGCTTCCTCCTCTCACCAGAGCTGGCATATGGAGGGGGTGGCTTAGGAGCCAGACCTTGACAGTTAGAGCTGAGATCAAGAGAAAGGCAAATATGAGCATTTTTCAACTTTCCTACCTTCCCCTTTGATAAAATCTGCACTTTTGTACACAGGGCATTACTGCTTGAAATGTCTTTTCACACATCTTGTTCCAACTTGAATACAGAGGCTGGTTCTTGAACATACAGAGACATCACGTGGTGGCCTCCTAGGCAGCAGCAGCCCAAGGGCAGTGGTCCAGCCCTGAGTCCCCAGCATTCCCTCATTCCTGTTTGCCACTACTTGATGTGGCCTAAATGTTAAGAACAGAAGGCCTGAAGCCAGAACTTCTGGGTTTGAATCCTCTTGTCATTTTTGTATCCTTGGCCAGTAGCTTAATCTCTTTGTGCCTCAGTTTCCTCCTTTTTGAAATGGGTTCATATTAATGCCTACTTATGGAGTGGTTGTGGAGATTGAATGGACAGGCGTATCCATAGCAGTTAGAAGAGGGCCTGGTACTTGAGAAACACAGGCTACGTAAGTGGTAGTTATTATTAAAATGGAAGTGCTGATATTGGTGAAGTATGGATCTCATAAATATAAAACAGTTGAGATAAGGATATAAATTATGTGGCATGCTGAAAGCAGTGAATCTTCAGGCACAACCCAGTGCTCACATTGGATTCCATTTTGAAGCAAATGAACAAAATGAAAGTGTACAAAATGCTAGTCAAAGATTGTATCTAAAATGGTTTTTAGCATGCCTTTAGCTATTATGTAAGATGAGACTTTTGTGTTATTTTCACATAAGTAACTTCCATGTAAACTTTCAGATGCACATTGTATTTTCTGGCCTAGGAGAGCTGAGGTGTGTACACTTTATCCTGTGTGCACCAGGGAGCCAGGGAGGGCTCTTGAAGAGGGGAGTGACCTGACTCTTGGCAGCTGGCATTGTTTTGTAGGGAATGCCTACCGAGAATGCTTGGAGAATGGGACGTGGGCCTCAAAGATCAACTACTCACAGTGTGAGCCCATTCTGGATGACAAGGTGAGTGGCCCTCACCTGCCTTGACCCCAGGCCTCACACAGGTTTGGGACTCAGGATGAGCACAGAGGATCCCAAGGTGGGCAGACCAGTCCTTATGTCACCCAGCCACTCCCTTCGGTACCTCCTGCCCAAGCCCCCAGTGTCCTGCCCTGTGCTCAGTGACACTGTAGGGAGACAGGAAGGGGACAGGAAGTCCCACCTTCAAGGAAGCTTGAGCTGCTAGAGGACACAGCCAAGGAGGCAGGGGACACAAAAAGGGAATAACCATGTGGTTAATGCTCCCAACATCTTAGAGGCTATGTGACTGCACACCTTCCTCTCCCTCTGGGCCTCAGTCTCCCCATCTGGCATTCTGATCCTGTGACTCCACATGGAAACAAATGCCGCCCTACAAGGGCTGTCCCCACAGGAAGCTGGGCTCTGCTCCGCCTCCCCAGCCCTGTTCCAGCTCTGGCTCTGGAATTTGATTCAGTGCTGCTGAGACACTGAACACCTCCCCTTGAAGCTTCGCCTCATTCCTGACCTGAAATTATACATCTCAGCCCCATCCTCATTATCCAACACAGTCCTCAGTGGGGCTGGAACTTTGCCCCCAATGAAGTCCAAATTCAGAGGGAAAAACATTCACCCACCCTGAGAAAGTGATTCTGCAAAATGTGAGCCACAGAGGTCCTGCAGGGAGGCCACTCGGCAGGCAGGGCAACCTCCAGCCGTCGGTCCTCACCCCCACTCTCACTGCCCCTCCAGCAGTGGAGAATCAACACGGGGCGGCCCTCCCTGGCAGGAAGGAGTATTTCATCACTGACTTTGTTTCAAATTGCCAACACTTGGTGATAATTAAAAGTCAACTGACTTTTATCCCCTTTGAATAGAATTTCCAAATTCTCTATAGACAATGCACCCCCCTCCCAATGCGGTCTCCAGGGCAGACCAATCTCAATGCACCCCACCCCAGGCCTCCTATAGGCTGTTGCTTCTGAGGCAGGATGGCAGGTTGGCCCCATTGCACGGACATCAAAACGGAGGCCCAGAGATATAAATCAACTCACCCTCAGTCGCTCAGCCAGCTGGGATCTGGGCTGAGACTAAACCCAGGAAAGGCATTCTAGAGTCTAGAATTTTTAAAAAGAATCTGTACCCATACCTCTCAAAATGTGCCCCTAAAAATGCTTGTTGGTGCCAGGCACAGTGGCACCAGCTACTTGAGAGGCTGAGGTGGGAAGATTGCTTCAGGCCAGCAGATCAAGGCTGTGGTACACTATAATTGCTCCTGTGAATAGCCACTGGACCCCAGCCTGGGCAACAGAGTGATACCCCATCTCTAAAAAACTAAAAATAAAATAAATGCATGTTGGAAGGCCTGACTACAGCCATTTATAACAATAAGAGCTACCCAGGGCCAACAGGAACTAGTGCTAAGTGCCAGGCATGGCAATGACACCTGGAGCACTTCTGCCCCAAGGTCAGGACACAGAGGTGGCCATGGCTGGAGTCCTCAGCCCCACCCCCACGTGCCCATGCCCACATCTGCCCTGCCCATGTCTGTCTGTCCAGCAGAGGAAGTACGACCTGCACTACCGCATTGCCCTTGTCGTCAACTACCTGGGCCACTGCGTATCTGTGGCAGCCCTGGTGGCCGCCTTCCTGCTTTTCCTGACCCTGCGGTGAGTCCACCTTCCCCCCTTGCTTTCTCCTCGTCCCTCCTCCTACAGCACCTCCTTCACCTCTTTCAGACATTCTCATCTCCATTCCGGGGCCCAGCAGATAAAAGGGCCAGTGGATCAAGGTGGGGTTGGGAAGGGTATCAGGGCATGGATCATCAGCAGGCATGTGGGGTGCAGAGTAGGAGCTGGACTCAGAGGCCCAGGCTGAGTCTCTACCTGGCCTCAGGGGGAGTCCAGTCCCAGTTGACCCCTGACCCCGACTGACCCCTGACCTGCCCCTCCCACAGGAGCATCCGCTGTCTGCGGAATGTGATTCATTGGAACCTCATCACCACCTTTATCCTGCGAAATGTCATGTGGTTCCTACTGCAGCTCATTGACCACGAAGTACACGAGAGCAATGAGGTCACTCTTCGGGGAGACTCGGGGCTAGACCTGGGGGGGATCTGGGCTCCAAGGGCACCCATCTGTCTGTCTGGTCTCTGCCTGGACCCCTCCTTTGACAGGAAACTCACTACCTACCACGATACCCTCTTCATCTTGGGCAGCTTTTACTCTTACAAGCGCTTTCTAATGTTGAACTTCTGGAACTCTATCCCATTCCTGCCCCCAATCTGAGAACAGATCCCATCTCCTCTCTCCAGGCTCTGAGACAGACCCCTTGGAGATTTGCACACAGAGACTGACGTTCCCCAGTCCCCGCTGCTCTCAGCTGGTGACACCTGACTTCCTGGCTGCTCCTTGGCTGACCCAGGGCCCAAATGCTGTCATATGGGCCGTGGCTCAGGTGTAAAACCAGGCCTGAGCTCATCTCCACCTGAACCACTGTCCCACCAGAGCTGGGCTGGGAGGAGCAGGAAGCTGGCAGGCTGGGAGCTTCACAAAGCTGACTCCAGACACATTTATCCTAGTCCACTTCTCATCTTGTGGATTCAGGTGCCCTCAAAGACCCCTTTGAGAAAAAGAGACTGGAACTAACCTCTGTTGAGCTCTCTGTCACTTAATCCCAGTGAGACCAGCAGGTTTCATTTTCCCCATCACATAGACATGGAAACTGAGACTCACAGAGGTGAAATGACTGGCCAAGGTCACATGCTGTGATGATACCTCTACATAAGGGGTCATCCCGCATCCCAGCTGTCCACCCTGGATTTCTGTCCATTGTGTACTGTGTCCAAGCCATTGTAAAACTGTAGACTAGTCTTGGGCCATCACAGAGCCCTGTGGCACACCATCAGAAACATCTCAGTACATTCCCATTGGGTGGCCTGTGCCTGAGCAGACACCAGCCTGATGTGATCCTTAACATCGCCCCACATAGGACCCTGCCTCAGAACCAAACAGGGTCAATCAAGCTGAAGGTACCTTCCAGCTCTAACATGAGCTTGTACTAAAAAGACATCATTAACCATGGAGGAAAAGGAGGGATGGGAGGAGGGGCTCGGTAGCTTCCCACCTCAGCAGGACTTTCTCAGAACAAAGGAGACAGAAGCCACAGGAGGCTCAGAGATCAGCTACCGTGCAGGGGAGCCCAGAAGCAGCCAGCAGCTCAGCACAGGAGGGTTATCTGAGAACCGGGGCTGTCAGAGCCACACAGACAGGATGGGCATGTACAGAAGCAGAGCCCCTGTCACACAGCTCCCTGGACCTGGAGCTGGCTCCATCATTCCCCATGTCCCAGCCTTGGCTCTCAGGGTGCCCTGGGGATGAGCCTGTGGGGAAGAGGATCAGGTGGGGTCTGTTGAGAGGAGCTCTGGCCTGGAACCCCAAGGCCTGGCCCCTGACCCTGCTGCAGCCCACTGTGTGGCTCTAAAGGGGCAGGGGCTTCCCCTCCCTGCCTCCTGCAAGGTGCTTGGGAAGGTAGCCTTGCTCAGAGGGACAGGGACATATTCCCCTCTGCTGGGAAGGTAGCACAGAACCACAGCAGGCACAAACACAGCCACAGCCACAACACATCTCCCCTCATGTCTGCCTTTGCAGTTTTACTTTTTGAGGTTCAGAGAAGTACAGTGACTTGCCCGGGGCCCTGTACTTTGCAAGTCTCCCTCCAGAGCAAGTAATGATTGTGCCAAGTCCAGAAGCTCCCAAACCCACAGTCTTTAGCGAATCCCCTCCCTGGCTGCAGCCCCACTTCATACACCCTGACTTACTTTACTCACCTTTTTCTTCATTTTTTTCTAAATGAGATTTCATATTCCATCCCTAAATAGAAGCAGGTCTGACTTGCTATGGACTGAGAATGACTCAAAAAAAAAATTAAAATGAAAACACAACAAGATGGTTGAATTCCAACCTCTGCCTGCAGAAAGCTCAGAGCCAGACTCCCGCTCTCTTTACTAGAAAGAAAAAATAGAAAGAGTTAGAGAGAAATTAAGAAAGCACACTGGCGCCAACAGAGAGCGGCACCTTAACTGAATCTGAAAGAGTGGAAGAGCACTGGGGAAGGATGAGGCTTTTTGGAGTGAGGTTTGCTGGTATTTCATGGCATGTCCAGGAACCCCCTCTGGGATGCCCTGTGCCTTGTTGCCCTGCCTGAGATGGGTGTGTCCCACCTGGGCCCCAGGTAGCCTCCTGACAGTCCCTGCCCTGCACACAGGTCTGGTGCCGCTGCATCACCACCATCTTCAACTACTTCGTGGTGACCAACTTCTTCTGGATGTTTGTGGAAGGCTGCTACCTGCACACGGCCATCGTCATGACCTACTCCACCGAACGCCTACGCAAGTGGCTCTTCCTCTTCATCGGATGGTGTGAGGGTCCCGGGGGCAGCAGGGCCTAGTTGGGGGGAGGACTTCTCAGCAGACCATTTCACTTTGTCTTGGGTCCAAGGACCAGAGCCCTGCCCTGCCCTCCACCCCCAGTGCAGTTCTGAGGATACAGCTACTTCCTTCCATGCTGGTGAGGAAAAAGCAAAGGACCCTCCAAAGGCTATTCCTCAAATAGCTCTTCGCCCCATGCCAGGAAGGACCTGTCCAAAGGCCATCGTCTCTGGCTCAGAAACTGGCTGGCTCTACTTCTCTATCACAATCACACATCCTTGCTTGGAGAGAAGGGGGGCGGGCATGGACCAGCAGTCTAGGGGCAAGGCACCACTGGGGTGGCCTGCTGCTGGAAGAGTAAAAACATGATCCTACCCCACTGTGGTCCCTCACGGTGTGCCCTACAAGGAGGTCCTTGTCCATCTGTCCCCTGCAGCCCAAGTCTGTCTGTCTTTCAGGCATCCCCTGCCCCATCATCATCGCCTGGGCCATCGGCAAGTTCTACTATGAGAATGAACAGTAAGTGAATGGGCAAGCCATGGGGGGGGTCATGGAGAGGGGCGTGGGGGTGTTAAGACAGATCAGCCTTGGCTCCGGCCAATCCATGACGCAGGAATTGCAGCCGCACCGAGATAGACCCACTTTCCTGTTGTCCTTAAATTGAAAAAAATAACCTTCACTCAGACGTAGGGCTCAAGGCACTTTGTTGGATTAAGTTAGGAATCGTAGTTCCTTGAAGTACGCCCCACCACGCACAACCCCTTCGGTCTTTGTAAGGCCTCCTCAGACTTGAATGTGGCAGGTCTGTCCCCGGGTATGTGGAAGGGGTCAAGGCCACACATGACATCCAGAGCTGTCCATGAGCATTTAAAGAGTCCATGGGCATTTCACAGAGCTTGTTTTTTTCCTGAAGTCTCAGTTCTCCCTATGCCAGAGGCCGTGATATGCTGAGCCACCGCCCAAGTGACAGCAACTCTGGCCATGGGTCAGCCAAAGAGCAGCCAGGAAGTCAGGTGTCACCAGCTGAGAGCAGCGGGGCCTGGGGAACATCAGTCTCTGTGTGCAGACCTCTAAGGGGTCTGTCTCAGAGCCTGGAGAGAGCAGATGGGATCTATTCTCAGAGTGGGGGCAGGAATGGGGTAGAGTTCGAGAAGCTCAACATTAGGAAGCGCTTGTAAGAGTAAAAGCTGCTCAGGAAGAAGAGGGCTGCCTTGGTAGGCAGTGGGCTTCCTGTCAAAGGAGGGGTCCAAGCAGAGACCAGAAACCCTGGGAGACAGGGAAAATCCTGTCTGATGCAGGTCTGCACTGGAGGACCGCCAAGATTTCAGAGGACAGAGTTGCCCAAAGTCGAAGGCCCCTCCCTGTGGCCCAGTAGTTGCTGGCAGACCCAGACCCTAAAGCCTCTCCCCTGTCCAGCATCCCCAGAGAATGAACTAAGCCTCTAGCAGCCAGTGAGGCCAGCTAGGCTGCAGCTCCTTTCACTCAATACACAACCATTGGCTCAAAATCCCAGGCTGGCGGTCGGAGGGCTCCTCTTCCACATCTGCTGCTTTGTGTGGCCGACTGAGTGCCTGGCACACGGAGCAGCAGGTGTTAAGCAACATGGGAACAGGTGGCCTAAGGCAGCTGGCCCTGGGCCAGCAAGGGGGAGCCCAGCTCTCCCTTTATTCCTGTGCCTCCTGCATGCCCAGTCCTGTGCCTAGCAATCCACCACGGGGCAGGGGAAAGAGGAACAGGAAGAGACCCACGGCCCCTCTTCAGTCTGGCGGGGGTGATCAGACCCACCATGTAAAGCAAAAGATGGCCTGGGTGGGTGAGGGTGCTCACTGGGGCTGGTATTTCCACCAAGGCTTTCCAGAAAGGGGCAGTCCTTGAGGTTGGGTCTCAGGAAGGGTAAAGCTGGAGGACCCTGAGCCCAAGTCTGGGGGAGATGGTCCCCCAGCTCCAGCTCAGCAGGTCCCCTACAGCCACGCCATCTTTGCAGGTGCTGGTTTGGCAAGGAGCCCGGCGACCTGGTGGACTACATCTACCAAGGACCCATCATTCTCGTGCTCCTGGTAGGTCCTCA
Source organism: Saimiri boliviensis (assembly GCF_048565385.1). Lineage (NCBI taxonomy): Eukaryota > Metazoa > Chordata > Mammalia > Primates > Cebidae > Saimiri > Saimiri boliviensis. Next base: position 96,946,015 of record NC_133458.1, on the reverse strand, counting down.
GTGGTGGCTGGGATGGGGCTGGGTGCCAGGAGGACAGCAGAGGGCCTACCCAGGCAGAGACGCTAGGAAAGATGTGGTGTGGGCAGCCCTGCACACCCACTCTGTATGCTGCCCCCATACCCCGTCCATGCCACCCCATGCCCCAGCGCCACCCAGCCTTCCCTTCCACACACTCAATGCCAGCACAGCCCCGCACCCCTCTGGTGACCTCAGGGCTCTTTCTCTGGGTGGAGAAAGGATCTGACAGGTTGACTTCTCATGCCCTCCCAGTCGGACACTGTACAATGCTAAGACAGCTAGGTGAGCAGGCAGCTAGTGATAAGAGAAGAGTGTGCAGGCTTCTGTTCATTCCTGATCTGCATTCCCCTCGGCCCCCAGCGACCCTCTCTGGCTCCATCCCACCGCCCCCAGCCTGGAGTGGTGGATACCAGGATGAAGCATAATGAGCAATTGTTCCTTGTCCAGCTCCCCGCCCTTTGCGAAATGCATTTGCGTCTGATGTATAATTGCCACACATCTTTAGTCCACAAGCTTTAATTAAGAGAGAGTTTAAGTAGTGGCTGCATTCTGCAAAAGAAACCCATTATATATCATACCTTAAAAAAAAAAGAAAGAAAAAAAGCCCCGTAAGAAATTGGCATTTACGTAAGACTTATTTCAGGCTCAGTAATTTCAGGCTCCTATGTGTACTGGCTTGCTTAAAGGGGCCACAGTTCCTTCTGGGAAACTCAGTGAGAGTGCCATCTCCTCCTGCACACAGAAGGTGCCAGGTGGTGCTTTCTTTTGTCTACCTTGGAGACAATTATTATTTATCTCTTTTGTTTTCTTACTCTCCTTTTTCTGTGACTTCGGGTTTCATTTGACCTCCATCTTTGGAATGTCCTTGATACATGTGAACTGATGGTGACAAGGAAGGTTTCTCACCCACTGCTGGAAATTCCACTGTCAGGGCTTTGTTCACTTCAGAGGAAGAAGCCAGGTTTTGTCAGCAGCTCGTAGAAGGTTTGTCCTTGGACTCCCAGCTGCAGTGAGTCACTCACCCCTCAGTGTGAATGAAAACCCCATGAGATCCATTCCCTCCCAACCAGCTGCCAAGAGCCATCCTGGAGGAATAGGGCTTTTGATGAGCCTGGGACTGAGCCAGGGAAGGTTGACCTCGAAGAGGGGCCAATGGTGGCAGAGGGTGAGTCCCAACTGTAAAGATGTTGGCTAGGTAGTGAGGAAATGCCAAGAGAAAGAGACGAGGAATGCCAGAGCTCAATGTCAAGAACCAGCTCCCTGCTTCCTCTTCCATACCCCTTCTCTGGCTCCACCCCTGCCTCTGTGCTCACAGGCCCTTTCCTTGTCTTTCCCTTGGGCCCAGTTCTTTGCACCAACAGGGGCTTCCAGATTCCAAGCTGAGCCCTTCCAGAAGCTCTATCTACATTATTTCCAACGCTTGCGACTTCAAGTCCTAAAAGAAGCTGGGTTCATCTATAAAATGCTCTCCATTTTTATAGATGAAGAAGCCAAGAGAGATGAATTGGTTTGCCCAAGATCACCACTAATAGCTGGCAGAGCTGAGGCTCAAAGGCAGGTCTCCTGCTTTGTCTCCACCATCTGCCTGCTGTCCTCAAAGTTGGATACATGCCATCCCTACACCCCCCAGCAGTTCACAGCTGGATTTCTGCTGCTAAGAGACACTCACTTATTTCTGGGTTCTAAGAAGTGAATCAGGTGGTTGAGTTTGCAGGAAGCCTGGCTGCCTGCTGGTGTTGTCACTATTGGTGTCATGGGACAGGGATGTGGCAGTCACTAGTCCAGACACAGGTCTTAGTGCTCTCAGTGAGTATTTCAGCCTGTGTTGATCTTCTAAGGCAAGCTCTGTGGTTAGCCCCATTGTGGGCAGACAAGGAAGCGGGAGCTCACGTAGTTAAGCAACCTGCCTAAGTCCACACAACTACAAATTGGAACAGACCAAATTTGAGCCATGAGACTACGACTTGGTGCTACAGTTCATGTGGGGGGTGGGCTTCATCAGTTCTTAGCCCAGCTGCCATTTCTCCAGGCCTCTCTGACACCTTAGGAATGATGTAATCTCCCCCACCCCCAACCCCTGCATGCCCCCAGATAGGCCACAAGCCCTCTGCAAGCAGGGGCTGTGACTGCCTGTCCACTTCCCCATTGCTGATGCCTGGCTCAGAGCCTGGCACATGGTCACTTGATTCATCAAATGAATGAAAAATTAAATAAAACCAGAAACCAGGCTGAATAAGAGCAGGGTACAACAGACAGTTCTTACTAAAGAAATGGAGTGTGTTTTTAGCCGGGAGGTAGAGTCTGAGAATGGAAAGCTGGAGAGCTCAGTGTGGGCAGGGTGACCAGAAGGCTCCCTCAAGAGAGAGGAAGTACCTGTTGTGGTGTGAAGGGTGAGGCTGAGAAACAGGCTCGAAGGAAAGAGAGATTTTCAGGCTACATAGACACAAGCTGAGATGAGTGGGGCCACATGACTAAATGCTGCCTAGTGTCAGGAAAGCCTTGTCTCCCAGATGCTCCACACTTGACCCTGTCCCTGACCTTACCTCAGCACAAGAAGCAGGGCCCTATAGCCAAGAAGTACTCAGTAAGCACTTGTTGACTGAATAGATGGATGGGTTAAATAGTGGGTGGACAATTGAATAAACTGGTTGCTAGGTAGACGGGTGGGTGGATGGATGGATGGATGGATGGATGGATGGATGGATGGATGGGCCAGTGGATGAACAGATAATAGAGTAGGTAGATAACTGAATGGATTGGTTATTGGGTAGGTGGATGGATGGGTAGATGGACGGGCACATTAATGGACAGATAAAAGAGTGGGTAGATAGCTGAATGAATTGGTTGTTGAGTAAGTGGATAGAAGGATGGATGGATGGAAAGATGGATGGATGATGGATGGATGGATGGATGATGGATGGATGGATGGATGGATGGAATGATGGGTGGACAGATGGATGAATGGATAAAAGTAGGTGGGTAATTGAATGAATTTGTTGGTAGGTAAGAGGATAGATGAATAGAAGTAGGTGGATAATTGAATTGATTAGTGAGTTGATGGATGAGTGGAAGATTAATATCGAATTCAATAAAATGTGGCAGAAATGATAATATATTTTGATTCCAACAGTTTCTACTCTCAGATAAGTCAGGAAGAATCAGAAAAGGTCAAATACTTTGTATTACTTTTATGAGAAAATTAGGATTCACTTATGTGTTAAGGTGACTTGTGTCCCATGATCCAGAGGAATATGACAGAACCCAGGAGCTGGAAATTAGGTGAGCCCTAAGAGAAAGCTGGGGGTATCAGGTCATGGCAGCCCCACTAAAGGCTTTCCACCCCCAGCCCTCCCTTGGGCCCCCCAGGCCATACGACTGTGAGGTAAGAGAGCAGCAGGCAACAGCTACAGCGGGGTGTGAGCTCTCCCTGCCCCCAGGGCCACCCGAAAGCTTGGGGAGCATCCAGAGGCTACAAGTTGACAGTATTAGGATATCTGCCTATGTCCTGTGTCCCTTCTCTCCTAGCCAGGATTCAGAATTTGGAAGGGTTAGAAGAGCCCAGCCCAAGTGTTAAGAAGCATTGGATTTTCTAGACAGAGGCTCAGGGGTGTGTGTGTGTGTGAGTGGGTGTGCATACATTAGCCAGAAGACACTGCTGGGCTAACAAGTATCTCCCTCGGGCCCATGAGTGCCTTGTCGGGAAACAGCCCCACTGTGTCAGGCCAACACACCCTCCCTTGCCTGCCTGCCTACACTCGGAGGCAGATGAGAAATGCAGGCGTGCTGTGCCCCAGATCCACGCTCACACGTGCACAAGCTCTGTAAGGCAAACATATGTGTGCAAGTGCTTCAATGACAGACCTGCAGACCCACACCACAGCTCCTAGGGGACAACATAGTCATAGTCACAGCTGACACAGACAGACAGACACTCGCAGGCCTACAGGGACCCACACCCAGCAGGAAGCGGCTGAGGAGCCACGCAGGCCAATTCCAGGGCCAGGGGCTGTGTGGGGCGGCTCTGGTGCAGAGGGAAGATTCAGAATGAAGATAAATGAGGCCTGTCCTGGGCCCTCAGAACCAGCCCCGCCGCCCATCCATCTTCCCTGCCTAGGGTGCCTGTGAAGGCTCTGGAGTTCCTGGGCACAGGGTGGGATGCTGGCAGATTAATCACTCATTCAGCAACTGAGTTATTAATCCCTCCAACTGGCCTTGTCTGCCCCACCAGGGCAGGGCTGTCCTCAGTCAGAAGGACCTCAGGCCGACCTGGAGCTGGAGATAGTGCAAAGGACTCAGAGAGCCCCTTAGTCAACAAGTGGGGACCCTGTGGTAGAGAGGGGAGGGAAGCTTCTGTAGGGTCCCTGTGCGGGGGAGAGGGCTGGAGGCTTTCTAAGCCTCAGAAGGCGTGCCCTGTGTTCTCGGTCATGACCCACAGACGCTGCCTTTCCTCCTCGGGCCTGGGCTAGAGACACAGGCTCTGGAAAACAGGGCTGTCTCCGCATCCTGGCAAGGGAGGGTCCGAGGCCTTGGGATGCTGGCAGGTGCTGGGGGGAAAGGTGCAATAGGTATGTGCATGGGACATGGGTTTCCAGGAGGCTGCGGGGAAGGGGTCTGCCTCTCGGCTCCTCTAAGACACATGGTCCTTCCTTTTCCGTCTTTCCCATGCCCGCCCTCTCTCCAGATCAATTTCGTATTTCTGTTCAACATTGTCAGGATCCTAATGACAAAGTTACGCGCATCCACCACATCCGAGACAATCCAGTACAGGTATGTGAGGGGGTGCCTTGGCCCCGCAGGGGAGACGGGAGGAGGACATCGGGCCATCCTCCTGCTACCTGGCAGAGGCTTCTGCCCCAGGCCTCAGCCAGGGAGCTCGCTCAAGCTTCCGGAAGAAACACCACCACGGTGTCTCCTGCCGTTCCACCGGGTGAGGCCTGCCTGCCGCGTGGGCTCAGACCTGCATCCACATCTCACCCCCAGAAAGGCGGTGAAGGCCACCCTGGTGCTCCTGCCCCTCCTGGGCATCACCTACATGCTCTTCTTCGTCAATCCTGGGGAGGATGACCTGTCGCAGATTGTGTTCATCTATTTCAACTCCTTCCTGCAGTCATTCCAGGTAGGGCCCGTGACCAGATGGGGGCCCCACAGTGCGCTTCCCTGAGACTGCTCTGCCAGCTGTGCCCTCACTAGAATGGTCCCTGGGGACTGGCACAGCTGTGGCTCAGTTACATCCACAGAGTTAGAAGCCCATGGACACTCGGCCTGGCCTGGCCCCTGTCCAGGGTCTGGGTCCTACCAGCCTGCACCTACTGTCCCAGCACCTGTTCTGAGGATGCAGGAAGTCCAGCTGAATACCCTCAATAATGTCACACAATATTGAGGTCACCCACACAGATCAGCTTCCACAGCATCAAGCAGACGGTCGTCATGTGACCGCCTCGGTCACCCACCTCACAGCTCCCCGTTCCTCCTCCAACTTCTTCCTCTGGGTTCTCCTTGCTGGGCAGGCTCTGGTGGGGCAGAGTCTGCCTGGTTCCAGGCCTGTGATCACTGCTCACTCAGAGTAGACCCTGGGACATCTGCACCTTGAGGCTAGGATGCCACCCAGCTGACTCCAGGGGTTCCTGGGTCAGAGCATTCCCCCACCATCCTGTCCCCAGTCCCCGCCTCCAGGCAGAGCAGTTCCCCCGCTGGCTCACTCCTGACCACTCCCTCCTTTCCTTCCTCTCCAGGGTTTCTTCGTGTCTGTCTTCTACTGCTTCTTCAATGGAGAGGTATGAGGCCAGGGCCTCAGGGTGGCCTGGGCTACCCAGCTCCTCAGACTCCACTCCAGGGCGGCTCCATTGGTGCTGCCCAGCCTTGCAGGAGTGCCAGGGAGGGGAAGGCTTGAGATACTGCCTGGCCTCAGTGGAACAGGAATCTCCCCAAGGGGCTGGAGCCAGTTTAGGTCAACCGTGCAGGCCCGAAATTACGTGCCAGTGCCACACACGTGCACTGAGAGAGCTGGGTGAGCCGGGGAGCCCAGACCACATGGAATTGAGAGGCCAGAGCAGAGTGGTGACAGGAGGAAGCTTCCAGAAAGAGGTGAGCTGTGTGCCATGCAATCAGGTCTTTATGGACTCAGGGAGCAGAAGAGAGACCGGCACATTCCCCGCTACCTGCCACAGAATAGCCCACACCCTGAGACCAGGCTCTGGGGAGTCAGGCAGCCATGAAGCCTGGCACCAACCACGAGGCCCAGAACCCCAGTGCAGCTGACACGGGGAGGAGCACATTCGTACCTGGGCTGGGGTGGATGAGGACATAGAGCAAAGAGCAGACACAGGCCCCAGGGCCCGGGAGGTCCCAACACGCCAGACGAATGCACTTGCCTGTCTCTGCTCAGGGCACTGGTGCGGTGTCTATGCAGGCCTGCGTCTCTGTGGATGAAAGTCCATGAGCAGATATGGGTCCTGTGGGCTGGATGAGAAGAAGAGAGGGAGCCGGTGAGGCAAAAAACAAAACAAAACAAAACACAAAAAACAAAAACAAGTGACGTTCATGGAGCATTTACTCTATTTGAAACAAGTACGAGGCAAGGATGTGAGGAACATTATCCAATTTCCAGAAAAATTCTTCAATTACCAAACAAATGAAGCAAAAGGACACCAGGTACAACCAAGTTTAGAAATGATCAAAACAGAGTGCTTTCCCTTTCAGGCGGTAAGCCCGGTGGTTAGTCAGGCAGGAGAGTCTAGCAGGTGGTAGGGAAGGTGAGAGCGGCAGAGGGGACCGTCTTCAGGAGGGAGGAGGAGGTGCGCCAGGTGTGTGAGCTGGGCAGACGCCATCAACGCCCTGTGGGGGCGGGGGCCTGGGAAGGCTAAGGGGGCCAAGTCTCCAAGCTGTGCTCTCTGGTCCCAAGATGATAATTTTGAAGTGGCAGAGTGACTCAGGGAAGGGAAGGCAATGTGTCCAGAGGACACTGGATGATCTGGGAGGACTGTGGAGTCAAACCTCTCTAGGAGAAGACTAAGGAAAGGGCCCCTGGAGAGAGGCCACAGGGTCAGGGCAGGACTTCGGTTTTGGAAGCAGACATTTCCTTGGCATGAGGGTGGCAGTTGACCCATGAGGGCAGAGATCAGGGGAGGGGACTGTCCCAGAAGCTCAGGGTTGGTCCCTGGGAGTTGGCTGAGCCTCTGCCTCCCACACAGGTGCGCTCAGCCATGAGGAAGAGGTGGCACCGCTGGCAGGACCATCACTCCCTTCGAGTCCCTGTGGCCCGGGCCATGTCCATCCCCACATCACCCACACGGATCAGCTTCCACAGCATCAAGCAGACGGCCACCGTGTGACCTCTTGGTTGCCCACCTGTGCAGCTCCCCCATCCTCCTCCACTTTCCTCTGGGTTCTCCTTGTTGGGCAGGCTGTGGTGGGGCAGGAGATGGGAAGGGAGAGACCCTCTCCAGCATGGCAGGAAAGAGGGGCTGTGGCAACCAAGGGGGACTCCAAGGGACAGGACCAGCAAAGGCTGCCAGGCTCAGTGCGAGAGGGAGCAGAGGGAATTCCCAGGACGCCCTTAGAAGACCCAGTCAGATGTCTGCAGGTATTTGCTCATCCCAGTCTCTCTGACCAGAGCCTTACTATAGAGGAAACTGAGGCCCAGAGCAGAGAAGGGCCTGTCCAACAGACAGAGCTATTCATAGCGGCAGACAAGGGGCTACCCTGCTCTACTCACAGGGCCAGCTGCCTGGTGATGGTGTGGCTCTGTGCCGGCCCTCGGCCTCCACACTCAGTGGTGCCCCGCAGTTGGGTGGGGTATGCCAGGTGGAGTAAAGGATCAATTTGGAAGTCCTATCCCAGGATCTCTCACCTAGAGAGGCTCACTTGTACCCCACCCTTGTTCCTCTGTCCCCTCCCCAGCCATCCTCCCGCCCCTAGGGCTCCATGAGGGATGCTGACTTCCAGGCTTGGCTTGTTCTCTTGGGAGACCCCTTCTCTGCAGATTAGGGAATCTAGGAAGACACCATCGGGGCAGCCACATTCTTAGGTCAACCAGATATATGGTGCAGGGCAAAACAAGAAGCAGAGGCATGGAGAAGGGAGGTGTGGGATGGGAATAGCAGAAACCAACGATACCTTCAGTGATTGAAACTCACCCCCCAATGCCCTTTGCCCTCCAGCCTCCCTTTCAGAAACATCTCTGCTCTCTGTGAAATACATCATGCCTCTTCAAAACGGCCTCCCCTCAGGTCAAATCACTCAAAGAGTGGTGTGGGCCAATGATGGTGGCTGGGTCTGTGGGGCCACATCCATCAGTGGACTTAAGCCCTGGCCTAGGACCAGTTCTCTCTGACCTCTGGTAGGTTTGGAGTCTTTATGGTCAAAACACCTGCAGGCAGGTCTGTCCCTTATCAATCTGCCCAGGCTAATACCTGGCCCTAGCCCCCAACCAAGGGCAGTTTGATTCAGCCTGGAGGAGGTGTGCAGCTCACTCAGCAAGCCAGGGCCCGTCCCAAAGGCCAAGGCTCTGGAATCTGGTGGAAAGGGTAGACAAAGCCCCTCGGTCTCATATGCAACGACCGTCCGAGCAGCTTCCAGGCTTGGCTTCCAACCCTGTGCCCTGTAGCGGAGCTATAGGAGTCAGGGAGGGAGAAGCATCAGGCTACTGCTTTCAACGGGAACCAATGCTCTAGGTACCCCCTACAAAAATAAATTTTGAAAAATCATGTATCCCATCTTGCACATTTTTAAGTTGACACTTAATATTTTTTACTTAAGTTTTAATACCTTCAGAGGATGTGATTTGTCATTTTGTAAATATTTACATTTTTAAATTAAACTGCTACACCACTTTAAAATACATCAAATGAAATCTGAACACCACAGTGATTTAACACCCACCCTCATCTCTTTTAAAAACACCTGACCCAGCTCTTCTTTATTTTTATTTTATTTTTGAGACTGAGACAGGGTCTCACTGTTACCAGGCCAGAGTACAGTGGCAAGATCACAGCTCACTGCAACCTCTGCTTACCGGGCTCAGGTGATCTTCCCAACTCAGCCCCCCAGATAGCTGGGACTACAGGCATGCACCACCATGCTGGGCTAATTTTTGTATTTTTTGTAGAGACAGGGTCTGGCCATGTTGTTCAGTCAGGCCAGCTCTGCTTTAATTGTGGGAAAGGTTCCATTGCTTCCTTCCTCTGTAATGTGCAGCTTCATTCCATTGCCCTGTGGAATTTTATACCAATGTATTACTGTAATGGCTGAAAGTATTTTATTGCTCACTTTGTCACACTTGTCTGCCACACAATATATGTATGAATTGAAATTAAAATACTTCGTTTTCTATGACCAGAGGTTCAAGGGTTTTTAAAATAATCTGGGTAGAATTATAATTATTTTTTGATATAAAATATAGTAAATCACTGATTAAAACAACATAGATACCTGAAGCTTTTATAAGCAACTAGTTAAACCTAAAAACAAAAATTTACTGAAAACACAGCTTAATGAAATGGATAGAAAGTTAATGCATCTATAGGTGAATATTTATTGCTAGAATAACTCAGGATTCAGCATCAATTATTTGACTTTGTAATTGTCTGTGGTGGGGTGTGCTGAAGAGCCGTTTCAATTCAGCAGATACTCTGACACTACCAGTCATCTCTGTGTACTCCTGCTGAGATGTTCGGCCAAAACTGCATAGTGATCCATCACCAAAAATGACCTATCAGCTGGCTGTTTAATTAAGTGTCCTTTCAATCTGGCTGAAAACAATGAATGTTATCTGACTTGCAGGAGGCTTTGGGCGCCCATGTCATCAGCTCTCACCACCAGCTGTGCGGGTGTGTGCTGCAGGTTAGGGGTGAGTCCTGCTTCTCTTGTCAAGAGGGCAGGGAGGTTCGGGTGCCCTGATTTCATTTTCTCAAGTGACAACCCAGAACTCAGGGTATCTTAGAAAGTCTTACTGCACATCCAGCAGGCAGCTCGATGGCCGCATCCATTAGCATCATGGGGACTCTTGTAGGTACAAGGAGCTGCTAGTGGCTTGGCCCTAAGAGGTCACTTGGGGAGTTCTGTGGCCAGATGAGGCTGTGAGCAAGTGCGTATCAGAGCAGAGGCTGCAGAGCCTGGCACCAAGTCCCAGCCATTCATCGCTGCTTCTTAAGGCAGCCCCCAGCTCATTATGCCAACTATCCTTTGCTTCTTGGAGGGACCAAGGGCCTGTGATCCCTGCTGGGAGGCCAGGCCTGCCCAGGCCAAAACCAAGAAGAGCATCAAAATTGCTAACCTTTGTTCAGCTGACACTTCCTCTCTCCAGTTCAGAGGAGGCTCCTCCTTGGTCCCTCCCCAGCCTGAATCCCTCATTACTCAGTCTCCTGGTTATGACTTCCTCTGAGCTCTGCGCTTAAAATGTCACCAGAGCCATTAGGCCCTCTCTCTGGGTCCCCACTTGTTAAGCTCATTAGGTCCCTGTTCCTTAAGCCAAGCCAGTCCTCATTAGCATCTGCTTCGGCACTGGAAGCTCCTCGTGGAGCCAGCCTTCCTGGAAAGTGGCCTCATTAGCAGACTCTCCTCCACAGCAGGCAAGGTCCAGCACCCAGACCCTGCAGGCCCTTAGGGTCCCTGTTTAACCCTTTCACGCATCCTGATTTACACAACTGGGGAAGACCTGGCTCAGGCCTCTCAGCCCCACTCCAAGGGAGAGAGAGAGGCAGAGCCCTGACCCCAGCACAGCTCCAAGTCCCTCAGCCATCATCGAAGCACGGCTAGAAAGTTCCTGCTGGGGTACAGGCTGGTAAATGACATACACACAGTGGCAGGAGTGATGGGTGGTGGAGCATCTGTGGGGCAGGAGGTGAATGGCAGGGATGGCATGTCTCTCGTGGGTCCCCTGCTGGGAGGGCCCATGGTGGAGCTGCTACCCGAGGGCCTGAAGCCTCAAGACCTGTGGGGGAGGGCACTCACAGGAAGTCCCTTCAGTGTACAGACTTCCCTAGACATGGAGGCACATTCCCGTGGCCACAGAGAGGGAGGCCCAGATGGAAATGACACAAGAGCAGGAACACAGGGAGACTTGTAGGAACACACGCACAGACCCAGAGAGGGAGGCACATGCACCTTCCTCCGTCATTCATTCCCCATTCACAGAACACCAGGGTGTGCCAGGTATGGAAGTAACAGAAAGACAAGGTCCCTGTTTCAAGAAACTCAAAATCTGGTTGAGAACAGCACAAGGAAAAGGTAGGCAAAAGACGCGGTGGGCTCCTGCAGCTCACACATGTCCTCAGCCCCCTGTCTGGTCCATCTCCTAGCCCATGCCCATGGTGGCCCCAAGCCAGCTGGTTTCTAAGTAGGAGGACCTCAGCTGCCTTCCCCACATCTTTCCCCTGCCCCACCATGCAGGCCTGGACCTCCAGATGCTGCAGAGACAGAATCAGGAACGAAGCCCAGCTGAGCCCCTTGTGCTTTCGGCAGCATCTTCAGAGGCCCCGGGCAGGTGGAAGGCACGTGCTGATGTAGCTGGATGGGAAGGGGGCTTCGTACGAGGGACAGGTGAAGGGACTAGGAAATGTACCCTCAGGAGAACAAACTATCTGCTGCACATGTCATGGGGGCATGGAGGCAGGCCTGGGGCTGTGAGGCCCAAGGGGAGTCCTTTCCTAGAGTGACATTTCAGCCAGTCAAGGAGGGTTTGGTGAAGAGCTGTCACTCAGGTGGAACCAGTGGCTGGGGTGGCCATGAGAATAGTAGGGGCTTGAAGGGGGGGACCCCTCCAGCCAGGAAGCCAAGCCCACTGTTCTGAGAGCACACCCAGAACCAAGCCGGTGGCGTGTAACACAGCAGGCTTCAGGAGGCATGCTGAGTGGGGTCTAGGAATCCACAGGCTTCATAAGCCCCAGGTGATTCTGTCAGCTGTGGTGTGGGGACCAGCGAAAAAGGACACATCCCTTTGAGGGAATGTGTCCTCTTTCCAGGCGTAGTTTTAAAGGCAAGAACTTCCCAGTGCCACGTTTCCTCCCCCTCCCATCAGTCTTCATCCCGGAGATTTAAGGGTTTATGTTTAAACTTCTCAGGCACGGGAAGAAACAGTCAATCACTCCAACAGAAGTTCTAAGGAACTCCTTTCATTGGCCTGGGGTCTTAGAGCAGGTGGGGGTTCCTCCCAGGCTAAAAGTCCCCTTCTTCCACACCCCTTCAGACTCCATGTTTGGATCCCCTTCTACGAACACTCCCTTTGAAGTGGAAAGATGGTGGAAGCCATCTTTCTCTCTCCCGGATTTCCCTTCTGAAGTCCCCTTCTACACTGTCTCATGGAAGCCTGTCTTCCCTCCTAAACTCCATCTCTCTCTATTCCCTTCCACTCAGGGTGGAAGCTGCTTTCCTCTCCTGGATTCTCTCACTCAGTGTGAGAGTTAGCTGTTTATTTCTCTCTCCTCCTTTTTCTCTCTCTAATAAATTACTTTCTACAAACACTTCCGAGTCCAGCATTTACTGCACACTGCCCCTTGGTCCCCTCTTCCATTCTTGAGAAGGCAGGCAACCAAGAACCTGGAGAAACGTCCTCTCAGTGGAGCTGAGGGCATGCTGAACCCCAAAATCACATTTTGGTGAGCCAGCCAGGAAAGGGGTACACCAGAAAAAGGGGTACAGCCAGAAGACGGGTACATCCAGGAAAGGGGTACCGCTGGAGAAGAAGACTTCCAAATCATGAGTAAAACCAGCCCCATTCTGTCCTGTCTCTTTAAAAACACTGGAGCAGCACCCAGACCCTCAAGGAGGGTCAAGCCGCAGCAGCAGCGGCCCAGCCAGAATTAAAAGCGCAGGTATTTTTTACCTCCAAGCTCTTTCTCTGCATTCCCTCTCCTTCTCTATCCTTCGGATATTATCTCTGGACCAAAACCTGTGGGAGCCTGAGGGGTGGAAAGGGTGAGCACCCCTGCTTTCGCTCCTTGCTGACTGGGAACGGGGACCACGGAGACCATGGCCCAGCCCCTCAGGTGGGCCCAGGTGTGCGCAGCAACCCATAGCCACCAGCACCACAGCCAGAGAAAAACAGCGGGGAGAGACAAGGTACAGCCTCATCCTGCAGGGGACCAGGAAGCACGGTGGCCTGGCAAACGGTTCCGACAGGCCTCTCCGGCGTTCCCCAGTCCCAGGCGGCAGGGTAAAATGGCTCCCCAGGGCGTTCACCTGACAGCTACGGCTACGGGTTCCTTGTAGACAGCAGCTCCCGGAGTGGCCCAACCATGCACGTGGTTCTGGTGGAGTCAACATGGCCACCGGAAGCCGCGGGGGTGGGGGAACTGACGCCAGCCAGCAGTGGCTGCAAACGCAGCTTTTAACTTTCAAACCCAAAGCGGCAAGCGGATTTTTCTCTGGGCACACACGCTGAAAGAAAGGAAGTGGCTGCTGGCTGTCAGGCCCGCCCGGCTTTTAGGCAGGCCACACCGCCTCAGGGTGCAGCATTCTCATTCAAAATGCGGCTTCAGAAAGCTTTCTGCTTTCTCTTAACTCAAGTGGCCTGTTTGCATAGTTGGCTTAGGTGTAGGGCTGGCAGCTGCTAGATTACTAGTTCAAATCCCTAGTGGAGCCAGTCTTGAATTTGGGGAAGTCTTTTGGGGGAAATTCAGAAGCTGAAAGCTATGGGACTTAGTATTTGGTGTATAATCCTTGCTTAGGATTGGCTCGCTCTCTCTGGCAGAACTTTTCCATCTAGATCATAGTTAAACCAGTTCCAAGGCCCAAATAGTCTATGGCAGTTCTCCAATTCCTAAGGGCATTTTCGTACAATGGAAAATGGGTTAGGGGAGAGGAGGCCCACGTCCTGAGGGCGTTGCTCTGGCCTCAGCCACGCCCAGCCTGCCTTCTTTCTACTGTGTGCTCTAATGGCCCCTCCCTAGAAGTTTACCTTTCTGGGGCAGTTTTATAAATTGTCCTGTGTAAATTGGACTTTTGCTGGGAAATATTGGTACCCATTTCCTGAGCCTCACTGGCCTGGTTCAAGGACTTGTCGGTATGAACCACTCAACCCAACAGTCCCTTCATGCCTCTGTGGTGGGCACTGGAGGTCAGGCAGACAGTGAGTCCTACGATGCTGGTAAGTCATGATTGAAATCCAGTACATAGAAGGCCCTCTGATAAGATGGATCATGCATTTTGGACACATGAAATTTCGGGGTACTGACTGAAAGACGTTTCATTTCAGTACCTATTTTACCTAAGAGATGCCTTAGGTCCAAGCAGCTGTAATTTCTTTAACTGGGAATGCTGGCATTCCTTATGTTCGATCTCAGATGGGTGCTTATATTCCTAAACTCAAGTCCCCATTAAATTGTATCCTAGAAAATTGGGATCAATTTGACACACAGCCTTTAATGAAGAAGCGGCTTATTTTTCTCTGCCAAATAGCATGGCCAAATGACCCTCTGCTGAGTGGAAAACCTAGCCCCCAAAGGGAAGGGAAGAAAACCGAACAGCTTTCCTTGAGCGATTGTGGGAGGTCTTAAGAAAGTACACCCCCCTATCACCAGACTCCACTGAGAATCAGTTAATACTATAGGACAAGATTATTAGTCAGTCAGCAGCAGGTATCAGGCAGAAGCTCCAAAAGCTGGCTTTGGGGCCAGAGCAGAGTCTAGAATCATTACTGAACCAGGCAACCTCGGTGCTTTATAATAGAGGCCAGAAAGAACAGGCTGAAAGGAACAGGAGAGATCAGCCTTAGTCATGGCTTTCAGGCAAGCAGACCCCAGGGGCTCAAATGAGAGAAAGGCTCAGGTTAGCCGCCAGTCTGGTAGAACTTGTTACCAGTGTGGTCTGAAGAGACATTTTGTAAGAAACTGTCTCCAGAGGAGTGGACCACCACCTCATCCGTGCCTGCTGTGCCAAGGGAATCACTGGAAAGCACACTGTCCCCGGGGACAAAGGTTCCCAGAGGCTGAGGTGTCTAACCAGATGACCCAATGGCAGGACTGAGGGTGCCTGGAGCAAGTGCCAGCACAAGTCATCACCCTCACAGAGCCCGGGGTAAAGCTGACCATAGAGGTCCAGAAAGTTAATCTTTTCCTGGACACTGCATGGCCTTCTCAACATTTCTCTCCTGCCCTGGAGACTTGGTGCTTGTTAATTCTCGCCCCTGAGGCTCTCCCTCTCTAGGCCCATCTTGGGAAGGACATTTTCCGTTATTCTGTCTACCCCAACAGCAGTTAAGGTAGTGGGAATTAACTCATGGATTCATCACACTTGGCTGAAGCCTTGGATATCTCCTGAGGAAAGTCACAGACCCTCTGCTCCACAGCCTGAACTTCCAGGAGACGACCCTTCATCCACCTGCGAACCATTAGAAAATCTAAGTCGCTTTTCCAACAAGATCCTCAGGGAAGTAACCACACATACGTCTAATTTATATCATGTCATTAACAGGACCATAACCCTCAACTTTGCTCTCTCTCAAACTCCGATTATCCTTTTCATAGTGGGAAAGGTACCTGTCTCTTTCTAGGAAAAATGCTACTATTTTGTAAACCAGTGAAGTGTTGTTTTGAACATAGAACTCAGGAATCAATCAAACACAGGACTAAAACTCTTCCAGAAACAGTATTGTGAAGCTTGTTTAGCAACTGACTGTCCTGGCTCTGTTACAACCATTCTGTATTTGTTGGCCTCAGGGTCTCTCATCTTTAACCACCTTGTCACATTCGTTTCTTACAGAACCATAAGGTCACAAATGATCCTGCTGCCGGAACCCTGGATGTCCTTGGCTTGTGAGCTCTATCGTGGACCTCAGGATCAACCTGCACCCCTGAAAGGCTCCCCTCTGGAGGAAACCTCAACTGCAGGGTCCCTTCTACACCCCATTTCAGCAGGAAGTAGTTAAAGAGGATCGACGTTCGTAATTCCAACAGAAGTTGGGCTTCCATTTCAGAGTGGGGAATGAGGGAATGTGTTCTCTTTCCGGGTCCACAAGGGGGCGCAGTTTTAAGGGCGGGAACTTCTAGCTCCACATTTTTCTCCCCCTCCCATCAGTCTTCATCTGGGAGATTTAATGGTTTATGTTTAAAGTTCACAGGCACGGAAGAAACTAAGAGTCATTCACTCCAGTGGAAGTTCTAAGGAACACCTTTCATTGGCCTGAGGTCTTGGGGAAGGCGGGGGTTCCTCCTAGGCTAAAAGTCCTCTTCTTCCACACCCCTTCAGACTCCACGTCTGGACCCCCTAACACGAACACTCCCTTCATAGTTGTTTTTCTTTATCCTAGATTTTCCCTCTGGAGTCCCCTTCCACACTCTCTCATGGAAGCCTGTCTTCCCCTCCTAAACTCCCTCTCGCTCTATTCCCTTCCACTCTTTGGAAGCTGCTTTCCTCTCCTGGATTCCATCTTTCTGGATTCTCTCACTCTGTGAGAATTAGCTGTTTGTTTCTCTCTCCTTTTCCTTTCTTTCTCTAAATAAATCACTTTGTACAAACACTTTTGAGTCTGGCATTTACTGCGCACTGTGCCATGGTCCCCTCTCTCATTCTTGAGAGGGCAGGAGACCAAGAACCTGGAGAAACGTCCTCTCAGGAGAGCTGAGGGCACCCTGAACCCCAATATTACACCTTGTATCTTGTTTCCAACACACACACACACGTGCTGTAGAAGTGACACTGATGCCCGGCAAGGTGGCTCACGCCTGTAATCCCAGCATTTTGAGAGGCCAAGGCGGGCAGATCACCTTGTGATCTGTGGTCAGGAGTGCGAGACCAGCCTGGCCAATGTGGTGAAACCCCATATCTACTAAAAATACAAAAATTAGCCAGGCATGGTGGCACACGCCTGTAATCCCAGCTACTTGGGAGGCTGAGGCAGGAGAATCAGTTGAACTTGGGGAGCTTGGGGAGATTGCAGTGAGCTGAGATCACACCACTGCATTCCAGCCTAGGGGACAGAATGAGATTCAGTCTCAAAAAAAAAAAAAAAGAAAAGAAAAGAAAAGAAAAAGAAATAGAAAAAGAAAAAAGAAAACATGTGAATCTACTCATCAATATGCCCAGGATGGCTTCCAGGCTTTGCCTCAAAGGTGCCATTAATTTTCCTGAGGGAGCTATGCCACTAAGACATGTTAATGAGCAGGAGGAATGGGCAGAGTGCATCACTGCCCTATGTTGACTGACTTTCCAGCAGATTTTCCTGTTAGGGATTTGTGTTTAGGCCTCAAGGTCCTCCCACACAGCACAGTAGCAGGCCTCCCTCCTCACAGAACCATCATCCACCACATCCTATGCATCAGTCAGAAGTGTCCCCTCTGGAACTCCTTCAGCAGCCTCTGCAAACTCCACTGCTGGGCTGGGCATGCCAGGGGGCATATGCTATTACTTAGGCCCACAGCAAGAGTTCTGAACTCAGGAGAAACCCTAGAAACATTCATTAAAGAAACCAGCCTTTCCTGTTTGTTCTACCCAAAGCTGGTTAACCCACAAGAATGACCAAAGGCACTAAGAAGTCCCAGAGATCTATTGGCTTTGCACAGCGGGGGAATCTGTAGCTCCATACCCTACCCCTACCAGAGCCCAGAGGCTGGTCCCAGACAAAGGGCATCACCTCTTCTGTACTTCACATGCGTGACAGCAGATGGGAGCAGAAGGGCCTCCATCACACCCTGCAGACTCTCCTGCAGCTGTCACCTAACCTCACCCCAAGGGGCCCCAGGCCTCAATGGCTCTCGACTTCCCACTGGCAGAGGACACAGGCTGCCCTGCAGCAATTCCCTAAGCTGGGACGAGGCATGGTTTGCCTAAGTCCTTAGACCAGGATGATTCCTGTGACCTGATGTCATTTATAGCATACTTTTTACTCTCACGAGTCCTGGTCTGGACAATAAATTATATGATCACCTTACTTAAACCCCCCATTTGTCTGTATACACAGCAGGGGCTATAGACGCTGCTCGGGTAAGTGAATGATGAAAGCCAGATCCGTAGAGAATTCTGAACATTAGCTACTGCACTTTGGAAGGAGAACCTGAGAAGAAGGGATTTTCCAAGGCGACGTCCTGAGTTCCATCTCAGTATCTGCTTGGTGGACAAATGATTGCACAGGGATCAATAAGCAGGAGCTAATGATTCTAGTTCTAGAAGAAAACTGTCCTTCAGCTTCTGCTGTGAATATGACAAATTAATTGTGCTTCTTAATTAGCTCTGTAGAGCACCAAGTCAGTCCCCCTCTAGCTCTCTAAGGCCCAACGGTGGTAAATCATCCAGCACCATGCATCCCCATAGAGGCCCTTCCACCCAGGAAGGTGGAGAAACTCTAAGACGCATCATTTCTTCCTTCAACCCCAGTTCTCGTCTTGGTGTTCTCTGGGGAAGGCCAGTGAGGGGCCTATGAGCAATCACGCAGCCATCTCTTTTCCCTATTCTTCCTGCTCCTCCCAAATGCTGTACCTGCAATTACAAGGGAAACCATACTCCCTCTGGCCATTCAGGGACTTTCCACATGTGCTCTATGGAGGCCCCCAGTTCCTAAGCAAATTAACACCCCAGCCTGGTCTCCAGATCCATCTCACACCTCAGCGTGAAAGATTCTGGGCCACCCCAACTCTCACTTCATTGCAGACTTGAATGTGGTCTTTGCATCTGAAGAAATGAGGTGCCAATGCTTGTGGGGTTCCCCATAAAGGAGCTCTGTCTGGAAAGAGCCCCTCCCATGACCTGCACCCAGATCTGGACTTCATTTGGGCACAGGCCCCTTGGAGATGGGATAGGTCCATTTCCCTAGAAAAACAAGTGGGTATAAACACAGCATGACACATCTACAGGAATCCCTGAAGGAACTACAGGCCCAAGTTTACAAGCCCCTAACATCAAGATAAAATTAAAGTGCTCTAATTTAGCTAACAAGAATTCCCTATGTTGGTGGTGCTCAGGCCTGGCTGCGTTTTAGAAGCGGCACCCGAGGCTCCCTGAAACACATCTCGGAGGCATGGATCCACATGTGAACAGGCTGCAGGAATGCTTACGAGGCCCCATGCTTGCCGTGTCTCCCACGGGCCCACCTCCCCACTGCACTGGGCGACACCTTTCTGGGCCCGGGCCAAGCCTCCTCAGTGGCCACCCTGACTCTATGTGAGGTTAGGCCTCACCATCAGGTTGTGAAGGGCCCAAAGGCAGGGCCACATCTGGTCCAACCCCGAATTGCCAATACTGGTTACCCAGTGTTACTGTTCCTTTCAGGGTGCTTTGTCCAGCCCAGGAACTCTTGTCCCTAAAAGACCTTGAAGTCTTACAGTTTCTCTGCATGGAACCTCTTCTCAGAAACTACCGGTGCGTTAAAGATTTTAGAATTTACTTTTATTTTAGTGATAATCTTTAAAAATGCTTACCAGTTACCTTTTTCAGAGTCAAATGGAAGATGGTCTTAGAATAAGTATACATTACCTAAAGTTTCTCAAAATGGGGATTCTGAGTGTACTAGAGGCTTCTGAGTTCTTGTTTCCTTTAAAAAGGGCACCACTCACAAGATATCTACAACCATCCGATCTTCGACAAACCTGACAAAAACAAGCAATGGGGAAAGGACTCCCTGTTTAATAAATGGTGTTGGGAAAACTGGCTAGCCATGTGCAGAAAGCAGAAACAGGACCCCTTCCTGACACCTTACACCAAAATTAACTCCAGATGGATTAAAGACTTAAACATCAGACCTAACACCATAAAAACCCTAGAAGAAAATCTAGGCAAAACCATTCAGGACATAGGCGTAGGCAAGGACTTCATGACCAAAACGCCAAAAGCAATGGCAACAAAAGCCAAAATAGACAAATGGGACCTAATCAAACTCCACAGCTTCTGCACAGCAAAAGAAACAGTCAGTAGAGTGAATCGGCAATCAACAGAATGGGAAAAAAATTTTGCAGTCTACCCATCTGACAAGGGGCTGATATCTAGAATTTACAAAGAACTAAAACAGATCTACAAGAAAAAAACAAAAAAGCCCATTCAAAAATGGGCGAAGGATATGAACAGACACTTTACAAAAGAAGACATACATGAGGCCAACAAACATATGAAAAAATGCTCATCATCACTGGTCATTAGAGAAATGCAAATCAAAACCACATTGAGATACCATCTCACACCAGTTAGAATGGCCATGATTAAAAAATCTGGAGACAACAGATGCTGGAGAGGATGTGGAGAAACAGGAACACTTTTACACTGTTGGTGGGAGTGTAAATTAGTTCAACCATTGTGGAAGACAGTGTGGTGATTCCTCAATGACCTAAAAATAGAAATCCCATTTGACCCAGCAATCCCATTACTGGGTATATATCCAAAGGATTATAAATCATTCTACTATAAGGACACATGCACACGAATGTTCATTGCAGCACTGTTTACAATAGCAAAGACCTGGAACCAACCCAAATGCCCATCAATGATAGACTAGATAGGGAAAATGTGGTACATATACACCATGGAATATTACACAGCCATCAAAAACGATGAGTTCGTGTCCTTTGTAGGGACATGGATGAAACTGGAAACCATCATTCTCAGCAAACTGACCCAAGAGCTGAAAATCAAACACCGCATGTTGTCACTCATAGGCAGGTGTTGACAATGAGAACACATGGACACAGGGAGGGGAGCACTACACACTGGGGTCCGTTGGGGGGAAATGGAAAAGGACGGCGGGGTGGGGAGGTGGGAGAGATAGCATGGGGAGAAATGACAGATACAGGCGAGGGGAAGGAAGGCAGCAAACCACACTGCCATGTGGGTACCTATGCGACAATCTTGCATGTCCTTCACATGTACCCCAAAACCTAAAATGCAGTTAAAAAAAAATTAAATAAATAAATAAAAAGGGCACCACTCTACTAGTTTGGAAACCTGCTTCGTGCCCAACCCTTCAGTGGCTGCAGGCCTTTTGCAGAGTACAGACATGGGGTTTGAGCTAAGGGGTAAGTTGTATGTGAAAGTGGTCACTTCTAAGTAAGCCAGTTTTTATACCAAAATATAAAATACAGACTGTGAGAGCAGCCCTGCAGGGAAAGATTCATTCGTTCATTAAGTCACTCACATATTTACCAAGGACTTACACTTCTCTAAGCAATGAGGATACAGCCAAAGAACAAAACAGATCCAGATTCTTGTCCTTGTGGAACTTCCATTCTAATGGAAGACCGAAAAAACAAAATGAAAAAGTAAAATACAATGGAAGTGCTCAAGAGGAAAAAGAAAACAAGGAAGGCGATACAAAAGGGACGTGTCTGAATGTTGGGGGTGGTGCGGCACATGCTGAAACTTCAGATGAAGCAGATGAGGAAGGCCTCACTGAGGCAACTGCTGAATGACGTCCTGAGATGAGGGAGTGCTTGTGGGGAGCACTCCCTGATTTATTGTTTTTTGCCATAAACCAGGTGGGTGATGCTGGCGGCTTGGCCTAAGCTAGTGACTGTGAAGGTGGTGAGAAGTGGCCCGATTCTGATACAGCATGCAGATGGAGTTGACAGGCTGGACAAAAAAATGGAAAATCTGGGCTCAAGTTTTTAAATAACATTAATAAAGACTTTCTAAAGCTTGCCAGTGGGTTTTTTTCTTTCCCACAATTTCACTGTACTTAATCTCGCCCCTCAATTAGCTCATACTTAGATGCAGAACAGTGAGTTTTGATGAGCCAAAAAAGGTTTTAATTTGCCTAAATTGTTTTAGTTAGCATAGCTACTTTTGTGCTAATTGTTGGTGATTCAGTTTTAAGACCCAACAAATGCAGGCATAGCCTGGCAAATTCTATGCAGGCTCACTTATGCACTAAGCCTTGCACATTAAAAAAGGAGGGCAGAGAGTTTTGGCTCCCAAAGAGAGAAGGGCTCTCTCTCTTCCCAGTCTCAAGCTCCTGAAAGTACCATTAGGTTCAGGCTCAGGCTGTGGCCTGGGATGGAGATACAGAGAGTTAAGAGTAGCTACCCCAGCTAGACACTACAAGAGTCAGGACAAGAAGCCAGCTCACTTTATTTCCAGCCCAGAGCTCACAGCACCCCTCTGCTCTTTGGCCTCACTTCCCTCATCCAGCAAGAGTAAGGCTCCCTAAAATTCCCCGGGGGAAACAGAAATCCTACTGCTCACTTCCCCACCCTCACATCTCCTTCTCTCATTGTCTCACCAGATACAACGTCCTACAAATTCATACTCTCTGAGGAAACCTCTTTTCAGAGAGCAATGGGTCCAGTCTTTCACACGGCTAGGAAGTTCACAAGGTGCACCAGTGGTAGTAGTGCTTCTCCCAAGGGACTTAACATACGGATGCCCAGGCTCACCCTCAACTCATTATATTGGTTTGAGGAGGCACCCAGACAGAAGTATTTTTTTAAAGCTCAAGTTATTTTAATGTGCACCGAGGGTTGAGAACCACTGCCTCGTATTTCTGGGAGATGTAATGAACAGGAGTAACTTCTCCAAGACACAATGCTATTTCTCTCACTCTTGTTTAGCTAGCCCAGAGTTTGGTACATACAGGTATATAAATAATTTAGAAGGCCTCAAAAGCATTAAAAGAAAACATTTTTGACTGAGGCAACAGATTTTCAAAGGTGTCTCCTTTAACACAGAAGGAAGACAGCCCATCCAGTAAGAAGGGAACATGTCACCAGCAAGAGCGAAGGGGCTCTTAGCCAGGAGGGTGAGGCTGCAAGCTGCACCTCTCAGGCAACTCCTGGTGATGCTCCCAAATCACATCCCCATTTCTGGAGGAGATATTCATTCCATCCACACAGACTTAACACAATTACTCCTTAGAGGCAGCTCAACAAACAAGAATTAGTGAACAGGCAACAACAGGTAGACGTTGAGGCAAAGCAAAATTAGTCATCCACTAACTTACTGAATCTTCAACAAAATTTCACTTTGGTGGTGGCCAAATGCCATAAATGCCTGCTTTAAACATTGTCACACTATCAGCAAAGATGCCGGCGCAAGCCTCTGTAATATAAGCAATGCCCTCGAAGACCTCCATCCTAGCCCACCCCAAGAGATAGATAATAGTTTTCTCTTGGGAAATAAAAGGTTCAAGGCTACTATAAACAGAGATAATTTGGATTTATCTCTAGGACACTCAGCCCTCTCAAGGTATAGACTCCACTGACTAAGACAGTCACTGCCATTACCCCGCAATTACACTGGTTAAGGGGGCAGTAAATAAAGGTCTAGAATGAATCTATTTCATGTGACTTCTAATGAAAAAATCATTTTGCAAGTTCTTATCACAAAAAACTTGAGACATCTGACATTTCTAGTACCACCTCATGAAAACAGTAAGATTATTTCCATGTTTATTAGACTTGGTGATGAATTCCTTTTCTGGAACACTACCTATATTCACTAGTTTGCCATTATGAGCTGTTGGGCAATATTAGGGTGCTGGATTCCTGCAGAAGCCGGGCACAGATAGCCTCTCTAGAAGTAACTCCATGTTCCATTTGACCGAATGCCCCGAATTCCAACTTAAGTATTAAAAACCTAATTCCTGTGTTCTTACATACAGTCCATGGAAATTAGTTAGAATCTGACCTTCCCCCATCACTATTTTTGGGAGATGTAATGAACAGGAGTAACTTCTCCGAGATACAGTGCTATTTATCTTGCTCTTGTTTAGCCCACAGACACAGTTTGGTACATACAAATACATAAATAATTTAAAAGGACTCAAAGAGCATTAAGACAGAAAGACTCAGCTTTAAATAGACGTTGGGCTTGAACAGAAGAGGGATGTGTGTGTATGTACACTCAAATTCATGTGTAAAGAGTCTCTTCATTTAGAAAACAGCACTTCCACTGCTTGTGCTTAAAATCAAGCAAATAATCGTACAGACAGAACCAAGAGCTCTGCTGCTGGCCCATCTCCCTCACTCAGGTATCAGTCACTTTAGAGACCGGCTTTAAAGCAAGTGTTCTAGGAGAAATCATACATTGCTACACAGAGGAAGGAACAAGAGGGCTTGCAGATTCAATAGCCAGCCTCTACCCCATGACAAATGTACTTGACAATGAAAAGTGAAGAGAGGTTTGGTTCCAATCCCTTTATGAGCCAAAGTATTAGGTTGGTGCAAGAGTAATTGCGGGTTTTGTCATTGTTTTTATTTATTATTTATTTATTTGTTTATTTTGACATGGAGTCTCGGTCTGTCACCAGGCTGGAGTACAGTGGCGTGATCTCAGCTGACTGCAACCTTCACCTCCTGGGTTCAAGTGATTCTCCTTCCTCAGCCTCCCAAATAGCTGGGAGTACAGGTGCATGGGATCACAGCCGGCTGATTTTTTGTATCTTTAGTAGGGACAGGGTTTCACCATGTTGGCCAGGCTGGTCTCAAACTCCTGACCTCAGATGATCCACTCGCCTCGGACTCCCAAAATGCTGGGATTACAGGTGTGAACCAACACGCCCAGCCTGTCATTACTTTTAATGGCAAAAACCACAATTACTTTGGCACTAACCTGACAGGCAAATCTCACTATGTATTTAATGTATCTTTCCCAATTAATGAGCTTAAACCAATGTTTGAGGCTGTGGTGACTGACTATGGAGGTACCTGCTGTAAAAGGAAGTAAATAAATGCAAAGTAAGGGCACCAATGTAAGGCTGCTAGAACATATGCCCAGTAACAAGCTATATTATAAGGAATTTGAAGTGAGAGAAATCCCTAGAAAATGAAAACTCATTTATTTAAAATCTGGCTCCTTCCAATTTGATAATGAATGCTTATAAAAGCATGAGACAGAAGAGAAATAAGCTTCAGTACAAGGCTTTCTTCCCAAAGAGGTTTGTTCAAAAATTCAAGTCTCATCCAAAGACTATTCACTGAAGACCTACTATGTCCAGCACTGCAGCAGGCACCATAGGAGATACAAATGAGCGAAATCCCTGGGGGATTCCTACTTACATCTAAGAAATCATCCCTTCAATTGTTCCTCATACCAAAGACAAAAGGGCACATGCGGATCACCACTCCTTTATCCAGTGCTGCGGGGAAAGAAATGAGGACACTAGACAAGGTCACAGTTCTGGAAATAAACAGCTGCTCAAATTTACACACCCTTGAATTTTTTCCTTACAAATAAGTATAGTCTTCTGAGTGTTCTATACAAAAACATAAAAGAAGTAAAGCACCTTAAAACCTGAGTCAAAAGCTACTAGGCTAGAATCAAGATACTGCGACAGGAATTGCTAAATCAGACAAGACAGATGGGTTCCCCTAGCATCAGAAGCTTAATGATTTCCAAGGCTACCAGGGGAGCTGAGTACAAGCATGCCTTAAGATAGAGGGTACATCTGCCAAGGCCTCCCTTCCTCCTGGAGAATCGGCAAACAGCGGGGTTAGCGGCCCGAAAGCCCCACTCCAGCACACCGCCTCCTCCACTGCGCCACTCCTGCCACCCCATCCTGCCGCCTCAGTCTTTCCCAGAATTCATTTCACCTGTTTGGAGACTGCTGTCTCTTTAGCACAATGCATTATTTTCTCAGAAAAAGATAAAGAATAGAAAATGTAAATCAATAGAAAGTAGAGGAGTGGTTGCTTGGGCAGAGGTTGGAACGAGAGTGAGATAAACTGAGCATGAGACTTCTTTGGAGTGATGGAAATGTTCTAAAATTGGTTTGTGGTGGTGGTTGCACAACTCTGTAAATACACTAAACATCATTGAACTGTACACTTAGGCTATTTTTAAGTAAATTATACCCCAATAAAGTTGTTAATTTTTAAAAAAACATTAACTGTGTTTAACATTAAGCCATGAGCATGTCTACCCAAATGTGGGAGAAACAGCCTTGCTAAAAATGAGAAAACACAAGCAAATAGATCACAAGTTTGTTCAGAATTCCTTCAATTTTAATTGCAGGGGTAAAATCAGGCAGCCACTGAAGATAAAATACAGTCCCTGCGAGTAATCACAATGCTGTTTTCGTTTGTAAAGTGAACATGATAAGAGTTATTATTTTTTTATTAGCGCAAGTGGTCAAAGTTGTCAAAATTGTCCTCATTCCTCGATTGTCTCTTTTTTACCAGTCTCTTGCCCTTCAAACAGAGGATACCTGGCCTCCACATCGTCCCATGTGATGCTGCCACTGGCCAGGTCTCGGACTATACTCGGCAGCTCAGAGACCTAAAGACAAGAAAAGAGAAGCCAAATATCAACAACTTGTTCAGATTTTTAAGAAGAGTCATCCTGAACTCAGGAAACCTTACACAGAGCCAAACAGTGTCATGCCAGGCCTGGGTTCGTGCTCTTCTTCTAGCCCACAATGTCCACCAGTTCCCCAGATAATTCAATCCTGCTAGAAAGCCTTTCCTAACTTTTCTAAATCTCCATGGCCTTGAAGTTACTTCATGTGTATTAAATTAAACTATTAGAACAAACAAGAGTCAGTTAAGTAACTTGTGTGAGGGAGTTACCCAAGACTGGCAAACTGAATGGCCCCGACGAAGGAGGCTGCTATTCCTCAGCCAAAACCAAACACTGGCTGCCGCAGACCAATGGTTCTCAAACTTCGAGAGCATGTCAGAATCATCTGAAGGTTTTGCTAAAACTAAAAAAGTTCTGCCGGCTCCCTTTGCCTCTCCACCCCTAGTTTCTGATGTAGTAGGTCTGGGGTAGAAGTTTTGCTTATCTCACACATTTCCAGGTGATACTAATGCTGCTGGTCTAGGGACCACACTTTGAGACCCCCACCCAGATGGGGATATAGGTCCAGTGTAGCCATATATGGTCTGTAAAAAGTCAAGCCAGAAATCCACAACTTATGGGTTAGACTATGAACTCCTTCAGAAAAAAAGCAGTCCTTTGCTTCTGTTTTCCCTATTACCATCTGTATCAAGCTAGGTAAGGAACAAGCACTTGAAATACGTGCTCAAAGTTGATAAATTCGGTAAGCAGATGTCATTTAAAGCAGCCACTCTTTCCTTTCCCTTACCATCCATCCTTCCTCTTCTGTGCTTCTACCATCTCCATTACTGCCTTCCTATTGAGCAAAATTACTGAAATATGATTCACTGTTATGAATATATCAACATGGAAAAGTCTGAACATACATATGTACACGTGTCTGTAAAAATAAAAGATTAAAATGTCTAACCCCCCCCCCCCAAAAGCCTGCCAATAAAACTATGGCAACAAATTCTTGGGATCATATTTCTCTTGCCCAATAAACAAACAACTATAAAAGCAAACTGCTGGAGAATGAGCCCAGAGCAATACAAATGGTTATAAAATATTAGAGAAGTGCTAATGGATATTTTCATAATTAAACCAGGGGTACTTGAGAATCTGGGCTCTGTCTGATACAAGCCATTCATTATAATTACAAAGGAAAAAAAAGACAGGGAGCATAAACACATCAAAATCCAACAAAAATCAGTAAGAAGCAGTACACATTTCTAAGGTTAAAAATGCCAAAGAGAAGACAAGATACCTCTGCTCTTATCTGCCGCATTGAGTCACGGTCCCTCAGAGTTGCAGTGTGGGGGGTCTTGTTCACTGTGTCAAAGTCAATGGTGACACCAAAAGCCACGCCAATCTCATCAGTCCTGGCATAGCGCCTTCCGATTGACCCAGAGGAATCATCTACTTTGTGAGATACTCCGTGCCGGGTCAGGGATTCCGCTGTCCAAAATAAACAAAGTAAATTAAAAATAAAACAATGGAGTTAAGCCCAATGTCATCTAACTACTGTCTTACAAGCTCAGGAGACTTATAAAAGGGATCAAGACAAGAGACCAAGTTGAGTTGCAAGAGAAAGAAAATCTCAAAAGTTTCATAAATCCCTTGCAGGAATCCCAATTTTCACTCATACCTCCAATCTGATACAGCTGTAGGAGAACAAATATGGGACTAAGAGCCGAGGCCAGAAGGTGAGTCCCGACTTCACCACCTCTATTTGTATGGCTCTGAGCAGGTCAATGGATGCTTCCCATTTCCCAACTCTGAAATAAGTGGGATATGACAGACGACCACTAGGCTTCCTTTCAGGGATGTGGATTCTGTGGCTGTAGATCCACTAGGGTCGCTACACTCCACTCGGGTGGCCTTGATGAACTGAGCACCAACTTCAGTATGAGAAGCAAATAATTGTTTAATCTAACTCTTGGGTCTCACTCAAATGCTGGAATAAAACATTTGAGCAAGCTTACCTTCTCTCTTAGAAGTAAGAGTATAGGCTAAAATCACATACTCTTTATAAAATCATTTATATTCTTTATTCGATTTATATTTTTATTGAAATAAATGATACATTTCCTAAAATACAGTCTCCTTGATGGTGTTCCCATGGAGTTTACCCAATTGAATTTGCTTACATAATTCCTTGACAAATGGCATGAATTCCTGGTTTTGGCTCAGTGGGAGGACGGAACATTTGAATGGAGCGACTACGGCAGGGAAACTGAAGAACTGGATGGTTTAAAAAAGAAAAAAAATCCAAATATGTTAATTTGTAAATAACTAAATGTTAATATCCCAAATCAAAAGAGGTTAATATTCAGCAAGTGTTCAAGCATAAAATCACTACCAAAATGCCAGAAAACATGACATGAAAAGCAGTATGGCAAAAGAGAAGCAGGGGAACCGGCAATTTTTTGGTTCCATATAAAAGACTGTCTTTCTGTGGAGACCACCTAAATCATCAAATAAGTGGCAATGCCCCAAACCAAAAGCCCATTCTGTCTTTTAAGAGAAGAACCTATAAGCCATAGTGACCCAAGTGAAATAGAAAAGTTTAATTAGCTCACAAACGTATGTCCAAAAGAAATAGTACAAAACAAAACAGATATGCCATACACCTACACTAAAAAGTATAGCATTCTTAAGCTGCCCCTGAAATAATTTTTGAGTAACTCAGAAATCAAAGAAAGCAAAAATAAAGCTGGGCACAGTGGCTCACAACCTGAAATCTCAGCACTTTGGGAGGCTGAGGCAATTCTTCTCAAGAAGAATTGCTTGAGCCCAGGTATTCAAGACCAGCCAGGGTAACATGGCAAGACCCCATCTCTACAAAAAATAAAAAATCAGCTGAGCATTGTGAGGAGCACCTGTGGTCCCAGCAATTAGGGAGGCTGAAGCAGGATTGCTTGAGCCCAGAAGTTTAAGGCTATAGTGAGCTGAGATCATGCCACTGCACTCCAGCTGAGCAAAAGAAGAGACCAAAATAATAATAATAGTAATAAAATAAGTGAAAAAAAAAATTCTGTGGAAAGAAAACCAATCCACAACTTTGCGTTGAAAATGGGAATTGAAGGCAGATTCTTAAATACTTGTATAAAAGGTTCACTTTGAAGGCAAAAACATAGAATAAATTTGTCCCATAAAAATAATGAATGACACAGGTTCCAGATTAGCCTCTCACCCAAATTTCAATTAACCTTTAATGCCAAGGAGTGACTATCTCACTATAAGTAAGGCCTGTATTCCACCAATATGGGTGCTCACATCACAGAAGGTTCAGAATTCTATTCCCTTCCTCCATCTTGTGATAATTCTATTTAATATAAGAGTAATAGGGACCTGCCTTTACAGAAAATTAATTTTTAAAATTTCACTAGCAATGTTTTTATACCAAATTTATAGGCAAATGGATTGAGGAACTAGGTGCTAATAATTTAGAAACATTTTTGGCTTCCCACAGCCTAATCAAATTTCTCTTCATGATGGGAATTCACGCAATTCAAAAAAAAAGTGTGACTAATTTATTCTTGTTTAGCCCTTACAAAATTTCTATTAAAGCTCTATTTATATTAATATTGTTAGATTCAAAGGAACAGCTAAAAGATATTCTAAAACCTTTTTATTAGAAAAATGAACAGAAAAGGCTTGAAGCAGACTTGACATCTAAAAAGAACACATGCAGTTATGTTTGTCATCATTTCTCAGAAAGAACCGAGCCTTGTTTGCGGACCTGGGGTCTAGCCCAGGTTCTTAAAATCTGTTGAATGAATAGGGCTGCTCTTCAAGGTCAGGAAATGAAGATGTAACTTCAGGGCAGACAGTACAATACTAACTTTATTAGCTATGTATTACAGTAGTATGTCAGACATTTTAAAGTACTGGTGCCCAGAACTCACCAGTTCATTCTTCAAGGTTAAATGTCCTAGAAAGAACCACTGGGTTGATGGCCAACATTATGTACACTCAAGCTTTAGAATGGCAAAGTGAGTGAAGCTGTTTCTTTCAATTAACCTGACATATACAACCTCTCCTTTCTAGCCATTATTCTGACTGGTTTTCCTAGTAATATGCCCAGGATTATAACTTCTGCAGGCAGAGGTAAGGTAAAAATGGTAAACTAAGGCAAGGAGATAAAGAGGAAGGCAAGGAACAGTGATTCAGAAACATCAGACCCAAAAGAAAATTTGTGGGAGCTGATGAAAATGTCTTATAAACTTCTATCTTCAGCAATACTTGAATGCTAGGAAAGGCTCTCTCTACCCCAGACAACTATTATCCCATTTATGATCTGTCAAGCTCCCACAGTGAAATCACCCAGGGTTCTTGTTTTCAAAAAAAAACACCCAGATCCCTGGGTCTCAGACCTAGTGAATCAGCGTATCTGGAGTAGAACCTAGGAATTCACATTCTTTCCCCAAAAGTACCCCAGACAATTTTATGCAGTTTGAGAGAGTTCCCTTTGATAATTTATCAGAATAGATACAGCTTAATGGTCTGGCCAAATTCTATGACTCATCTCATCCTTCCCAATTTTCTGAAAACACAGCATATCCAGAAAGTACCATTCCTTCCATTGACATAATATAGATTGTTCCCCAACGTAATACGTTGAGTCTCAGAATAGAGGGCACCAGGCAACTAAAACAATGGTTTCTAGAGTAACTCACATATCCTAAAGCTCAAATGGTTTGTCTATAAATACTTAAGCAAAGATGAGTGTTAATAGCACTAGATTACAGTAATAACTAATTGATCATTCTAGAGCCTTACTAATATATTTCACAAAGTAATTCAGAAAATTTTTATTTTCTGACACTATAACAGCACATTGCACACAAAAACTTACTGTTCTCTGTTCATCTCCTTCTCGTACATGGAATGTATGTTCAAACACTGTATACATGATCCTGCCCAGGCCAAAGGAGGGTTCAATTACATTCGGAACAACTTCTTCCACTGCAAGAGACAGAAATTCAGTAACATTCTCTCAAATACCACAGAATGCATTTCAGATCCTCTCTAAACAATTATTAGCACAAAAATATCTCTATTCTAGATGGATTTTTATCTCTGTACATCAGAATAAAGAAGCCAGAACATACCTAAAAACTATTTGCTGATAGGAAACATGCCTTTGAAGAAAAAGTTGGAGTGAAAAAAACCTTTCACCAAATTCTGTTTATACAGTGTAAAAATGAAACCTGAATTACCAGGATGTTCCTTTACCGGCTGGCAAACTACAAATAGCAGCAGCTATACTTTGTCTCTATTACCTGCCTCACCTACTCAGAAAGCATGAAAACTTCAAGCCTTTTTCAAAGATTTTGCTGAATTTAAAATCTACCACAGCTGGCAAAATTAACAAAACCAATTTCCACATGCATAAAGTATTACATGGTTTGTGTTTAACTTTTTAGCTTGTTATCTTGATAAGAACAAAATCACTGGCATTGTATCACCAACGTTCTGGGGTCAGGAGGCCCTTAGGGAAGAGTTTGGTCAGATAACAGCACTCCATCAAAGACATCTTACAGAGGCCCACAGCTCATCCCGTGGGTAAGACAACACCCACGGTATACACAGGAAATAATATTGATAATTATTACTTATCATTTGGAAAGGAGGAAGCACTGCTATGCACTGCCCAGGTCTAAGATAACTGGCCATAACCTTGGAGAGTTTATGTTTCATGGGAAATATGTTTTGGTACCAAAAACTCACACATGCAGGGGAAAAGAAAGGCTGTTTCTTATTTCTATGATAAAGGGTAATATTTCAGAAACATGATTAAGGCATTTTCCCCTGATCCTTCTGTGGTATCTGAGTAACGGTGATGTGCTGCTCTGAACCAGCTGCCAGGATCATGGCTACAAAGCCCCAGAGCATGATGGAGAAGCCCATGCTTACTCCTACCACTGCTCACGGAAGCCTGGCTATGAGACAGGTCAAGAACAAAAGGAAAGGCAGGCTCACTCTCTCCACTGGCAGTAGCTTCCCAAACACCCACTACTACCCTGTTTCCAGGAATTTCAATTCAGTCACAAACTTCAACATCCTTCATATATGTTCCAAATCACTCATTGCCTAATTCCCAGAATTTGTTCTACAAAAAACAATCATCTTCTTAACTTTGAAAAAAGCATAAAATATCATTGATCTAAATGACTTTTTAACAAGTTATTTTACCAAAAAGACAGGGAATGAGGGCCAGGTGTGGACACTGATGCCTGTAATCCCAGCACTTTGTGAGGCTAAGGTAGGCGTGGACTGCTTAAGCCTAGGAGTTCAAGACCAGCCTGGGCAACATGGCAAAACCTCATCGCTCCCAAAAATACAAAAATTAGTTGGGTGTGGTAGCTTGCGCCTGTAGTCCCAGCCAATTGGAAGGCTGAAGCAGGAGGAACGCTTGAGCCTGGGAAGCAGAGGTTGCGCCACTGCACTGCAGCCTGAGTGACAGAGTGAGACCCTGTCTCAAGCTTAACAACGAAAGATTTAAGGAGCAATGCTTTTTATTTATTATTTTTACAAATTTACCATATAGTGTTTTCTGGAATCTCTTCACATTGACCATGTCTTTTGTTAACTGAAATGTTTTCCCTTCAGTTTCAACTGTAAATTCCCTACAAAGAAACAACACACATTTTGTATTAGTTTCAACAGGCACTCCATGCCTTAAAGAAATTTTGTAGACTGTTAAATTTTGATTTTTATAACTTGATCAACCCTCCAGGTATAAGAAGTGACTTCAAATTTAAATTATTTCATAAAAAACCGAATTATTACTCTAACAATGGCACCAAAGAGTACTCTGAAGAGGCACCCCAAATTTTGACTAGTTTTATAAAACTCCACAAGTGACTTAATGACAAATTCCTTTGGTTTTAAGATCAAAGTAAAACCAAAAACAACTTTTTAAAAATTCAGTTTTAAAATAACAACTTTGTCAGAAATAGGCCTGCTAGTTAAAATTAAAAAAAAAAAGTTCTCATTATTATCCCAACAAATGTAAAAGTGAACCAGTATGCCATCTTACAGAATTCATTTTACAATCCAATACCCACACTATTTTGAAAATAAATTTTCACTTTTATGTTGATGAAGATCAGTTTAAAAGAAGTTTAATGTTTCTGTTTCATATGGCAATATAAAATATTATCCCCCCTCCAAAATCATTGGCTCCCTTGTATTTGTGTCCTGAGACATGCCCATTCAGTTTCAGGTTATAAGAATTCACGTTTATAAAGAGCTTCATGTAATACCTGTATTTCAGTTTATGAGGTATTTCCTCACATTTTGAATATCAATTTGGATTTCTCTTGCCTCCCAAGCAATTGAGTGCTAGGATCGGGCCCTCATGTGGTTGTCTCAGAAGCTGGATAGTTGGCATATGTTACAACAGCATTTTGCTAGTTTTTACCTGTGATAATCTCATGCCTCATCTGACTGGTGTTCACTGAATTTTTCTGTTTTTACTGTTCTGTCTGAAGTCTGTGTGTGCATGCATTAAAGGTTCCATCACATACACAATGCCATATGCATCCTCTCTGTAAGCACAGTCTAAGTGTGTGGAAGTTAACAGCTATTAAAGAGTTGCAATTGGGACAGGCATGGTGGCTCACGCCTTTAATCCCAATACTTTGGGGTGCCAAGGTAGGTGGATCACCTGAAGTCAGGAGTTCAAGAACAACCTGGTCAACATGGCGAAATCCCATCTCTACTAAAAATAGAAAAAATTAGCTAGGCATGCTGGTGCACACCTGTAGTCTGAGCTATTCCAGAGGCTGAGGCAAGAGAATCGCTTGAACCTGGGAGGTGGAGGTTGCAGTGAGCCAAGATCACACCACTGCACTCCAGCCTGGGAGACAGAGTGAGACTCTATCTCAAAACAAACAAATACAGAGTTGCAATTGGTAAGGAGACAGCCATTATTTGAGAATAATTAATAAGGCAAACTGTGTTTACAGATAATAATATTTAACTAGTAATACAACTTAGTCCATTTTAATGGAATTTGATATTGTTTTACTATATAAATAGATGTTAATTCTGGCAGAACAGAAATGTTTTTAAATTTTTCTGAAACATAATCATATCTTCAACTTGCAAGAGTTCATCTTTGTCCCATCTGTTGTTTGTTCCTTTTCCTCTTTTCCCATCTTCTTGTGGAATATGTTTTCTTTTTCTACTTTATCTCCACTATTCGTTTATTAGTTATATCCCTTTTGTTTTTGTGGTTCCCCCCCACCCCCACCAGGTGACTGCTTTAGAGTTCACTCTATGCATTTCTGCATTTTTTTTTTTTTTTGAGACGGAGTTTCGCTCTTGTTACCCAGGCTGGAGTGCAATGGCGCGATCTCAGCTCACCGCAACCTCCTCCTCCTGGGTTCAGGCAATTCTCCTGCCTCAGCCTCCCACGTAGCTGGGACTACAGGCACGCACCACCATGCCCAGCTAATTTTTGTATTTTTAGTAGAGATGGGGTTTCATCTTGTTGACCAGGATGGTCTCGATCTCTTGACCTTGTAATCCACCCGCCTTGGCTTCCCAAAGTGCTGGCATTACAGGCGTGAGCCACCGCGCCCGGCCCCGCATTTCTGCATTTTTAAACTTATCATAGTGTATCTTCAGGTAATATTACACCATTTCACATATAACATATATACCTTACAAGATTCTATTCTCAATTCTCTGCTCCCATCCTTTGTGCTATTGAAAGCACACGTTTTACTTCCACGATATAAATTCTACATTATTGTTTTTACTTTAAATACTCCGTTATCTTTTAAAGAAATTAAGAGATGAGAAAGAAAATGTCATTTATATTTACTCACAGATTTATCATTTCTAGATCTCTTAAGTTCTCTGGGTAGATCTAAACTTTCATTCTGCCTGAAGAAGTTCCTTTAACAATTCTCATAGTGGAAGTTTGCTGGCAATGCACTTTCAGAGCCCTGGATTGTCTAAAACAGGGGTGTTCAATCTTTTGGCTTCCCTGGGCCACACTGGAAGAACTATCTTGGATTGTCCGTAAAACACATAAACACTAATGACAGCTGATGAGCAAAGAAAAAAAAATTACAAAAGAAACACCTCATAATGTTTTTTGAAAGTTTACAATTTGTTTTGGGCAGCATCCAAAGCCAACTGGGGCTACATGCAGGCTGCAGGCCGCAGGTTGGACAAGCTTAGTCTTAAAGTATTTCCTCTTCATTTTTGAAAGATTTTTTTGCTGGGCATAGGAATTTTGTCTTAAAGCAATTTAAAACATTTGATTCCATTATATTGTGATCTACATGGTTTTTGATATGAATTCTAATCATTCCTGTATGCGTTTGTTTTTATGTAATGAGTCTTTTCCCCTTTAGCTGTTTAAAGGTTCTTTCCTTCATCCCTAGTTTTCGGTTATTTGATTCTCACGTCTTCATGTGGTCATCTTGTGTTTATCCTGCTTGAGGCTAAGCTTCTTCAATCTGTAATTTTAGAGATTTCATCAAATTTGGAAAAGTTCCAGCTACTGTATAATGTTTTTTCTATACACTCTCTCTAGGATTCTCAATTACACATGTGTTAGACTCCCTGATACTGTCCAACTGGAAACTTTTTTCCCAGTCTCTTTTTCTCTGTGCTTCATTTTGGATAGTTTTTACTGCTATGTCTTTAAGTCCAATGACCTTTCTTCTATAATGTTTAATCTACTGTTAATCCCATCCAGTGAAATTTTCATTTGAGATATTACCACTAGATGTTCCATGTTGTTTATAAACATAAACGTGTTTATATACATATATGCAAGTATTTTTCCATTTCTCACCTCCTATGTTCACATCTTCCTTTACACCCTTGAGTACACGAAGCATATTTATAATAACTGCTTTAACATTCTTAGGTATTTACTGCATCATTTTTGTTTTATCTGGGTGTTTCCTTCAACTGACTTTACTCGTCATTTTCCTGCTTTTTCATATACATAGTAATTTTTACTGTTTGCCAGACATTGTAAATTTTACATTGTTTAGTGCCAGATTTTGTTGTATTCTTTAAAGGCTTTTCTCTATTGTTTATATTCCTGTTTACACAATTAGAGTATTCTAAACCTCCAAAAAGGAAAAGTGACCTGAGAAACGGTAGATGTAGTTTCTAACCTTTCCTCGGCCTGGCCAGACAAGTCTCTTTGTTTAAGAAAGTTATTAGGAAAAAAATCTTTATACTGTTTCTAATCTTTTTTTCCAGGCTATCATGCCAAAATCCCAGCAGACAGTCCTTCAAATGCAGCCAAGACACAGTACTTATCTGCAAAAAATCTTAAGAAATTAATCTCACCCTAACTTGCAGAACCCGGCAGAAGACATAACTGACTGGAGCCCATGGAAGAGTAAACATCTTAAATCTTACCCTTTCTCATTCAGCAGCATCTCCATTTCTGTAATGTAGCACTCATCACAAATGGCAAGATACTCCATCACCAGTTTTGCATCCTTCTTATACGCCTTACCAATTGCTCCCTTGTTGGGTTCAAACTGAACAACATTGACAGTTTTGTATGAAGTAGTCAAGGAATCTAAAACTACAGCACTGCCTCAATATTTCAGAAAATGATCCTGAGAACAATCAACCATCAACTTAAAATCATCCCAGCACTTATCAGTATTCCAGATCCTGTTTATGCTGATTTCAAGGCAAGATGAAACACCTGTCCACAAAATCATTCAGTCAAATCTTACCCAAAATTAACACCGTCAAGAAAAACTTTTCTAGCTACAGTGAGAAAAAGAAGATATTATCTAATCAGCAATGACTCAACCCACTGCATAAATTCCTTCTTGATAAGAATTTATGTCTAAAATGCCCAAAACAAGATTTCATGTCACTGACCTACCCCTAAGACATCGGCTAGTAAAGAAAGGAAATTACAGCCTAGTAAAGAAAGAAAATTTCTATTTTGCTGATTTTCAGACCAAGTGAGCTAAGTTATAAGTTATCAACTATGAAATGGCACAAAATTAATAGAAAAAGCTTTCACCAGGTACCCTTTATTTAGCATATAGGTAGGTGCAGGTGTGAAGTGCATTTTGGAAACAGCTGAGACAATCTATTAACACTCTTAAAGCTATTTGGAGCATTTTTCTGAATATGCTTCTTTTAAAGACCAACCATTTAGTGGGCACACATCAGACTACAAGTACAGAACACAGGAAAGGAACAAAAGAAAAGGTAAAATAATAGGTTTAAACAAGTGTTACCATGATATCTAAAACATCTCCATTTATCCATAGAACAAGGTACTTATACATAAGTAAGATGTTTGCTTATACATTAGCAAACTTGGACTTATACATTAGCAAGATGTTCACACTTTGGTCCTGAGTTTTTGGAGTGGCCAGAAAGGATATGGGTTCCTTCAGAGGCTTCTCAGCTACAAGTGGGACTTTGGTGGCTCGTGAATGACAGGAGAGGTCATAACAGGAACGATCAGCACATCCAACAATCTCAATCCAACCCTAAAAAGATATAATCAATAAAAACATTACTTACTTATTATTACTTACATTGGGTTCATTCACAAACGCATGGAGATTATAACCTTTCCATATATTCAAGGATAATGATGATAAAATCTCCATCAAATTTTATAAATATTTGAAATGGGAATAGTCTCATATATCAGGCAGCTAATAAGCCTATAAAATATAATTATATAAAATATAATTGATCTAGGTGTGATGGCTCATGCCTGTAATCCCAGCTACTTGGGAGGCTGAGGTGGGAGGATCACTTGAGGCCAGGAGTTTGAGACCAATCTGGGCAACACAGTGAGACCCCCATCTTAAAAAAAAAAAAAAAGAAAGAAAAAAATATATAATTCACACTGTACATAAAGTAGTCTTCTTTTCTGGATGAATTTTTATTGTCATATTGCGTCTGTGGTGTCAACTAATATATTCTGGAATTTAATTATGGAAATTAAATGTGAACCTAGACAAAGCCTGTAGTTTTGGTTCAAATTTGTGAACAGGAATCAAAATGAATTTGGCAGAAACCACTATTCTTTGTATGGAGTACCTACTGTTCTCACAACTTGATATCAGATGACTGACTAACACATACTTCAGCTGGCCATAAATGTGGGCATTTGAATTCAATTCACTTTCTTTACTGAAGAAAAGAAAACTCAGTATAAGAGTGAGTAAAGTTTAGGTCACACAATAAAATTAAATAACAGCATTATGATCACCTTGGTGCCAGGTTCCCTTTCTTATAAATACATACATAAGGTACTTTTAAAAAGCAAAATTTAAATTATTTTCAAAGAACACACAATGAACTGAATACTTGTGTCCTTGGCAAAGTTTGCATATTGAAATACTAATTCCCAACATGATGGTATTAGGAGGAGGTGCCTTTGGGAGGTGATTAGGTCATGAGGGTGGAGCCCCAATCACTGTGATTTGGCACCCCTATAAAAGGGATCCCAGAGAGCTCTCTTGCCCTCTTTCACCATGTGAGGATAAAACAAGAAGTTGGGAGTAGGTGACAGAGAATGGGGTCCTCATAACAATCAGACCATGCTGGCACCCTGATCTCTGACTTCCAGCCTCCAGAACAGTGAGAAATCAATGTCTGTTGTTTATAAGCCACTCAGTATGCAGTGCTTTCTTATAGCAACCCCAGCTATAACAAACTCTTAAGAACTCGTTATTTCAGTAACAATAAGAGTTTGTAAAGGGCTTATTTTGGTAGATATCTAGTTAGTCCTTCTCATGAATATTCTTTTTTTTTGCCTTTGATCCAAAGACTTCGGGAAAATTCAACTATCAAAACTAAGTTTGGCCAATCACAAAGTGGATCACGTCTGTAATCCCAGCACCTTGGCAGGCTAAGACAGATGGATCACCTGAGGTAAGAAGTTAAAGATCGGCCTGGCTAACGTGGAGAAACCCCATCTTCACTAAAAACACAAAAATTAGCCAGGTGTGGTGGTGAGAATCTGTAATCCCAGCTACTCGGGAGGCTGAGGCAGGAGAATCGCCTGAACCCAGGAAGCAGAGGCTGCAGTGAGCCGAGAATGCACCTCTGCACTCCAACCTGGGTGACAGAGCAAGGCTCTCTCTGTCTCAAAAAAGCAAAACAAGACAGAAACTACTAAGCTTTCCAAGCACATGTTATCACATGGGGTGTCTGTAGAAAGAAAGCAAATATAAAACTCATATGAACTCAGAAATCTCAACACAAAACAACAACAAAAGGATAAAGAATAAAAACATGTAACGTGGCAATCTGACATTCCCTATACATATCAACTAGTAAGTATATTTACGTTCTTAAACATATAATTTGGTGGTTATAAGTTACTAAAGATGTCAACTTACATTTATGTACTACAAGGTAAAATTACAAAAACATGCCTGAGAATAACAACTTTGGGATAGTGGCTCCTTCCTTGGAGGGAGAGAGAATTGGTGTGGCATTAACTGCAATGGTAACTTTTTTTTATTAAAAAATATATAAAGCACACAAAAAGTATTACACTCTCTAAGGGAGTTCTCCCTTCCCCTTGAGAGGATCTGGGACTCTGGAGCTTCTTGTTTCATTTAGCCCTGCTTCCAGCGACTTTCCATTTTTTGATCCCCAACCCTCACAGTGGCACTTAGCTAGCAAGCATACAGTGGGGTTTATAAAGCAGTACAGCATAACTGTTAAGAGCATGGGCCTGGCATCAGACAGACAAGTTTTTATATATCTCAGCCTCACTGCTCACTAGCTATGAGACTTAAGTAAATTACTTTACTGAGACAGCAAGAACAACATCTGGTTTAATCTAAAATTAGAGTCAGAATAAACTTAAGAGAAGGACCTGGGTATGAAACAAAAAGAAAGGAAAGAATCTTTTCTCATACAAAATGAAAAACATTTTATTGGTTTGATCTGAAAATTAAAAGAAATTCCAAAAAATCTAAGAAGTGTAAAGAAATTAATGATCACCCATAATCCTAAAAATAATTACTATTATCATTTTGACATATGTCAAGCAAGCTTGCTATAAGATAACAGCAATTCTTTCCCAATTCTACAATGGAAAAAGAATATATTAAAAACAACATCATTAATAGTCATTTATAAATATATGTATACGTGTGTGTTTGTAACACACAGAAAAGTCATATAGAGAAGGCTGACATACCCAAGACCATGGAGATAAGCATGATCTTTTTTTTTTTTATTGCATTTTAGGTTTTGGGGTGCATGTGAACAAAATGCAAGATTGTTGCATAGGTACACACATGGCAGTCTGGTTTTCTGCCTTCTGTCCCCTCGCCTGTATCTGTCATTTCTCCCCATGTTATCTCTTCCCACCTCCCAACCCCCCCGTCCCTCCCCCATTTCCCCCCAATGGACTCCCTTCCCTGTGTCCATGTGTTCTCATTGTTCAACACCCGCCTATGAGTGAGAACATGTGGTGTTTCATTTTCTGCTCTTGCGTCAGTTTGCTGAGAATGATGGTTTCCAGGTTCATCCATGTCCCTACAAAGGACGTGAACTCATCGTTTTTGATGGCTGCATAATATTCCATGGTGTATATGTACCACATTTTCCCTATCCAGTCTATCATCGTTGGGCATTTGGGTTGGTTCCAGGTCTTTGCTATTGTAAACAGTGCTGCAATGAACATTCGTGTGCATGTGTCCTTATCTTTTTTTTTTTTTTTAAGACAAGGCTTCACTCTGTCGCCCAGACTTGAGTTCAGTAGTACAATCACAGCTCACTACAGCCTTGACCTCCGAAGGCTCATGTGATCTTTCCACCTCACCCTCCCAAGCAGCTGAAACTACAAGGGTGTGCTACCACACCTGGCTAATTTTTTTTTTTTTTTTTGGTAGAAATGGAGTCTTGCTGTGTTGCTCAGGCTGGTCTCAAACTCCTGAGCTGAAACAATCCTCCCACCTCCGTCTCCCAAGGTGCTGGGATTACAAGCATGTGCCACCACACCTGGCCAATTTTGACATTTGTTATAAAAAACAACAAAGTTATGTGACAGAGACTCATAAAGCTAAAAATATTTACCACTTGGTCCTTTATAGAAAATGTTTGCTCAATATAAAGAGACATAAAACACTTGGGAAGAGGCATACAATTTTAAGTTTCATTTTCTAAATAATATTCTTCAGAATTATTTTTTCCTTTTTGTTTTACAAGAAGCAGTCATTGCTTTTTAAAAATATGCCTAATTTTGATTTTTAATTTTAAAAAATCATAAAAAGAAAGCCATTTTAAAAAGTAAAAACTGAACCAGGGGTACATTTGAACCAATGTCCCCAGACTAAAGTAGTCTCTTTCTATGCAGGTGAGGAAGCCTCTGTAACACCCAGTAAGGGAAACGCCAAAAGACTCTCAGCCCTTGCTT
The DNA here is from genome assembly GCF_048565385.1 of Saimiri boliviensis. Taxonomy (NCBI): domain Eukaryota; kingdom Metazoa; phylum Chordata; class Mammalia; order Primates; family Cebidae; genus Saimiri; species Saimiri boliviensis. The sequence continues at coordinate 96,904,419 of NC_133458.1, read as the reverse complement.
TGGATGCCACATTTCCCCCTACCACCCATATAGACAGCCTTTCGTTTCTCAGCTTCAGTACTAATGTTCACGTTTGGTGGTGGAGACTGGAGGGGTGACAGGGCACAGGGGCAGGAGGGTACCTGGAGATCGTCTCTGAATTTTGAGTTAAATATATAACATTTGAGAAAGGTAGTCCTGAAGCAAGACATCAGAATCAACTAGCATATTCCCCAAACCTATCATGTATTTCATTAAGCTAAAAGCACTATGACTTTCTTACTCAACCTCTCCACCATTTGCTGGGACTCTTGCCAGGAAGAAGAGGCCAATGTGTCTTAGATCTACTCCAGGATATTGCCAGTAATGCTGCCAAAACACTAGGTAACTAGCATACACATTAGTACTGCCCCATCATCAACTCTCTCTCTCTCAGCTATCTAAGACTACAATGGGCTCCTGGAACACTTATAACAAGGCAGGAGGCAAATGCTTCTTCCATTTTGTTCAGGAAAAGATGTAGTTTCTTTTCTCTTTGTTCCTCTGTGACATAAAGTGCACAGAAGTCCATTTTGAAACCTGTGCTCCTAAGTTAACAATGTGAAAACCATACAGTAAACATCATTCCACTCCACTTACGTAGGACGTTTTGGATTCAGCATCCCAACAGTCACAGGCGTAATGGGCCATCTCATTCTCCATGTGCTGCCGGAAACGGAGTTTATCTGGAGATATTCCAACCTTCGTGAGGTAGAGGTAGATGCGGCCGATGAAATAACCTAATACTGTGTTATTAATCACTCCCTAAATCAATCAACCAATAAGCAAGAAAGCACAGAAGAAGAAAAGAAAACATACGTTAATACTCTTGAAGGCCAAGGTACCATTTTCCACTGACTCATTCTACTGAAAAATATTTGAAATCTAAGGTAAACTATTTTATCTTGCTTTCAAAACAATTTTAAATACTCAGAATGAGATCTCTGTTACTTTTAAATGGGTTAATGTCAAGATGATGATAATGGAGTAATTCAAAATCTGTCCAACATACTTACTGGGTCAGCAAAAATTCAGCCCAATATCCCATACCTTCTAACTCTACAGTACTAAAGACAATATTCATAATGACATTAAAGACTGGCAAAGACATTCCCTTCTGAATTAACCAAAGTAATGAGACATGTTGAGGGGATTTTAATGTATCCTTATCCACTGAAATTTGTGAACCCCATAGAGTACATGTAATCATTTTCATGTTTGGAAGGACCTTAGAAAACATCTAGCCCCATCTCCACACACTGCCAGGGTCTTTTCTGCAAAGTAGCTGACAAGCTACTGTCCAACCTTGCTGGGAGTATTTTCAGGGCCAGGAAGCTTACTGTTCCCCAAGACAACCCATTCCACTACTGGACAGCAGCTACTGTTGGCAAGTTTTCACATACTCACTTCTCCAGGCAAATATTTACAGAAATATTTACAAATGTAGTGCTTATATGCAAGGCCTTATTCCACTGCTATTGGGTAATACAGAAGAGTCTGAAACCCAGAGGCCTTGCTTTCTGTGAGTCCAATTCTGTCTCCCCCAAAATAGGACATACTGTTGAGTCACATTGGTGAGGCACAATGCAAACCAAGATCTATTTTCCAAGTGCTTTGCTAGACATTTTTTCATGTTAGCCCCAAGGCCCACAAATTGAGATGTTCCGGTGATTTTTCTCTTATTATAATAATACTATATAATAAAGTCTGTACAAAACCAAGTACTGTATAAAAAGCAAATGACTGACAAACTAAAATATTTTGTCACCCAGAACACACAGAATTTGCTAATTGCTGCAAACCCTGAACAGGTACAATCTAAATTACATTACTTCCAGAATCTCACCTGTTCAACGGCATCTCCCAGGCGCATTTTCCGAGCGGACTGTCCGCTGACCTGAGCTTTTGCTGAATACAAATAAAGGTGAAGGTCTGCCACATTCTGAAACTTGGGGTGGTCTTTCTCACTGGGATCTACAAAGTGCTCAATTTCTGCCATTGTGAATTCTCTGAAAGCAAAAATGTGAGAGAAATCCACACGTTTAACTGTAAATAAGCCCCCTAATTTCAACTGCATTCTACAGTGATAAGGACCCCATACTATAGTAATCTTTTTCACTAAGCATAAAGTTGGCTTCCTAAGGAAATGGCCAAAAAAGTGTTGAAGTAAATTTGTCTGGATAGTTGTTATTTTTTTTTTATGCATTATATTTCTACAAATTTAAGGGGTACACGTGACAGTTGTTATTTTTAAAGTAATGAAAATTGTACTACTATTTAAAATAAATACAATCTAACTTCTCTGAAGTATTAATTCCTTCCCTCCAGCTATATCCAAAGAGATTATTACTTTTAACTGAAAACAACTTTTTAAAGGGAGATTAATGTAGTTTTTAAATGAGAAAAACATAAGGAAACAGCACATGCAAAATAAGAAATAAGATATTGATTAGTGACATCCAGATAAAACAGTTTTCCTTAAAGTATTAGTAAGTCAAGTATACACTAAATGAAGTTCTTCATACTGACTTTTCAAAGAATGGGAAATTAAAAGCGAAATGAAATGGTTCTATAGCTTTCACAGCTGTTTGATTTCTTCTTTTTTCTTGCTACGAACAAGTAAATGACTGATATTGGCATCATACAGCCGGTTTCTTTGGAGTAAGAGCTTCTTAAATAAAGTGTTACTCAAGGCAAAGGACATAAGGCATGAATTGAACAAGCTAACATCAAACTAATTACCTAACGATGAAATGCACATAGTAATGGTTTCCCAAAGAGATTTCTCTGAATGCAATTTAGAAGCTATTGGCAGGGAAAGTTTTCAAGTTAGATTTTATGGGTCAAAATCAATCTCTCTTCTTTCAAAAAAAGAAGCACATTTTTTGGTGTACTTCCATGATTACCTCAGATGTTTTATAAGTAATGTAAAATTGCTTAAATGGATCCTAAAAATACATGAAACACATTTCAAAAGAGGTTTAATTTAAAATTTTTATTTTTTAATAGTGTCTCTTATTTGGTCCTGCAGCACGTATGTTTTCGTTGTCTTTCAACAACTAGGAAACATTTTCTGCACCCACATATATGTGAGAGAGGCAAGCATGGTGTTTATCCTCGCAAAGCTTATAACTGGGCTGACAGCAACTGAACATCTACAATACGGGACAGGGTAAATTAAGGGCCCTGCCTAGAATACCCAAAAAGCTGCCGCCGAAGTCTTTCCATCTGTTCTCTGACAAATCTCAGCACAATGACTATAGTTAATGATTCACTGTATATCTGAAATCCGGTCAAAGAGTAGATCTTAAGTATTCTCATCACTATAAAAAAAAAAAAAACTATGTGAGGTGATAATTATGTTACTTAGCCTGACTGTGGTCATCATTTCACAATGCATAAGCATATCAAAGCACCATGCTGCGTAACTTGAAATCATACAAAATTTACTCATCAATGTCAGCTCATACATAGGAGGCAGGAATCATCAGAATTCTGAGTAACTGTATCTGAGTTCAGAGACTGTATCTGAAACTGTAGAGAACTAAAATACACACAGGCTAGGAAGGCAGACAAGTCAATCAAAATAAAATAAAATTTTAGAAAATCTTCATATGAACAATCTAAAACCCCTAAACTAACAAATGTAAATATAGCTATGCAAAGATTAATCACTGGAGAACTCTGCCATCAAGAAGAATCAGAACACTAAATAAAACATTCCTAGCCCTACTATGGAACAAAAGCCAAGAGGATGTTAACTCATGAAAGAATTAGTGTACTTCCTGCAAGGGACATAACAAAACTAGCCAGAATTCAGACAGGACACTCTGAAGTGAAAATGACCAAGGAATACACTGTTGAGAAGCCCCAGAGCCTTTCTACCAATTAACCCATGGAATCACTCCCCAGTTCCAAGCTGATTTCCCTACTTGCCCCTTTTTTACTGCACAGGCCCGAGACACTGCCTTACTTCTCAGGCCTTCTTAGTACTCTTCCCATAGCTACTCTGTGTAAACCCTCTTCATAACACTAGCTCTAGACAAGGTCAGCCTTACACAGCTTCCTCAGTTTGGGAAAGCATGCTTGCTAGGTACCGTTAAAACTGGCAAAATGAAACCAAACCAAACAAACAAAAACACTCAGACACTGGGAAATAAAACACAGACTCAAATCTGACAAATTTTTCATTGCTATCATACCTGGCTAAAGTTTCTGATGACCTCCTCTTTTCACATGAAAGCCCAGAGGGCTCCTTCCCCTGACTTTCTCTAAGTTGTGCACATTCTTTCCTCAGTAAGTCCCTCCTTTCTAAACCATAAGCCTGAAGGGCCTAGAGACACAGTTTGCTCAAAACGTAGGCATCTTCACACGGACAGCATCATGGGGACAAGATAAGGCAGGTGCTGTGGATGCTTTGATAAAGAGTCAGTTAACTAGGCTATGTTATCACTGGAGTCTTTAATTACAGTGAGTAAGAAGAGAAAACAGGAAATGGGTGGGTGCTGGGGCTGGGAAAACACTTTGGGGACTTCAAAAGTTCTATTTAGCTACACCTCATATTTTTATATGGAATGTATAAGATGATACCAGGAATAAAATGTATAGAAATCACAAAAAGCTTAAGTCATAAACAGCTAAGTCATAACAAATTTCTAAAGAAATGTGGAACTCACCAGCCCCAATATGCCTTCCCACACATCCCTGGATACATCAGACAAAAGTAGGCTATTTGAATACAGGCAAGTGAGTGAACATGAGTGATGAGGGTAAGCTTGTTAGCTGGCCTTTTTGTCACACAGGCACCCCCAAATACCTGAATGAAGGCTGTGTCCAGAACACCAGTTGGTTACTGACACATCCTCAGCCCAACTTCAGCAATATTGTCTGGACACCTGGAACAATCCTTCTGCTATAACTATCAACCTATCCCCACCCAACCCCATCCCACACTGTTATACACATCACCATTGCCAGTACTGCCTTGGTTTAGACAATCAAGATATTACCAACCTCAAAATATATGATGAACAAGGGAAAAATGTAATTTCTGAACAGGTAAGACTCTTAAAATATTTTCCACCCTCCTTCCTTTACCTTCAAGTTCACTTTTGTTACTCAAAACTGCCTGTCATCCTGGAGATTACATTTAGAGATTACAAATGTAAAACATGATTTTTGGAGAAGACAAAAATAAATTCATAATCAGGATTATGAAGCAGAATTGTTTCAAAACAGCAAGATCTCATTTCCAATTCAATGCCAATGTCATTCACTAATTGTAAGAGTAACCTGAGCAGTACCTGACTCTGATCAGTCCGGATCGAGGGGAGATCTCATTTCTAAAAGAATTTCCAATCTGAGCAGCAGCAAAAGGCAACTTTCCTTGGTTGAATTCCAATAGTCGCTTGAAATTCAAGAAAATCCCCTGTGCAGTTTCTGGTCTCAAGTACCTATACATTTAAGTAAATCAGTCTGTTACAAAGAAAGAAATTACATTTTCCAACAATCCTGAAATTCTCGATACAAATCCTAAAAGTCCTAAATATATCATTTTCACAACAAAGCTGTATAGGCCCTAAAATGAAGTTTTAGAAATAGAATTTCTTAATTTTAAAATTTTACAATTATTTTTCTTGGTAGCAAATATTTTCAGAGCAAGCATTAGAAAATGTATTAAGTAATTAGTATGGCAATACTACTGTTGGGATTGCCATTTCATTTAATTACACCAGTGAGTCAAAACCCTACTTCTCAAAAAGCAGAAATAAAAATAAATTTAGAAACACCACCTCTGCCCCATACAGTGTCCCATACACCCTTGATGTCTTAGTCATCATTTACATGGAAGCAGACGTCAATTTTAGAGCCTTTGGAAGATTATACCCATGACTATGTATAACCCTGTTAACCCACTCATTAAAATTTAATTGAGGGGCTAAAAAGAAATCAGTATGGGCTCATATTTAACATCAGCACTCACTCATTACTAACAATCACCTCACCAAGCCAGGTAATTTTCAGCGTTTTTCTTATCATTTTATTCTCTGCATTATTTTATATTTTCAACCAGAGGCTTCTGCATTTCTCTGTATTTTAAAGTTATAGTCAAGCAAATATACTGTTATAGCCACTGCCCTCTCAATCGCCTAGGAAATATTCTGTGCAAAACATCCACGAAGGAAGTGCTCCCAATGGCCTACTTCAAAATAAATATTATACTAAAATAACTTTCAAACCAAGGGGGTAAAAACCCTAAAATTGTATCCTCTTCTCATTTAACAGACCAAATTTTGATTTTTATGGTCCTTTCCAGATTTCATCCAAATGTAAGTAAAGTTTATATGCATATTTATGGTTAGTATGTATAAAATTATACATTACTTTATACTTTTCAATTTTCTAAATAATAGCATGAATTTCTCACATTTAAAAGTGGCAGAACATTAAACTAATCCACTTTACCATAATTGTTTTAACCACTCTCAAATTACTGAATAGGTTATTTTTACTTTTAATTTATATATTTCTTGTAAGTACAGTATAGTTTCCTTTCGTTCCGAATTATTTCCTTAGATAAAGTCCCAGAAATGGAATGTCTAGGTCATAGGTTATGTCTCGTTTTATGACCCTCTGTACATACCGCCAAAATGAAAGGCTTGCCATTGGCCTCTTTCCATGAAATATTCTGTATCAACCTGATGTCTCATTAGAATAATTAATTGTGACACATTTTGTCGCAATTAATTCTTCTTATTCTTCAGTCTCTACTCTGGGAAACACGATCTATCTAGCTTATGTAGCAAAAATCTACTCTCTTGCCCTACCATAAGAAAAATATCTAGGCCAGGTGCAGTGGCTGATGCCTGTAATCCCAACGCTTTGGGAGGCCAAGAGGGCAGATCATGAGGTCAAGAGATTGAGACCATCCTGGCCAACATGGTAAAACCCCGTCTCTATTACAACTATAAAAATTAGCTGAAGGATACTTTCCAGCCACGTCTGGATCTTGAGACTCAAAATGGGTCCAGTTCTTCTGAGGCACTGAATTTTAAAATTTATCTCATCTTAATTAATTGAAATTTAAATAGACTAGTGGTCTACCATATTGGACAGCATAGGTATAGCCTGTTGATTTTAAAGATGTGATTTTCAATGGCTTTCAAACACATTCTTCAACTGTCTCTTCTCCCCTATGCAGCTATAACTAGAAAATATAGTGATCAGAGATTTTATATCTATTTTATGGCCATATATATATATATATATACACACACACACACACATATATATATCAAAAAAGAAATTATATTCAGAAAGAGTTTTTTTAAAGTAAGACTTATTTCTGCCATTATTTCTCCATAATATACTCATCTGTACTTCTGCATATCACTTTTTTAAAACTTTTCCTTCATAACATTGATATTTAACTTTTATTATAAGCAATTTTAATAACTTCATTACATAAACAGGTAAACAATTAAGTGATACATACCCAGGCATGTTTCCTCCAGGCCCAATGAATGTCTTGAACATTAAGTTAAAAGCTACTGGAGGGGACAGATCATTTCCAGTAATGGGAGATTTTACGTTATAGTTCACAAAAAGATCCCCAAGTTCTTGCTGTCCATAGTTATCAAGCTAAAGGACAAATGACTAAATTAGTGTAAAAGACAGGGAAAACAAGGCATAAGATATAAAGTATTAATTATAACCATAGGCATCCATTGTTACAACTCGCATGAAGTTCAAGAACATCACAATTAACCTAACCTTCAGGATACCCACATTAAAACAATAACCAATTTATGTACTTTCCATTGATCAAGAGAAACGAAATATCTTTCTGGGACCTTAAACTCATATATTCAAAGTAAAAGATAAAGCAAAATATCTCTTATTCAATTGCAATAGTCATTAGTTGGCAAGAATCTGAAATTACCTAAGTTTTCAAAATTGAATTTTACTACTCTGAATATATTTAAGGTGCATTTCTGCATTTCTCTGTATTTTAAAGACCTAGTCAAGCAAATATACTATGTATAGCCACCACCCTCTCCTCAATTGAGTAATTAAATGTGCACTGAAGTTTCCCTTCCCACAAGATTTTAAGCTCCCTGAAGACAGAAGCTGTGTCTCATTCACCTTAGCATTTTCCAGTGTATTGCACATTCTGTACACTGATCATCAATGCCAGATCCTGTAAAATAATGTATGACTTCCAATTCAAGAATTTCAAGTGACCATGACAAACCATCTAACAGTAAGCAATATTTAAAACTCAAAAGTTTTCTAATAGAAACAAAGGAATTCAACAAATCAATTAATGGCCATAAGAACTGAAGCTTTGAGTTCAGAAAGATCTGGGTGCATCTCCCAACTCTACACCACTTATGGGTTGTGTGACTAAAGATTAAGTTACCTAATCTCTCTAAGAACAGGGGAGAAGAGCATCTACCTCACTATGAAGGACATTATGAAGATTAAATAAAACATGTAAAGTACTTAGCACAGGTAGGACCTAGTATATAATACCCACTCAATAAACAGCAATTTATATTTTATCTCCTCAGAAATCCAATGGTATTTCCACTCCATAAAAACGTAACCTATTCACACTAACCACATGTTCCAGATTTGAATGTGCAATTTAAAATATTAAGCCTTCAAGACTCTTCTACAGAATTTCTAGGAGGAACTGACAAAATAACATACATTATACAATTACCCAAGAGGCTGGATGAATGAGGAAACTGTTCCAGTGATCTTCAAGACATGGGTGCCATAAATATAAACTGGTCCTACTAGAGCAGAAAGTCAAAGAGCCCAAGGAACATCTATTTCCCAGGTAATTCAAGAACATGTGTTTTTCAATAAAAGGCATAATTTAAAAAGAAATCAGGAGGAAAAAGATTCTACCAATACAGATAGAAATCAAAACCCCTGGGAAAGGGAATTTGGCAATGTCTAACAAAATTACATTCGTATTTATCCTTTGACCCAGCAATTCATTTCTAGGCATCTATCCCAAAGGCACAATAGCAAAAACATGAAAATATATAAGCACAAGATTATTCAATGAAGCACTATCTGTAATGTTAAAGATGAGAAATAACCTAAATGTCCAGCAGTGGACAACTGGTTATATAAAATATATTCACACAAAGAAAAATTATGTAGCTATAAAATGGAATGAGGCATATTTCTATATACTATTAGGGAGCAATCTCTGAAATATTTTATTACATGAAAAAAATCACAATGGAAAAAAGTGTATATGAAATGCAACCATTTATCTAGAAAGGGGGGCATAAAAATATCTATATGTCTTTGTTTATATTTTATTTCTTTAAAAAAGGAAGCTGTTTTAAGTTAAAAACTGCTCAGGAAGGAGGGATGTGGAAGGAGGGAAGGTGAAGGGAAGAGAAAGAGACAAAAGACTACTCAAATATAACTTGTTTTTTAGATTTGCCTTTGGAGGTATAAAAATTTTTCCTATGATTATAAAACAAATTTTTAAAAATGAAACCCTGAATACTAATAAAATGAAATATATGGACTAACTGCATATCTAGCTGACAACCTAACCACACAGAAAGAATGACTCAAAGTGACTTTAACTACAGTTATCAGACTGTTAAGACTATACACTACTGCTGTATCCCTAAAGAACAATAAAAATTATTTTAACTGTTTTCAACATGCATACTGCTGATGGTGGTGTTGGTATTGTCATTCTGAGACTGCAAATGTATACAGTGGGAGATACGGCATGCCAATAGTTATGTTTTGTTGCTGAGAACTAGGATGTTTGGTGAGGGTAAAGGAGAGAGATTTAAGATTAATATTGTAAAAATCCCGTAAGCCTAACTTTAAGTAAACTACTAAGTATCAACATTAATTCATGAAAATTTTATCTTTTAAAAAATACCAATTTCCTCGCTCAGATCACTGAAAAGGTCTACAATTAGTGATCAATACCAACCCTACTAATAAGTACCAGGGCTCCTTGGAGAAATGTCTGATTCCAAGTCTCGGACAGGAAATGTACAAGATGAGATGACACTATCTTGTCATATTAATAGCAAGTTTTCAGAGACTACTAGGGCTATGTCAAAAGGACTCGGCAGAGAACTCCTAGTCACCAAAGACTGAACAATTTAACCATCAATAGGATAACCACAAGTGACTGAAGATCAAATATTTTAATCTAAAGTTCACAATAGGAGGGAAAAAAGGAAAAGGCAGGCAGGAATTTGTGCATTTCTGAAGGATGTTAGGGAACCAACTAATTAAAAACTGGTTAAAAAAGACAAAGGGTGGGAGAATGGATCAAGCACTTATTCTTACTTTTCTTTACAAATGGTGTCTCGGAGAAATCTAACAGGTGATAGGAAAAGTTTTTCCATACAGAAATAGTCTAGCTAATAAACATCAACAACAAAAATAACAGAATGACAAAAATCACCATTCTGAAACCCCCTAATCAGTTAATTCATCTGAACAATGGACATCAATGGCCACAGCCCACAGAGGAGCTAACCAGGTACTCTGTACCTCCAGATAGAAGTATGTAACACCACTTAACTAGTGTCCTGCCAAAATACCTGGTCAGGCCTCTAAATCTAATACAAAAATAGAGGAACGTGTGTAACCTAACTACAATAACATAATTAGCCAAATCCAGACAATAGAAAATGCTAAGGAACAAGTGACTCAGCTTCCTGAAAAAAAAAAAATTAATGAAAATGCAGGGAAAAAAGGGAATGAGGGAAGGCCATATAGATTGAAAGAGGTTCAAGAAACGTATCAACCAATCACAATGTATAGACTTTATCTGGATCCCAATTCAAATTTAAAAAATTTGAAACATTTAAGACAGCATAGAAAACATGAACGCTGACTAAATATTTGATATTAAAATTATTAACATTTCCAAAGTCAAAAGGATTGAAAATAATTTTTAAAATCTTTTAAAAAGTCTTTATTTTTAAAGGACTTTTCTCTTTTAGGGATATATAATGAAAAATTTACAGGTATAATAAAATAATGTTTGCCATCTGCTTCAAAAAAATTCAGGCTGGACACCATGGCTCACATCTGTAATCCTAGCACTTTGGGAGGCCCAGGCAGGAGGATCGTTTCATCCCAGGAGGTTTTATCTGCAATGAGCCACATTTGTGCCCTTGTAGTCCAGCCTGGGCTACAAAGTGGGACTTGGTACCTACCCCATCACACACAAAAAATTCAGGAAAAAAAGTCAGGAAAGTGAGTAGTGAATAGATTTTTAAAAATCTAACACTGCAGCAGGGTGAGGTACATAATTGTTTATTATGTTTTTATTAACATATAAAATTCCGCATGCTTTGAATTTTTCATAAATTAAAAATGATTTTTAAAACTGGAACATCCAGAGATGGGCCAGCAAAAACAGACAGAAAAGAGAAACAAAAGAATTTGTTCTGAGCTGTTAAATCCACATAATAAGAGTAGGGGTCTTCCTACCACAGAAGGTGAATCAGTGCTTTTCAAACAAACAATCATGCTCTCATAAAGCTGAAAAGGAGTCAGACACTGAGGTGCAGAAAATGCTACCCTGCGCTTAAGCAACAGATGGGCTTTCAGCCAGTCCACCAGGGCCATTTCTGAATGCTACACCATTTCCCATGGATCCTTTACTTTTCATTGAAGATTATATTGACAGCTGTACATGTATTTGATATGACAAATCAAAAAACAAACTGCTCTCTTAGAACATGGATCTAAAATAAAAGACAAGGCCAACACTCAATAAATTGACTTGTCAGATCAACTAGTTACTTCCCAACTCTGACAATGTACTTGGAAATGAATGATACTGTTAAGATCAAAGACATATATAAACAAAACCTTAGTAAATCTAAACTTCTGAATAGAAGATTTTAGGGATACTTAGAGGCATTTTCCATTTCTTCTAATAAAGGGCATGCCTTTGGAAAAGAAATGAGATGAACGTGTGGCTTCAACAGCATCAAAATATAAGAAATAATTTTCTAAACCATGAGTAACTGTACTAAATAATGAGCTTCAAGCAAGGGACAAAATTATACTCCAGAAGGATCAAAATAAATCAGCGAATGATTCAACAACCAAATTAAGAAAGTTTTCAATTTAAATGAAGAATGAGAAATTATCTTAGCTATGCTGGAAAGCTAACTACCAGAGAAAAAATAGCACGCTAAAAAAATAAATTAGGACAACAGTGGAAAAGTATCCAGTAATTCCCCTGAGAAAAAAAAAACAACAAATTAGGGAGTTCTATATTCAAGCACAGAGAGCGAGCTAGAGACACACTGGTGTCGATAAAATAGATATAATCACCATACTGATTTTTTGTTTTTCAACCAAGGAAGTAAATAAAATGTAAGAGGTGAGCCTTAGTAGACCTCATGACTAAACATGGTGTTGGAGAAGTGTACTTTCCCTAAATGGAACAGCCAACAGACGAGGTAAGACACCAGCAACATATATACATGAGCACATGCATCTTCCTGGGGAGATGTACAGTTCTTATCATATTCTTAGGGTGGTCTGTAACCAAAAGAAAGGATAAGAACTAATTCTAACATAGAAAGTATTCCTGCAATTGGTAAAAGGTCAGAATAAATTATCTCTATGGGCTCTTTTGTGTCTCCTCTAAAATTTGTCAGCTTAAATCTTATGCAAATTAGAAAACTGCAGGCCTACAGTCAAACTGAGAAAAACAAGGGCAACAAAGTAGGGACCTGCTCTTGAGTTTCTAAGAATAACAGCACAAAATCAGAGTCTAAGCAGAGGCAGACCAAGTGGCCAGTGAGAAAGTGTTCATTAAGTTATCTGCTGTGAAATCTCCACACCAGCGCTGAACACTATCCATCATCAGTCACTCCTGTGGTTTTAGGTATTAAATCCAGAAAACTAGTTTCCAAGGACAGACAAATTTAATGCCTATTTACACCGACTTGTTAATTTTGGCTGAAATGAAGAGTCACAAAAGAGAGAAGAAAATAAAAATGCAAAAAAAGAGCTGCTATAAAGGACAGAATTAACCTCTGCTTCTTCACAATTGTGGCCAGGGTGAGCAGAATAGGGAATGCAACAGTCATTAAACACTGAAAGAAGTCCAGCGACCACCTAGGTTACTCTAATAACATCTCTAGAGTACTCACCTGGGCCAAAACACTTTCCATCTCTGATTTCTTTTCAACAGAACACTTCTTATCAGACATCAATTTCTGTAAATGAGCTATAAGAACAGTGTTGACATATGTCAATCAATGTGAAAAAGGACAATGCACTTTTCAGTTTCAATGCTGGACAATTAAAAAGTAAATGCAAGGATAATGTTCTTAATTTATATGAATCCCACAGTTAATTTTACAGCAGCACTCATGGTATTGTCTTGATTCATTTGATAATTAGAAAAATTATCTGTATATAACTATCTATACTACACATAACTGTTATAAAAAATAAAGAGAATGATCTATATACTTAAGATCTGTGCACTTTATGCTTTGAATGTTATGCCTCAATAAAAAACTTAATGGAAAACATCTGAGAGAAAAGTTTAAATCTTTTATTTTGATCAATCCCACCTGAAGAAGATGAAGAACCTCACCTTTTAATAGATGGTCAGCACGAAAACATTCTCCATTTTTTACATCTTTCACCATGAAGTCAGCAAATTTGTCTACATGGCCAGAGGTCCTAAATTAACAAACGCCAACCCAATTTGTCATTCTCATACAAATTACACATAGATAATACCTTATAAGATAATTCCCCTTCAATGTTTATATCTGTGTATCTCAAAGATGGAAGCTCCCATATCTACAGTAATGATGTATCCATGACGTAATGTATGCCAGAGAAAATTCTTCCTCAAATCTATTTCTCACCCTCTCCCACATTCTTCCTTCTCATAAGAAAAAAGACATTAACTAGACATTAGAAAGACAATTCTTTTTCACAAATTGTCATAAATTCTGTACTATCCTTCAGGATCAATTAATCCATGCCTATGCCATTATTAGTGATTTAGCAAAGGCCAAAATAATTGGGAATTTGATTAGCTAAGAATTCACAGCAACTCAGTATAGACACTGAACCTTAAGCAAAGTGTTTTCTGCCACTGAAACCTGTACTGACACTGGTATTACCTCTACAAAGTTCCTATAGGTGGAGCAAGTAGCTAAAAGGATAGATGGTCCTGATCTTACAGAGCCATCATCTGGAATTCCTCATCTTAATTGGCTGAAATTATTAAGAGAACCTAATGGAAGCCAACAGTAAAAATTAGCTCTCCACCAGGCAACCTTAAATGAATAATGATGAGACACAAAATGGCAAGAATTCTTTCAGTTTTACATTCAAGAAATTCTGCCCAACTTTCAATAATGTTAGTAGGAATAATCTAAGTTTCTGCATTGAAACTACAATACCGACAGTAAAGTATTTACTTGAAAATGTCTCCAAATATACCTTTGCTCAGAACTTTTAAAAACTTAATATTAAGGAAATAATCAAGGATATACACAAAAATCCATCTACCAAGATATTTAGTGCAGTAAAAAATGAGAAATGCCTTAATGCTTTCAACATGGCACAAACTAACATATTATGGCACTTCCATAAAACAGAATACTATGATGTCATTAAAAATGCTTTAGATGAATAGGTAATAACATGAGTATATATTCATCTATATTACATGAAAATAAGCAGTGTACTGCTAACACTGAAATACACGGGGACATACAGAAAAAGAAGATTGGAAGGACAAACACAATCATCTTAACATGGCTATCTGTGAGCAGGAGGTACATATTTGTTTTTCTGTATTATCCAGATTTTCTACATGAACATGGGTAGTTCTTTATAATCAGGAAGTTATTTAGGTAAGTATATTAAATCATTTAATAAGTTGTTTTATTTAAAATAGGATTCCCTCCACTCCAAAGTAGGATCTTACTTTAAAACTGGCTCAGGGGTGAGCATGGTGCAATCAATCTCCAGGATCTGCTCCTCTTGGATAAAGTGCTGCCTCCAGGCCTGAATAATATTGTTCTTCAAAGCACATCCAACTGGCCCAAAGTCATACAGACCACTAACACCTATACAATGTAAGAGGAAAACATGTACTTTAACTTGTTACGCTGAACAAATGAAGGCAAGGAGACATGACAAGCTGATACCTGTAAGACTTCACGTACTCCCTAAAAATGTATTCAAGTCAACAATTCGAATGCTTCAATACTGAAGAGCCTTACTTTCAGCTAGCTGATGGAAGTAAAATAAAAAAGCTCTTAGGCCATTTACTCTTTCCATGTTTGTAATTTCAAGTAGGACTAGCTCAAAATTTACAACAAAAGAAGTTCCCCCTTATATAAGAAACAGAATGAAAAAGCAGATTATAGTTCTCTGCCATAAAAATTAGAAAACAATTTCTCACAACATCTGATAACAACGACCTATAATTTTAGCATCCAGTTCTCTATTCCCGGGTATTTGAGGCACTATTTACAGATCTGCTTAGCCAAACTCAAGTCAACTTTCAGAGGCAAAATACTGTATGTCTAACATTGTTGTAATAATCTGTTGACTATGAAAAATATAGTTTTACATTTCATTAGTGAATTATATTTGCCTAGATACCTTCATAATGGCATTCAGAGTGATTTACCCACATCCCTGTGAAGAATCTTTTTTCCTGGTAGATGACCATAAAGAATCATCTAAGGACTGTTTTATCACTGCCCCTGTGTGAAGGGGCACTGTATAGTTGGCCAGTACTACAACGGCCCTCTGTTGCTCCTCAGTCTCCATTGCATTTTAAGAAGAGTACATGAGTACACAGACATATCAAATACATACATGGGCCTCCAACAACTCCCTACATCCTAATAGAAAATAGTGCTCTCCAAGAATAAATACAGTGGAGAAAAATAACAGTATTACACCAAATGGTGACTCCAAGTGAACAAAAGCAAGACTTCTATCCTCTGTTTTGTGGCCTGATACAAGTGGATATCAACAGACAAGCCATGCTCTTGATTTAAGTATAATACTAGAGCCACTAAAAACATAACAATCCCTTTTGTCATTAATCCCTTACCTCCATAAATAGCAAAAGCTTGATCATAGAAAAACCTCCTCTTCAGGGTATCTTCCATTTTTGCTCGGTCTACAATATCATCTTTGGGCTGTAGTGCCAGTTCCTGTTAAGAGATTAAATAAAAAGTGAGTGACTGGAGGGGCAGGTGGGAATTTGAACTTATATATCTGAATTTAGTTTATTCCTCAGCAGAATTAAACATAAAATTTATCAAACAGACAAGATTTTTATAGGTTAAAAACAATAAAAGCCATAGGTGTGTTTTTCCCTTTGAGTAATATAAAAGATGCCTTTATTTAATCTTTTAGGAAAACATACAATCATTTCCAAGATTCTAAGACTAAGCTTACCCAGGTTCAATGGCTCACACTTGTAATCCCAGCACTTTGGGAGGCTGAAGCCAGTGGATCACCTGAGGTCAGGAGTTCAAGACCAGCTTGGCCAACATGGCAAAACCCAGTCTCTACTAAAAATACAAAAATTAGCCAGTCGTGGTGGCATGTGCCTGTAATCCCAGCTACTTGGGAGGCTGAGGCAGGAGAATCATTGAACCTGGAAGGCAGAGTTTGCAGTGAGCCAAGACTGCGCCATTACACTCCAGCCTGAGCAAAGGAGCGACTCTGCCTCCAAAAAAAAGACAAGACTAAGTTTATTTCGATGCAGATAATGATAAGCAATATAAGCAATATCTTAATTTTAGTGAATTGCTATTGCAAAACGGTTACTTTAAAACTCCAAACAATTTAAATTTGGTGATGGGAGATCTATTGTTTGAAAGGTCTGAGAGCAGGTATAAAATAAACAGACCTTTTCCTTAAAACAAACCAAAAAAAAAAAAAAAAATCATTATATCCAGGCATAAAGAAGAGCATAAAGAAGAGGTCATAATGAAGAGCACAATCCTTTCCATGAAAATTCATGTAGCATATTGAGTCCAGGATTTTGTGGGGTCAGGAAGGCTTTATTAAAAAGTTGACATTCTGAGTTGCATTTTGAAAGAATGAAGAGTCTACTAGGTAGAGGGAAAGGAGAAGAAGGCATTATGGACAAACAGATAAACCAAATGATACTTCTTCAGAAACTTTTCTAGGTCTCTCCCATCCAAAGAAATTAAAGATGAACAATACTATACCCACATATGTTCCTATTTTAGCATCCCAGGACTCACCTTTGCTTCCAGAACCCTCTTCCGGGCTTTGAGCTCAGCCACTGCTTTGTCTACATCTACTTGGGGTGCTTTATCTTCCTTCAGTTTTCGCACAAGATCTCCCTAGCCAACAAAGAGAATTTACATTCAGGATTGGTTTCAGAAGTCAAGAAATGTTAGGAATGTGTTTTTAAGGATGCCTTTTAAAAAGACTATGTAAGAATGATATAATTCAGGCCGAGCATGGTAGCTCACACCTATAATACCAACACTATGGAAGGCTGAGGTGGGTGGATCACCAGAGGTCAGGAGTTCAAGACAAGCCTGGTCAAAATGGTGAAACCCTGTTTCTACTTAAAACACAAAAATTAGTCGGGCATGGTGGCAGACATCTGTAATCCCAGCTACTCGGGAGGCTGAGGCAGGAGAATAATTTGAACCCAGAAGGCAGAGGGTGCAGTGAGCCAGGCTCACACCACTGCACTCCAGCCTGTCTCAAAAAGAAAAAAAAGAGCTCATGGGTGCCAGCATGGTATGGCTCGGGGCGGCGCAGGGTTGCCATGGTGGAGCTGCAGCAGCTTCAGATACAGGAGGTGGTAGACTCAGTAAGATTCTAGACACAGAGAGTATCCAGAAGATACAGAGTGTCATGTTCCGGTGCAGCGCCAGCTGTTGTGAGAACAGACAGGCCTCCATGCAGCAGGTGCACCAGTGTATCAAGTACTGCCATGTGCCTCTGGGTCAAGCCCAGGCTTTGGTCACCAGTGAGCTAGAGAAATTCCAGGACCACCTGGCCCAGTGCACCATGCATTGCGACAACAAAGCCAAAGATTCAATGGATGCTGGGAGTAAAGAACTTCAGGTGCAGCAGCAGCTGGACGGTTATATGACCAAGTGTGTGGATGACGATAGCACTTCATCCCAACTATGACCAAGAAGATGAACGAGGTTCTCTTATCCAATGGGCAATAAAAGTCTTTGCCAGTGCCCATCAGGGCTGAGGGCAAGAACATATTTTTTACAAGGAATTGGGAATTTTAGTCTTTTAGGCAAAGTTTATGAATGAAGAAATTAAGGATGGCCATAAGTGTAAGGCATATGTAATTGCCTCCGGACACTAGTTCTTTTATGTTTCAGTCCTAAAAAATGAAATGGAAAAAAAAGTGCTGCTAAATTAGGTCAGAGATAATCACAACAGAGTTTTAGAGGTTATATTTCCTGTGGCCACTGCTTGTCCTGGCAGTAAGGATCTCCCCTGTAACAAGCCAGAGCCCTCCAAGGTACCAGACTCTTCTTACTACACAGGAACCAACAGGCTGACAGGTTAGAGTTGGTGGAGTTTGAGAGACACTTTCTCTTTGCTGCCAACACCCTGTTTACCAGAAACGTCACACCATTTTCCATAAGCTGTGAAACAAAATCCATGAGGTCACTTAGAAGGGAAAAAAAAGTTTTCTGGGTCTTTGTTTTCTTGGTTTTGTGTCATTTACACAGAGGCATACAAGTTAATTTTAAGATGTAGAATTGGGAGTGAGACTAGTTTGGATAAAAACTTTGAAAGGTTCCTTGTAGATCCCTATTTCTGTTCATCAAGTTGTGGATATACATTTCTTAAAACCATTACATGCTGCATCTTTCAGTCTGGAGACCATGCAAAAACAAGAGAGGTGACAACACACTAATTATGGTTAATTTGCATAATTACTGGCTGATGGTCCCGGAAGCTGTGTGTAAAATGACAGGGCAATCCTGCAGTAACACTTTCCCCTTGAAGAGAAGGGGGTTTTGATTGTGATATATACTAGAGTATGTAGGAATGCACAGTAAAAGAGGAGCAGTTGGCTACTTGATTATAACAGAGTTCTGAAGTACTGGATTTGGAAAACCTGGTTTTGCTTTTTTTTTTTACTTTTTTGCTTGAAAACTTCATTAAAATAAGGATTAAACCTGAAAAAAGAGCGATGAGAATGCTAGCCCTTTGCATAAAATCAGCAAGAAAAAGAAAATGGAGAGAAAGAGAGGAAAGGAAGGAAGGAAGGGAGGGAGGGAGGGAGGGAGGGAGGGAGGGAATGGAAAACCTGGCTTTTATAGGACAGATGGAATGAAGGCCTACACTTAGCACTGCCTACTTAGCCCTCTGAATTAACAGGGCCCAACTGAGACAAACCCCTGGCAGCAGGAAATTCAAGGGAGAAAAAGTAAGCAACTTGGGCTAGCATGAGCTTACTCCCTTAGAGCAAAGGGGAGGCAGCCCCCATTACCAGATACGATTTTTGCTTGGGGCTTTCACAACTTTCAATGCTCCTGGCCCCGCATGACACCTTATTGTTTTGATAGTAACCTCTTTGTATTTTCACCAGCTTATTACTTGAAATAATAACATAGCCTGTCCATTTGCTGTTTCCAGGCTGTGATATATTTTCCCAGCGGTTTGGTTTTAAAAATAAATATGGTTTAATTTTCTCCCACCCCCCCAAAAAAGAATGATGCAACTCAAATGCTTATTATGTGACAGGTCATTATGAATGAAGGTCTCTGCCCTCTTCATTTATAATCTAGAAGAACAAACAGGCAAATTAACAAGTAACTACGTTCACATGGTGAATTTCTTCCTTTGGGTATAGAGAGGTGAAAAGGGAGGAGAGAAAAAGCATCGATTAAAAAGTAGGAATGAGCAAGACTTCTACTCAGAACACCAAAGAACCAATAAATTGACCACCCTCTTAAATCTCTCTCCTCTCGATTACAAAAAAAAAAAAAATTATTCAATTTTCCTCCTAATTCTCTGACCATTCTTCTCAGTCACTGCTCGCTCATCTTCCTTTAAATGTCTCTTTATAGTTGGAATTTTTTCCTTGTTAATAATACTGAATTGTTTTATTAATTCCAACCTATACTGATGTCATATTTACAAAAATATGGTGAACTAGATCATCTGAGAAAACAAACAAAACATTACCCATATCGGATGAAAAACTCTCAGCTGAGTAATTAAAGTTGTTAAGTTGACAGAGTCTTTGGGCACCCAACAGAGTTTTTGACTTCAGTAATCCATTTCCACATAATTTGTGGTTCACTTTCACACTGCCTGATATTTTTGGTACTCTTGTTCTCTGCTCATGTTTTTGAGTCCTTCTTTTATAAAATTATCTTAAGCATTGAAAAAACATGTGATTATTCCATTACTTTTGGAGGATGTAATTCTATTATCATTTCCCCTGGGTCTCACTCAAGGTGGCTTATCTCCTCAGGGGTTTTTTAATTTTGAGTTTAGCACTTACTATTTTGATAACCTTAATCTGTGAAAAATCCTAGAAGACCAATGTGGAAAGTTTGCTGCTTCTGCAATATGATGGTCTGGGTAAAGTACATGAAGAAAATCATACGTAGTTGTTAAAGGAAAAATAATTTTAAAAGCTGTTTGGATAACTGTGGATATTCTTTGATACTGCATCAAAATTCTGACAAGCGGTAGTTTTTTCAAGGTTATATTTAACTCAGAAACTATAGCAATGAATTTTTTGTACTCTTGTTACAATAAATCTGTTAATGTATCTTTAGCTTTGAATGGCTCTTTCACAGTACCTGATTTCATAACATCATGCATTGGTCACTTGGAAAACATTGGTTCACTGAGTGCCTTTTATCCAAATACTTTAAAAAAAAAAAATTCACGTTTGTTAATATAACCACTCATCAGAAATACCTTTAAGGACTACAAAACTGCCAAGCTCACAGCAAAAGATACGAGTTTTCCAAAATTCTAAAATTTCCTAAAGTTTGAATTTTATTATTGGCCACAAACATTGTTTTCTTAAAGTGACAAGCTCACTTCATTCGTTTTCCAGATTAACAAATTTCTATGAAACGTGTGACTAACAAGATCAGTCTTAAGTAAAAATCCCACTCCGAAAGGTTTTCAGTTGCACTTCACAATGGAAATATGCAAAATGGATAGGGGTGACAGTGTGCCTCATTTTCCCATATACAAAAAAGGGGTATTATTAGATCACCTTTAAATTATCTTTCAGCTGACATCGGACTCAGTAATTCACACAATTAACTAATATATGTGTGTTCCCAGAAAATTAGAAAAAATACCCAAACTAACTTACATCAACTAATTCACATATTCAGAAAATAAAGTACAAAACAACTAATAATCAAGACAACGTAAGCAATACACAAGACAGTAGTTGCACTGGAAAGATTACTTCAGTTAACTAGATCCAGTCTTAACTACCGATGGATGATTTGCACTGCAGTTCCAGGCTAACGTGGCAGAGGGAGGGGTTTGGGTGTGTGTGTGTGTGTGTGTGTGCTTTTTTTTTTTTTTTTCAAATTAGATGTATGCTCCCTTCTAAAGGGAAGGATAGTTTAAAAAATAGCAAGTCACAGAAAAAAACAAAGGAACCACACCTAATTTTAATTGTGGAGTGGAAGGTGGGTGGAGGGAGACAGAATATGCAATCGATGTTCTGACACCAAAAATGAAGAAAAAAGTTAAGCCCGTGGTTTAACTTTTTTTTAAATTTCATTTTGAAATTTTCATATTTCAAGATGAAAGGCTATTTATTAAATCGGTCAGGCTCAAACCAGCGAAGAGGGCAGATGGCAAAGGGGCAGAATTGGCTGTTTGAGGCAGCTATGCCCCAATGAATTACTTCCGAGAGAGGGTTCCACCCTCTGTAGCTAACGCAAATTATTGCATCAGGCGCCCATGCAGGAGAAACCCGTTTGGTGTTTACTACTAGGTCGTCGATCTCCGGGGTCCTACTGAAAGCTTCTGGGCTCTCCCTAATTGGCTATGAGAATCATCTGAAATAATGTTTTCTTTGCCCTCTCTAAATTCGATTCTCTATGCAGTGCCCTAGGAAAAGGAGATTATTAAATCACCAAGTCCTCCAGCCCATGAAACCTCCCTCCCCTTCAGGAAAATCAAATTTCAAAATATTCCATACGAAGGATGGCTGACTTCACCGAGTAACTCCGCAACATTTAGTTTCCCAGGTTTACGATCAGAGAGCTCACTGGTTCCAAATGGCCTTTTCAGAAGCCAGAAAAGATGACAAGAGCAAAGGATGATGAGTTCACAACATTAATAAAAAAAAGTTCGACACCTCCCCACATCTACGTTTCAACTCTAGTTTCTCAGCCAATCCTCAGCTAAACTAAGCACTGAATGAAGGAAGACGTAAAGGAGGCAACACTATTCAAAGCATCCTGAAGATTAAAGGGCCTGGCCGTAAGACGAAAGAACCGGCGGCTTCGGCTCATCGCTGACCACGGAAAGAATTGCGAACCTTTCCACCCAGGGTGCACAGAGAGTACAGCAGAGCCCGGAAAACTGAAGTTGAGGCTATTCAGTTAGGAGGCAAGGAGAACCACAGGGTCACAGATCCCAGCCCCACTGGAAACAGAAGAGACGCGGGCTGTGACAGATTGCGGAAGGGAGAAGAGATCAGGAGAGGGACGCAGAAAGTCAGAGGGGTTCCAGGGAGGCATCCAAAAAGAGGGGAGGGCGGGGGCCCGCGGGAGGGGAGGCGGCAGATGCGCGGGGGACTTGGGACCAAAGTGGGGAAAGCGAAGAGGACGCCAGAGCATGAAGGGAAAGAAAGGGGTAACCGAAGAGGAGGACGCTTCCCAGGGGAGAAGGGAAGGACGGCCAGGAGAGGGCCCTGGGAGGAAAGCCGGGGGTTGAGCGGAGGGCGCAAAACACCAGTACCTGCTGGCGCACGGCTAGCCTGAGAGGTGCCAGCACCTCCTCAGCCCCCGCGCCGTCCATGCTGCTCTGGGAGGCGGCGGCGGGGAAGGAGACTGCGGCGCGGGAGGGCGCGCTGAGGGGCCGGCGGAGCGGGAGCGAGGGTCGGGCCGAGAGCCGGGGCGGCAGCAGCAGCAGCAGACCGGCGTGCGCAGCTCTAAGCAGCGCCGAGCGCGGAGAGGGCATGAGCCGGCGACCCCGGGAGGACCTGAAAGGGTGGCGACGGACGCGGCGCGCGCGGCCCGGCCCGTAGCATGATGAAATCGCCGCGTAAACGCCGCGGCGCGCGCGCAGCCGCACATTCTCCACGCCGCTCTGTGGCGCTGGGTCGCCGCCGCAGATTCGACACACAACCCGGAAGGACCCCGCTGAGGGTTTTCTCCGCCTTGGGCCAGGGGAAGAGCTGCGGGCGAACACATTTGCACAGAAGTGCGTCAAGCCACCCCGGCAGGATGGACTTTCAGGGACCCAGCTCCGAGCGAAACCTGCAGGCCGAGACGCACGAGAACCTTCAAAGCGTAGGGTTTTACACGAGTGACACCCCGGCCGACCGACTTGAGCGCACACTTTGTTTCTGTCCTTTCGCGTCCTGCGCCTTAAATGGGTCGCAAAACATCAAATCTTATGGGGACGTTAGACGTATGTTGCTCAAGCGCAGATGTTCCCCAGATGAGGAAATAGGCCCAGAGAGGTTAATGATTTGCCCAGTGTCACACATCGTTGGTCCGCCAATGTCAAGACAAAAGCTGGCCAAGGGAAGAGGAGTGAGAGGATAAGGGTCACGCCCGGATTTCTGGAGAAGCTAAATTCTAATCTCTCCTTGCAGGGCGAGCAGGATTTGAACCAGTAGAGATGAGGAAAGGCAAGAGGTGTCTGATAAGTCCTTCTGCCTGGCATAGCCTCAGTCTACCTGCCTCTGTGGTTAGACCCCAGCTGACCAACCACCCAGAGATGATAGCTCCCCCCACCCCCCGCCTCATTCCTCCTGCCCAAAGGGTGGAGGGCCTAGAAAAGCTGAATTTAAAAAGGAAGAGAAAAATAATGTGTTGGTTATAAAAACAGCATTGCGCAGACCTGCAAAAATGGCTAAAATGAAAATGATGGAAAATGCCACGTGACCCTCTGAGACGTCCCTATACTGCTAAGGGGAGTGTCAACTGGTGCAGCCAGCCACTCGGGATCTCTGGGGCAGTACCCACTGAAGCGGGGCACGTCAGTCCATCTCCCTGTGACCCACAGTTCCACGCCAGGAGTGTGCAGGAGTAGACGGGCTCCCTGTAAAGAAGCCTCCTTTCCTAGCAGTATGAAAGTCTACGTTATTTCTCTTCTTGTTCCGATGTGCAGTTCTGGAGAAGTACTTCCAATTCAACACAAGCAGGGTGGGTTGCTTAAGAACATTCGACAATATTGTACAATTATGTTTTTAAACACTTTTATTTCAAGATTTGATATTATGATTTATTTGACTTTCATTTTACTACGTAATTTTGAATTTATTTTAATATTTTTAAATGTGAAAATTCATTTTAAGTTTTACTTTTTATTTAAATTTTTACTAAAATGTTGAAATTCTATATTCTTTGACTATAACTATTTTATTTATAAAAATTCCTTAGATCAATAATGTCTCATCCATTTTCGTGTTAGGACAGTCCTGAAAGAACTCCAAATCCATTCTTCCCTCCTCCCCCACCAATCCATTCTCCCCACTGCTGCTTCAGTCATTATTCTAAAAGGCAAATCTGACTGTGCCCCTTCTCTTTTGGGGACACTTCAATAGGCCCTTCATGGCCCTTAGCAGAATTTCCTAGTTTTCCTTTGAAAACTCTCTGCAAAATAATGATAATAGTTTATGTTTGCTGAGGACTCACTATGTACCACTTAGCTCTAATTTATCTCATAGAATTTATTCACCAATTTAATGAGAAACGTTCTATAATTATTCCCAATTTACTGATGTGGGATTCAAGGGACTGACACCTCAAACAACTTGTCCACGGTCACACAACTAAGTGCATTTTGGGCCAGAATGTGAGCTGGGGGCAGAGGCAGATTTACTACATAGCTAATGAAGCTTCAAGTGAGTTTAGTGCTTCTTTTGGTTGGGCTCTGTAAGTGCCCTGCAAGAGGCCCTAGTATTGTGTATGTATGATCATATATTTTTCTTTCTTTATTAAAGTTCATTTCTTTGAGGGAAATAAATTTTGAAAGCCAGAGAGAGAAAGAATAAGGCGGGAAGGGGACAAGTTATATATATATCAATTAGATCAAGGTGATTGATAGCGTTGTTCAGATCTTTTCTATTACTTCAGCCCAAATAACACACAGAGGGAGATTCTCCAGAGATACTGAATTTATTTGAGATGTGCAGGAGATTTGCAAATCCAGGACATGGGGCTCGTAGGACCATAGGCATATCTGAAGAGGCTGAGGCAAGGGGAAGCTTTTAAAGACACTTGTTGAATGTGAGGGGAAAGGCTGCTGGGCTGTAATGCTGTGGAGGATGGAGGAGGTTGCAAGAGCCCCTGTAAAGCACACCAGTGTAAACCCTGTTGGGGAGATGTGGAAACAATTCAGGCCAGTGCTGGAGGCCCAGCTGAGCTTGGAGACAGTTACGGATTGAATTGTGTCCCCTCAAAATGTTTGTTTAAATCCCAACTCCTGGCACCTGGGAATAGAAACTTATTTGGAAATAGGTCTTTGCGGATGTAAACGAGATGAAGTCATTAGGTTGGGCCCTTAATAGAACTGCAGTCCTTGTAAGAGTTTGACAGATTTACACAGGGAGAATGCCAAGTGAAGATGGAGCCATGCAGTTGCAGGCCAAGGAAAACCACAGGTGGCAGCCACCACCAGAAGCTGAGACGAGGCAAGGGAGGATGCCACCCCAGAATTCAAGGAAGTACAGTCCTGCTTAGGCCTTGATCTCAGACTTCTAGCCTCTAGAACTGGGGGATGATATATTTCTGATGTTTTAAGCCACCAAACTTATGGTACTTTGTTATGGCAGCCTGAGGAACTGATTCATAGACTTCATAGAGCATAGCTCTTTCTTCATCCTTCTCATCTTTATTCTTTCTAATTATAAAAATAATATAAGCTCTTTGGAAAATTCAAATATTATAGGGGCATATGGCTTGGAAATTGAAAGCCAGAAAGAGAAAGAATAAGGAGGGAAGGGGACAAGTTATATATATTTAATATATATTAATATTTAATATTCATATATGTCTTTTAGTTTCTCCCTCTGTCACCCAGGCTGGAGTGCAGTAGTGCCATCATGGCTCACTGCAGCCTTGAACTCATGGGATCAAGCCATCCTCCTGCCATATTGTCTCAAGGCCTGCACCACCACTCCTGGCTAATTTTTTTTGTTTTTTGTAGAGAGAGGTCTTGCTATGTTGCCAAGGTTGGTCTCCAACACCTGCCTCCAGCGATCCCCTAGCATTGGCCTCCCAAAGTGCTGGGATTGCAGGTGTGAGCCACTGTGCCCAGCCTTTGGTTTTAAATATTTAGAATGTATTTGTGTTGTCTACATTTTTTACAGCCTGAATTACCTCTCCATTTAAAAATACTTTTAAATGGGAGATAAATGAAAGTTCTTCAAAATCTAATTACCTAAAGATAAGCACTATTGTCAGCTGGGTCCACAACTTGTTCTATTTCTAAGCAAATCCAAGTCCATTTCACATAGGTAGCATATTACATTTCTACAGAAATCATTGTATTAAGCATATTGAAATGTGTCTTGCTGTTTTTCAAACTCAAGGCCATGTATAAGTGATAATTCTTTTATATCAATACATGAATCTGAAAAGACCCCGACTCTTCAGTGGCTACAGTCTTTAATCTGTTGTGATTTTCCCTGGCAGTGCTCAACAGCTGGGAGCTGGCCTATGGAAAATGGCCAGCTCTTCGCAGTTCTAAGTGTCCTAACACCCTTCATCTCCTGCTGACTGCAAGGCAATTCTCAGGGAGGAGCATGGATTGTGTTCATGTATTAAGAAACACTGCTGATGTGCAGAGGAATGTGGATGTGATGGTTTCCAGCCTCTGGCAGGTAAGAGTTCCCTTCTTTTCTTCTCTGCAATGTAGTTCTTAGAAACAACAAGCCTTACTTTTAAATTGAGTCCATGTCTAAAACTTTATATGATTCCAAATACTTGAGATAGTTCTCAGTCAACTTAGAAAGTTAATTTTGCTAAGGTTAAGGATGCCTCCAAGACAGCTTCAGGAGGTCTTGACAACATGTGTCCAGAAGTGGTTGGGCACTGCTTGGTTTTATACATTTTAGGGAGATATGAGACATCAATCAATATATGTAAGATGTATATCAGTTTCATCCAGAAAGGTGGGACAACTTGACACAGGGAGGGGGCTTCCAGGTCATAGGTACAGCTGCATTCTTTTGAGTTTCCTTTCACTGAATACATAATTTATGGGAATAGTCACTCATGCCTTCGTCTGGCTTAGTGAAACAATAGGGCAAAGTAAGCAATTAGATATGCATTTATCTCACATGAGCAAAGGGATGACTTTGAGTTCTGTCTGTTCTTTGTCCGCAAGGAATTTTCTTGTGGGCAAATAGTGAGGGAGGTATGTAGCTTTTAAAAAAATCTCTGTAACTATCTTGTTTAGGAATAGAATGGGAGGCAGCTTTGCCTGCAGTACCCAACTTGACTTTTCCCTTTGCCTTAGTGACTTTGGGGGTCCCAAGATTTGTTTTCCTTTCACATTTACAAGGAGAAGGGAAGAAATAAGTAAATTAGAGAGCTAGAAGGATGGGAGTTTGCGGTTAGAGAGAGTGGGATGTTGAAGGTAAGAGTGGTTGCATATTCCTTCTCCAAAATGCTTGGGAGCAGAAGTGTTTCAGATTTCAGATGTTTTCAGATTTTGGAATATTTGTATTTACAGATTCAGCATACCTAATGTGAAAACCTGAAATCCAAAATGCTCCCAGTGTTCATTTCCTTTGAGCATCACATTGGTGCTCAAAAGGTTTTGGATTTTAGAGCATTTCAAATTTCAGATGTTCCGATTAGGGATACTAAGCCTATATCTCAGAAAATGGTACATTTCTGAATAATGTCAAAGTCCAAGATACAGCCATGAGAATGGTCATTAATGTGGGTAGAGATGGGGATGACTGTACATCAAAAGATTAAAGCAATAGGACGGGCTTCGGTGTTGCTAGGGTCCTTCATGGGAATGTGTCGATGTCATCCAGGGTTATGGGAGGCTTCCGAGTGGGGAGGAAGCTGAGACCCCATGGTCACAGTCTTCACTGATAAAGGGAGAGAGCAGGAGGTTGGCGGATGGTGGGCACTGACTAGACTGGCAGAGCCAAGAACTTCAGTGGAGCAGGGTTTTACCCAAGACAGAGAAGTTGTGGTCTAGAGCCACCCAGGGATGAAGGAGCACCCATCAGAGAGGACTGTGGGGGAAACAGAGTCCTGGGAGAAGAGGCAAGCATCAGTTGAGGCCATAACAGTTAAAATGTATACATCAAATCCTCTCCAAGCGCACTGTACCCTTGGCAGAGAATTCCCTCCTTAGTCTATTTCCCATCCCGAATTCTACCCATCCACGTTGTGTTAGGCCAGGTCACTCTAGTAGCTGAACAGGCAGGCCTCCATAACAACTGTTTCAGCACTGACTGAGTGGTTAAGTTAAATATTAAAAGTTGAAGGAGCCAGTGCCCTCATACAAAGGCTGGAATAGAACAAAAGCCCACCACAAGTTTTGCCTAAGCCTCTCCTGTGCTTGAACCATGACAAGATGAGGAAGGAATTCTTAATTTAGGATTAAGTAAGTTTTTATTGGCTGGGCACTTTGGGAGGCTGAGGTAGGCAGATCACTTGAGCTCAGGAGTTCAAGACCAGCCTGGCCAACATGGTGAAACCCCATCTCTACTAAAATACAAAAATGAGACAAGTGTGGTGGTGGGTGCCTGTAGTCCCAGCTATTCGGGAGGCTGCGGCAGGAGAGTCACGTGAACCCAGGAAGTGGAGGTTGCAGTGAGCTGGGATTGAGCCAGTGCACTCCAGCCCGGGTGACACAGCGAGACTCCGTCTCAAAAAATAAAAATAAAAATAAAGTTTTTATTGGGGTTCTGAAGAAACTCCTCAGGCCTCCACAGACAAGTTTTTTTAGAAGTCTAACCTTTGTGATTTAGCAGAAGACAAGATAATGGTAATCACCCCAGGACCTGGAGCCATCTAGATTCAATAAATTTACTGAGCGTCCAGAAAAAGGCCTTCAGAACTCAGACCTTAGTTATAGATTAGAAGAAGTTAATCATATATGTCTTTGGATGAATGCACACTTACATGTAGACATGTAGCTTAGAAGGTATATGAGCTCTGGAAAACTTTGTAATTTTGAGTTGGTCTGGTGATATTTGCCAGGTCTTCCTCCTGTACCTGGTTACAAAAACAAACTTCCTTCCTTCCCAGTTCATCTGCATCCTGTTACTGGGCCATGAGAATAAGCAGCTGACCCTCGGTTTGGTCCAGGAACAGCATGGTCTGATAGAGTTCATCATGTATTCCACAGGGAGATTAAGTGACAAATTCAGATACCCCAGTAATAAAATGCCCACAATAAGATGTCCTACAGCGTAATAGAAACAATGTTTTATTATGAAATTCCCAGTAGGAAATGAAAGTTTAAAGACTAAATTCACTTGGCATTTCAAGATAAAAAGAAAATTTCAAGTTCAAACGTTTTTCCTGCCTCAATTTCATATTCTGCTCAGGCTCAGCCAGAAGATGTCTCAGTATTTAGACACAGTAGGGGTTCCTTCGGCATCATGCTGGAGCGGTGTAACATTCTCCGGGTGGGGAAGGTGAGCTCGGCTCTCACACGCCATCTATTTAAAGAGTCCAGAATTAATAGGGCATCAAAGCTTATCACAATTCTGTCTCCACATCCACCAAATTTAGAAACCAAATCTGGTAACAAAGTCATTTATCAGAGACTCAGTGGTACCCAAATGAGGAAAGACCACTGGAAACGATCTTGGTTTTGGCTTCTCCAAACACCTGTCAGGCCAGGCTTGTGATAGTCAACTCTACTGGCTGGAATCTTCCGTCAAGAGCTAACTTTGGTGTTGCCCTTCTGCAACAGGACGATATGCCCTGTGCACTGTCTCTGTTCCCCAGAGCTGCCTCTGAGACTGTCCCGTGTTCTTTTACCTTGCAGCCATTGCAATGGTAGCAGTCCCAGAGTCAGTGTCATTGGAGGTATCTGTCTTTCCCTTCTAGCATATTCCAAAATCTCTTAATTCCCCATTTCTTCTTTGAGCCCCAGGCTTCTAGAACCTCCTTACTTCCTTAGGGGTGGGCTCAGCCTAGTGACATGACCTTTCCACACCTTACCACAATTCCTACCCCAAGTGCTCTGGCTTAGAATTGCTTGGGCAGGTTCTGTAAAACCTGCATTCAGAGAGGATTTCTTCTTCAGACTCATTTGCTGCCACTCAGAAAGTGCCTTGAGTGCATCCTGGAACAGCATTGCTCTGCCACTGGGGCAGCATGTGCTGCTGGGGTCTAAGGAGGTCGCCTACCTCTCCCACTTGCTCCTCAAGGCAGTCTTTCCTTAGCTCTGGGATGTTAGAAGCCTTAGGAGGCATTTCCCTCTCATGTGCTCTTTCTGCAGGGGAGGGGAAAGGTGAGACTGGACCTCCAAAGCTCTGCTTCCCTCTGCTGTTCTTTCTCCTTTCCGGAAGTTTCTAACAGTTGAACCCACTCCTTAATTTGGTCACTTTCCTCCTTTAACATATCTTCTGGCTCTTAGTGGCACTTTTCCTTTTATTTCTGCCTTTGCCTTTTGGTCCATACATTAATTTTTCTTACACCTTCCTGTAGATTTTATCCTGTGGGGTCTTCTATAGTAAGACAGATGAGAGTAGGGAGTTCTGGGTCTGCCCAGAGCATCTGTTGTCCAAGCAGGTCTCGTCCGCTTTTGCCAGCTGCACTTGATGGCCCTAACCAGAGTGGAGGGTCGTCAGAATGCCAGAAAGTAGTCTCCTGTGTTGATGGGGTCCTGTAAGACGCAGATGCCCAGACAAATGAAGAGGCAAGGATTTTATGATGGGAAATGCCTATGTGAAGGGAAATGGGGAGGAAGCCAGAGAAGGCAGGGAGACCACCAGACCGCAAGGTAGGTCTGACCCTGAGTGAAAGAGGGGAAAGCGGTGGGGTGGGAGCTCACTAGCCTGTTGCATTGTCTAAAGAAGGCTCAGCAAAGCCACTGGGGAGTTCTTGAGACAAACTTAGCAACACAAGAGTCCCCTGTACTCCCAGACACAATGGTGCACTCAGCCACTGAGAAGGAGCAGTGTGTGGGAGGCACAATTCAGGAAAAGCTCAGTGTTCAATTGCACAAAATTTGCAGAAAGGGACCTTCAGTCCGTGAAGCTCCCTCTAGTAGGAGGTCTGCGAGGTGGCGCCATGTCTGCCATTAGACCAACAGCTGACTCCGGTGTAGACTTTGTTTTTCCTTGTCCTTTCTCCATCCTTTAAGTTTTAGCCAATGGAACATGATTGTATTTGATGTTGCCCACTTCCCCGCCTGTCCTGGAAGAACCCATGTCCCAATCCCCATGCTTCCTTTTCTCCTGGCTGTGTGTGTGCTCAAGGCCACCTTGGATCCCGTATGTTAGAAGTGACAGAGGCTGCGTCCCTAAATCACGATGTGGAATGGAGCTCATTGCCCCTCCCTTTTCTGATAGGCTCTCTGAACTATTGATGAGCAAAAAGTAAACTTCCCTTGTGTTTGAGCTATTATACATTTTGGGTCTATTTGTTAGAGCAATGCATTTACCCTAACTACTGTACTATCCCCGGGCCTTGTATGATGACATTAGTAAGAGCCACAAAAACTGCATCTGGGACACAGGAGAAGGCGGGCGAGGGGAAAACATCATCTGATTGACATAGCTTCTGTTTATAGGTAACTTTTTAGGAGTGTGGAGTTAGGCAAAGCTGGGATCACTCACACAGCCTGACAGGGGATTTTTGTACATGAGTGGGCTCAGCTGGTCATTCTGGTTACATGTCCCACCAGCTTTCTGGTGTCTCTACCAGGAGTAAGGTACACAGCCCTCGTCCTGTGCCTTCTCTTTCTCCTCCAGGACCTCACGCCTCCAGACCCTCTACCTCTCTGTGTGACCTTAAACAAGCCTTTCCTCCTCTCTGGCCTCAGTATCCCCCTCTGAACAATGGAGCTGGGCCTGCTGACCTTCTGGCCCTTTTCTCTTCTGTGAGTTTGTGAAGTTGTGACAGGGAGAAAAGAGTCCTAGGAAATGGAAGGAGAGCACATTTCACTCTGTCCAGCAGAGGGCAGAAACTACCCACAAATCAACAGCTGGGCAAAGCCAAGGCTGTGTGGGAGCTGTGCAGAGGCTCTGCCAGCTTCTGAGCCAGAGGGTACCAAGCGGGACCTCAGAGAGATCCTCAGAGCCCCTCTCAGCTCTTATTAATGGCATCCAGATGCTCTATTCCTCTTCTGCAGAGACAAGGTGGGTCAGCCACTAAATGGTGCTCAGACCTTGCCAGCTTGGTGAGAAGGAAAAAGCTTATTCAAGCAAGGAAGATGAGACAGGCAAAAACCAATGCATAAGCCAAAATCCCCTCCGAAGTGTGGTGTTACTCCACGCCAAGTCTCCAGCAGGGTGGACCTCAGACTCCCTGTTAGGAACTGAATTGTGTCCCCCAAAAGGAGAAAGTCACCCCAGAGTATGACCTAATTCAGGAAAGGTCATTCCAGATGTGATTAATTAAATGAAGATGAGCTCATGCTGGAGTAGGGTGGACCCTGCACCCAGTAGGACAAGCGTCCTTGTAAGAAGAGGGAAATCTGGACACACGCAGAGCAGAGACGGAGGCAGAGACCAGAGATACGCTGCCACATGCCACAAATGCCTGGGGCTCCTGGAAACTAGACGGAGCTTCCCCCAGCGGCTTCAGCAGGAGCATGGCTTGGCCAACACTTTGATCTTGGCCCTCCAGACTCCAGAACTGTGAGGCAGCGAGTTTTGTGGTGTAGGACCCCTAGTTGTGGTTCTTTCTTATGGCAGCCCCAAGAAACCAATACCCTCCCCCACTCCACCTTCCACAGCAGAAGTTGGGCATCACTGAACTGAACCTCCGCAGCAAGTTTTGCTTGGACTGCACAGTGTTTATTGATGCTGCTGCTGGTTTTAATTTCTAATGTTTGTGTCTGTGTCTGGACCACTCCTCCCGATGACTCACCTGGCTCCTGCGGGCATCTGAGATGTGGTTCCTAGTCCACAGTTCCCTAGGGGAGCAGAGGAACTCCTCAGCCTCCTCTCAGACTCCTCTCAGGATGCGCTGTTCACTCCCTCCCCAGGCTTCCTCTCTACATGGGCAGCTCTGACCCAGAGAAGATTCTTTGTCTTAGACAAACATCTGCCTTCCTGTAACTTTGGTTTACCAGAACTTACCCTGCACTCCAGGGCCACATGGAACCCCTCTGCTCCCTCTGCCCTTAGCTACTGGCTCCTAGGAGATACTTGCTTGTCACCCCACCTCTTTAAACTGTCTAGTTCCAGCTCCCTCAGAAGTTCCTCACTGATGGTCAGAAGTTTCCTGATGGTCATGTTGCCTGGATGAGCTCCAGTCTGTTCAACCCCCTCTGTGATTGAGGAACCAGGACTAAACAGGACTCACCTGATGCACATTCTAACCAGAATCAAGAGGGCAGAAGCATTGCTTCCCAAGTTCCAAACTCAATATCTCAGTCGTAATCCCCATGTGTCAAGGGAGGGACCTGGTGGGTGATTGTATCATGGGGGCAGTTTGCCCCATGCTGTTCTCATGATAGTGAGTAAGTTCTCACAATAAAGAGTAAGTTCTCGAGCCGGGCGCGGTGGCTCAAGCCTGTAATCCCAGCACTTTGGGAGGCCGAGGCGGGTGGATCACGAGGTCGACAGATTGAGACCATCCTGGTCAACATGGTGAAACCCCGTCTCTACTAAAAATACAAAAAATTAGCTGGGCATGGTGGCGCGTGCCTGTAATCCCAGCTACTCGGGAGGCTGAGGCAGGAGAATTGTCTGAACCCAGGAGGCGGAGGTTGCGGTGAACCGAGATCGCGCCATTGCACTCCAGCCTGGGTAACAAGAGCAAAACTCCGTCTCAAAAAAAAAAAAAAAAAAAAAAAGAGTGAGTTCTCACGAGATCTGATAGCTTTATAAGGGGCTCCTCCCAATTTGTGCTCTGTGTCCTGCTTCCTTGTGAAGAAGGTACTTGCTTCTCCTTCACCTTCTGCCAAAGCAGGACCTTATGATTGTAAGATTCCTGAGGCCTCCACAGCCATGCAGAACTGTGAGTCAATGAATCCCCTTTCCTGTGTAAATGACCCAGTCTCAGGTTTTTCTTTATAGCAGTGTGAAAATTGACTAACAAAGATATTTGACAGCCATCCAGTAGTCTTTGATAAACACAACCACCATCTAGTGACCAGAACAGCCTTATCAGGCCCCACTGTCCCTGCAATGAAGAGCTGTTCCTTTCCTTATCCCTTACAGAGCCAAACACCCAGCATCCTGGAACAGTGGCCCCGTGTGCCCAGCTTTGAGAATGAGCTCATGCCTCGCTGCTGGGAGTAGAGAGAGGGAAGAGCTGAATCAATATGCATATGTATTAACCTTTTGTGCATTTAGAATCATGTCCTTAGGATAAATTCCAATCAGTGGCATTACTGAAACAAATTGTATCAAAAATACAAAAAAAAATTGACCCATTTTTCCAAATTGTTTTTTAACAAGGAAGCAATATTGTTTGCCTTTTGATATTGTTCTTTAGAAAACGATGCATGAGAGTTTTACGTTTCACATAACGAGATCTATTTATTTTATACTTTGCAATTTCTGTAATTTTTAAGACTGTTCCTCCCGTACTAGAGGTTCTGCTCTAACTATTCAATTCTGTTTGTCCTAGTTTTTCTAACACTCCCTTTTCCACTGGTGTGTGGTGCAAAATGAGGCACATTTTCCATGGATGATGAACAAAGGGAGGATCCTTTTGATCACAACCAGGTCACCCCACTTCTAAGCCACTGTGTCTCCAGCCCCACAAGACTAAGGAGAGAGGGCACAGAGTGGCAGAGAATGAGCCATGCTGGGACCACTGTTTCTGTAACCTCATTTTTTGTGTCTAGCTGACACATCTTCAAAGCAATGTCAGGTCCTAAACTGTAGCTTGCAACATGCCTGTTTGCTGGAAACCAAGGCGGAAGTGCTTTTAGACAGTGTTTCCATGTGAGAGTCCCTTCCCAGCTTTTCTCTGGAAATGCATGTTTTTCTGAACTCTGAGTCCCAAGAAAAATCATTTGAGACATCAAGAAAATGGGGGAAATGCTAAAATTGTGTGGGAATTCAAGCTTAACAATAAACATCAAGACATTTTTGGTAGAAAGGAATCCACTGATATCAGGGAGCAAGAGAATTGCATGCTGACACTGGGTCAGAGGCCACGGCCGACATTTCTGGGAATCGCTCCCAGAAGGGCACAGATGAAATGCTTTCAGCCTCTCATCAGCCAGTCAGGGCTGTAGCTGCTGCGCATCATGAGTGTGTTCCTGGCATGACTGCTTTTAACAGTGAGTTTTCTGGAAAATCAAATAAATATTAATAAGTCTATATGCACATTTTTCTTTATACAAATCCTAGGAATGATGTTACAGGAATAACACGTTTTGAAGGCAAAATAAGTCCTTAAATTGGCAACTTTGACACATAATTCCATGTAGTAGTTAATCTTGCTAGGAGATCCCAATGTTATATTATTCTAATGCAATCTGAAAAGGTTCACTGGCATTTTCCACTGTTGCCATCTTTACTATAGCCTATAGTTGTTTGTTTTTTTGAGACAGAGTCTCTCTCTGTTGCCCAGGTTGGAGTGCAGTGTGGCGATCTTGGCTCACTGCAATCTCCACCTCCTGGGTTCAAGTAATTCTCCTGCCTTAGCCTCCATAGAAGTTGAGATTATAGGCGCGGCTACCATGCCTGGCTAGTTTTTTTTTTGTATTTTTGCTAGAGACATGGTTTCATCATGTTGGCCAGGTTGGTCTTGAACTTCTGACCTCAGGTGATCTGCCTGCCTTGGCCTCCCAAAGTTCTGGGTTAACAGGCATGAGCCGCTGTGCCCAGCTGCCTATAGTTCTTTGTAAAGCAGACAAAAGAATTTCATTTTTTTAAAGAAATGAACATATATGAGGCAACCTGTACCTAATTTAGGATTTTAGAAATTCCCCTGACTGCCTATACATTTTGGTTTATCATTCCTAATTCCCAAATATTAAAATCTTTCAGGGATTTGAAAACAGTGAATCAGAGGCCAAAATAGGACCATGCCTCACTTCATTCATTCATTCACTCAACAATTATTTATTGAGTACCTCCTATTTTTCAGGCACTGTACCACATTTTGAGAATAGAGTAGTGAATAAGACAATGTCATCACCTTTAAGGAGTTTATGTTTTAGAGGAGAGAGACAAATAAAAGTGTTTAGGCTGGGCATGGTGGCTCACACCTATAATCCCATCACTTTAGAAGGTCAAGACAGGTGGATCCCCTGAGCCCAGGAGTTCAAGACCAGGCTGGACAACATGATGAAACTCCGTCTCTACCAAAAATATAAAAAATTAGCCAGGTGTGGTGGCACACACTTGTGGTCTCAGCTACTTGGGAGGCTGAAATGGAAGGATCTCTTGAGCCTGGGAGGCAGAGGTTGCAGTGAGCCGAGGTTGTGCCACTGGACTTCAAGCTGAGTGACAGAGTGAGACCTCATCTCAAAAAAGGAAAAAAAAAACTGTTTAATACAATGTACTGTCAAGTGGTGATGAGCCCTATGGAAACATGAAGCAATGTAAGCAATGTTTGAGTAGTGAGTGAAGTGGTACTGTTTTGTACATGATTATCATGAGGGCCCTTCAGAAGAGCAGAGAGCTGAATGCAGTGAGCACAGAACCTCAGGAACTGGGATACAAATCTAGAAATTATAAGCCTGTCCATGAAAGCCAGGGGAATGATGAAAATACTATGAGAAAAAGTGAAGAAAGGAAAGAGAAGAGGTCCAAGGAAGGAGACCTGGAACTACCCAACCTTCGATTCGATCAGGAAGAAGAGAAGAATCCAGCAGAACATGCTGATCGCTGGAAAGGAAGTCTTCCCTCCTTCCCCTGCACCAGGAGAGGAGCTATTCCGGAAATCAGTGAAGTGTTTGAGGGGGAGAGAGGGATCACCTTTGTCAACTGCTGTGAGACTTGGAAAAATAAGGACTGGGAAGAAAGCAATAGAAACTTTGAAAGCCATTGATTATCTTGACAAGAGTAGTTTCTGTGAGGGTGGTGAGAACTGGAGCGTGATTGGATGGGTTCAAGAGAGAATGGGGAGTTCTAGCCAAGAAGGCTGATGAGGATGAGTCAAATTAAAAATGTTTTCTTTTTATGAACCCTCTCATATTTACTGTTACAACGGATATATTGGATCTCCATTCTGCCACATTACTTTATATTAATGTGTATTATATCTTCTGTGTTTCTTTCTCCATGCAATGTATTTTTTTACTTTAAAAACTGTATTTATAAAGGTTTATAATTTTATTCCAGTGGTTATTTTATATGTATGCTTGCTCTTATTTTTATTTTTTAGACAGGGTCTTGCTGTTTGTCCAGGCTGGAGCATCGCCTTACCAAAGCCTTGGATTCCTGGGCTCAAGAAATCCTCCCACCTCAGACTCTAAAGTAGCTGGGACTACAGGCATGCACCACCACACCCAGCTAATTTTTTATATTTTTTTGTAGAAACAGGGTCTCTCTGTGTTGTTCAAGCTGGTCTCATTCCGACGATCCAGGGCACAAGAGATCCTCTCACCTCACCCTCCTAGGCTCTTGCCCTGTTTTCTTGTTTAAGACCTTACTATCTGGTTTGTAAATACTGTAGTGTCCCTCATCTCCTGCCCATTGCCCATACAGCAATCTGGGAGTATATTCTGTTCTTCTCTTTCTCTTCCCCTTGTCCCATTTTGAGTTGCACTGTTTCCTTATCATCTCTTATCAGCTAAAGCTCATTCTCTAGTACAGTGATGAGAAAACATTTTATTTTTTGTAAGGGGCCAGATAGTAAATATGTTCAGTTCTGCAGGCAGGCAATCTCTGCCACAGCTCTATCATTGTAGAGTATAAGCAGCCATAGACAATATGTAAACAAATGGGTATGGCTGTCTTCCAATGAAACTTCATTTGCAAAAACTGCTGGTGGGCTAGATTTGGCTTCTAGGCTAAAGCCCTATCTTACAGTAGCAGATAAGGAGGCAGAAGAAAACCGTGCAGGGGGTAAGAGAAAGCTGGCAGGAGAGCTAGGGGAATAGTGACAAAAGAGGAGCCCTTTAAATCTTCCAGGGATTTAAAGAAAAAAAGGAAATTCTTTACTGTTACTCAATAATTTACCCGCTCCGGAGAAGGAAAGATGTCTCCTCCATTTCAGGGTTGGCTCGGCATCCATCCTGCTGGATTGTGCGGATCCTGCTGGCCAGATGCCACAGTGTGGTCAGCTGAAAGTGATTTGCTCATCCTGAAAACAGCAGGTAGAGAAAGCGCTCTTTCAGCGCCATGGCAACCAGATCCTGTTTTTCTAAAAAAGGATCAGATCAGCGAGTGTGTCCCTCCAGGCTTTGATCCATTAGTGTGCACTGAGCTTATTTCAGAGCCAGACCCTGGGCTTGGAATACAAAGATGCATAAGGCCAAGTCCTTGTTTTTAAGGAGCTCACAGACTGGAGGAGGAGGCAGACGTCCACAGTAAACAGTGTAATCACACGTGAGCAACGGAAGGGACACACAAAGGGCTGGGGAGCATCTCTTCCTCTGGGAGTGAGAAACTGACCCGGAGACCTGAGGTCGAGCTGAATGTTGGAGCATCGGTCAGAGTTGGTCAAGAGGACAAACGGATGGGTCAGGGAAAATGGAGAAGCTTGAGAGCTGTGGCAGCTCCGTGGAATGGCAAGAATAGCCAGAGGATGGCATCTCCAGGGTGCTGGGGACAGCTGTGGAGAGGCACTGAGGCCACATAATTGTCAGGCTTCTGCTGTCTCTGCTCTCACTGAGGTCAACCACAATCTAGTGTCCAAGCCAGTGGCATTTTCCAGCCTACTTTTACTCATCCCTTCTTTTAAAAAATCCTCCCTTGACAGCCTGATTTTTTTTCTTCTCTTTTCTTTTCTTTTCTTTTTTTTTTTTTTTTTGAGACACAGTCTCGCTCTGTCGCCAGGCTGGAGTTCAGTGGCACGGTCTCAGCTCACTGCAACCTCTGCCTCCCATGTTCAAGCGATTCTCTTGCCTCAGCCTCCTGGATTGCTGGAATTATGGGAGCCCGACACTACCCCCAGCTAATTATTGTGTTTGTAGTAGAGATGGGGTTTCACCGTGTTGGCCAGGATGGTCTCGATCTCTTGACCTGGTGATTCACCCGCCTCAGCCTCCCAAAGTGCTGGGATTACAGGCATGAGCCACCACGCCTGGCCTAATTTGCATGGTATCATGATCCGCCATCTCCTGACGTGTCCTCTGCACATCTAGCTGCTCTTTTCTCACTCTCTTATTTGTGCCCTCACTTCCTTAAATTCTAACCTTCTTCTCATGCTGCACTTTCTCCAGGTATATGAGAAAACTCTCTGTTTTTCACTTCCATCTCTCTTGCTCTTTACCCATTGGCCTCAATTTCTCCTACCACAAGATGAGCCCCTGTACATGTCTGGGAATGTGGCCTCAAAAACCCCAGTGTGGCAATCCCAGTGGAAAGCCTTTTCCCAGTACTCATCTTTCTGTCCTGGGGAAGGAGTGGGATTGCCATTGGTTGGTTGTGTACCTACTCTTGAACCTATCACTATTATCAGAGTGATTGGCCAATACAATTTATGGTGAGGGAAATGAGGCTCCATGATTGGCCCCATCAGTCACAGAGATGGAAAGGCAGTTCCCTAAGACGGATGTATCACCCAGGAAGCAGGAACTATACAATGTCAACAGGGAAAGTATAATATACATAATCATGAAGTGATCATAGGGGTTAGCCACAAAGGGATAAAGAGGAGTCTAAAGGATACAGAAACAGGTGAATGGATAAACAAAATGAAATGTAATCCTGCCATAAAACGGAATTAAATTCTGATACATGCTACCACATGGATAAACCTTGAAGACATTATGCGAAACGAAATAAGACAGACACAAGGGGGCAAATATTATATGGTGCCACTTATACTTCAAATAGTGGATTCAGAGACAGAGAGTAGAACGGAGGTTTCCAGGAGGTAGAGGGAGGGGAGAATGGGAAGCTATTATTTAATGGGTGATAGGGTTTGGCTCTGGGTCCCCACCCAAATCTCATCTCGGATTGTAATCCCATGTGGAGGGAAGAACCCGGGGGGAGGTGATTGGATCATGAAGGTAATTCTTGTGATAGTAAGTGAGTTCTCATGAGATCTGATGGTTTTAAAGTGTGTGGCCTCTCTCTCTCTCATTTTCTGTCTCTGCTGCCACCTGGTGAAGAGAAGACATGCCTTGCTTCCCCTCTGCCTTCCACCATTAACCTAAGTTTCCTGAGGCCTCCCCAAGCATGCAGAACTGGAAATCAATCAAACCTCTTTTCTTAAAAATTACCCAGTCTCAGGTAATATCTTTATAGCAGCATGAGAACCGACTATTACAATAGGTACAGAGTTTCACCTTGGGGTGATAGAAAAGTTTTGGAAATATA
This sequence comes from Saimiri boliviensis, assembly GCF_048565385.1. Classification (NCBI taxonomy): domain Eukaryota; kingdom Metazoa; phylum Chordata; class Mammalia; order Primates; family Cebidae; genus Saimiri; species Saimiri boliviensis. Next base: position 96,863,573 of record NC_133458.1, on the reverse strand, counting down.
TAGTGGTGATGGCTGCAAAACATTGTGAATGTATCTAATGTCAGTGAATTGTACACTTAAAAATGGTTAAGATGATAAATGTTATGTATGTTTTACCACAATAAAAAAAAAAAATACAGGCCAGCCTGGCTAACATGGTGAAACCCTGTCTCTACTAAAAATACAAAAATGAGCCGGGTGTGGGGGCACGTACCTGTGATCCCAGCTACTCAGGAGGCAAGAGAATTGCTTGAACCTGGAAGGCAAAGGTTGCAGTAAACCAAGATCATGCCACTGTACTCCAGCTTGAGAGATAGAGTGAGACTCTGTCTCAAAAAGGAAAGAAAAAAAAATACAGGAATCGTGGTTATAGGTGGCAGGCACTAGCTCTAGGGCTGAAGCAGAGAACCCAAGGAAGGAACCAACTTGGAAAAGGGTCTTCCCAGGGATAAGACTCAGATGCCATTGAAGATGGTGTGGCTATAGCCCACAGGATAGCAGAGAAGTTTGTTGTGCTGCTGCAGGCTGGGCTGGCATGCAAGAAACCCATGCGCCAGTGGGGGTGATGGGGGGGCTGACAACATTCTCTGAGAAGCTGCCCCTCTGAGGAGCTGGCACTTACTAGGACTTCACCCATGGTATGTCACTGAAACTCTCAGGGAAGCCAACTGCTGGAGTGTTTATAAGACACACTGTGCCACCATCTGGGGCTTCAGCAGCGTTTGGTGAAACCCAGCTGTGGGGTTGCGGCTAAATTTGCTGGGAGCTGGCTGAGGTGCTAGCAGAACCCCTTAGGAAACTCACCAGGGATGAGCATCCCTAGGTGCCCCATGCACCAGTCAAGGGCAAGAGGAGAGGAAGGGGAGGCTCTTCTTCCTGCTGTGTCCCTCCAGAGCCCTCCATTGACAGCACTAAGTATCATGCTAGCTGGCAAAGAAATGTTTACAGGATTCAGCCCCAGTATCACAAAAGAGGGTAATGAAGAGTGGATTTGGAATTCAGAGTCCCTAAAGTGATAACTCTCACAGCACACTCCTTTGGTTACTCAGTTTCCATATGCACCCCCTACACACATCTGAACTTCTATACGACAATAAACAAAATACAGCTATCCTTCTTACCAGTGAAGACATTTCTACCCTTTCCCCAAAATGAGAAGATACTCAGTGCCAACAACAGTTGTATCCATCTCTGGCTATATTCATTACTCAAATTTGATCATGGTACCCACTAAATATTCTGTTACCAAAAGACCAAATTGTAAAGTTAACCTCCAACAACTTGTATGTAAACTAATAAAGGGAAGAAGGAGAGAAAGAGAACTGGATCGCATTTTCCCATCACCCATCTATCAGTGGGAAAGAACTCTGGGGAGGCGCTCTTGAGAAAATATATTTGGGGAGAATCCCTGATTGGCTCTACTTGGGTCATGTGTGTTGGAATCTGTGAAAGTCTGGAATTTTGCCCATCTTACAAGCCTATTACAGTTTCATGGATGCTGGCAGATGACTGAGACTGTGTCAGAGACAAAGGCCTTTGCTTCTCATGGCAGAACAAGCTGCATGAAGTTTGTGTTTGTTAGCATTGGTTCTCCATGTCTCCAAGTCCCACAGCGGTGATGTGGAGGGGCTCAGGTGGTTACTGTCCATGCAGGGTGTTTGTGCTGCAGCTAAGGAACACTGAGCTTGGAATATACAATTTAAAAGTAAGTGGTGAGCAAGGCTGCCCTTTGCCTGGGTCGGGGGATACTGCTTTGTCAAGGCTGCGTACTTCAAACACAACCCTGAGAAATGTCGTACGCAAGGAACAGTCAGGTCCTTGCATTCTTGTCATCCCCAGCAGGAGCATGCAGCGACAATCAAAGCCCTTGGCACATTGCCTGTCACAAAAATCCACCATGAGGTCTGATAGATCCTTGGCCAAATTCAGATTTTCCCATGAGTATGCTCCCTCATCAGTTGCTCTGATTAGTCTGACCAACAGAGAGACTAAATCCATTCAATGTGATTTCTATCACATTTAAAATTAAGGCTGCTGTCACACACACGGGATTTCAAGAAGCTCAGTGAGGCCAGTCTGCCGTGTCGATTTCACCCCATGTCCCCAGGGTCCCGGACTCAGCCAACTGTCTATGAATTCTGGGGGCAAAGGAGATCAGTCATTCTTATTTCAGATAGCTAGGATAAAACCTAATGTCAGTCTAGCATTCATTATGACCCACTCATGTGAGTTTAGATTCACTGATATCATTGCCAGTGACTACAGGAGGCGATGCAGGGAGCAAAGACCCTCATCCCTGATGGAAGGACGAAGAAATGATTCAAAGGGGAGCAAGTTGCTATAGTTTGAGATTTGCTGGTGTTTTTTGTTTGTTTGTTTGTTTTTTGTTTTTTTGAGATGGAGTTTCACTCTTGTTGCCCAGGTTGGAGTGCAATGGCATGATCTCAGCTCACCGCAACCTCTGCCTCCTGGGTTCAAGTGATTCTCCTGCCTCAGCCTCCTAAGTAGCTGGGACTGCAGACATGTGCCACCACGCCTGGCTAATTTTGTAATTTTAGTAGAGATGGTGTTTTTCCATGTTGGTGAGGCTGGTCTCGAACTCCTGACCTCAGGTGATCTGCCCGCCTCAGCCTCCCCAAGTGCTGGGATTACAGGCATGAGCCACCGTGCCTGGCCCTGTTGTTAAATTTGATTTGAATAATGATCACCACATTGGTTTGGTTAGGTAAGATGGTTAATTTTATGTGTCAACTTGGCTGGGTCATGGGACATTACTCTGGATGTTTCTGTGAGGGTTTTGGATGAGATTAACATTTAAATCTCATTGGACTTTGAGTAAAGCAGATGACTCTCCCTAATGTGGATGGCCCTCAGCCAATCCCTAAATAGAACAAAAGACTGATCTCTTCCAAGCAAGAAGGAATTCTGAATTCTGCCAGCACATGGCCTTTGCACTTGAACTGAGACATTAGCTGTCCTGAGTCTCCAGCCTGCCACTCTTCAGATTTTGGACTTGCCAGCCTCCTTAATCATGGCAGCCCATTCCTTAAAATAAATCTCTCTCTTCCACATATATATATATATATATATATATATATATATATATATTCTTATATATTCTTACTATTTTGTGTGTGCATATAAAATACATATTATATATAATATATGTTATACTTATGATATATAATTTATATTATATAAATTTTATTTGCACACATAAAATAATAAGATAGATAGATACCTTATTAATTCTGTTTTTTTGGAGAACCTGACTAGCCCTAGTTGCCTTTGTTTTTTCTTTTTCCACTTTTCTTCTGAACTTATGTTCTACCTCCTGATACATTTCCATCCTTTCCCTGAGCTCACTTCATCCTCTTCCTTCTTAGAGGCAATCATTTCATTAAGTTTTTAAGTGCCTGGCAATTGCCTGCTTTTGACTGGTGTCTGCTCCATGGCATCATCTGCCTGGTGAGTATTCCAGATCTGCCACTGGTTTTTCTTATCCCTTTCCTACATTTGCGGCGATCCTGTATGGCTTCCTTTTTGATGACTCATCTTTGAACAAGTTGAGTTTTTCCTGGACCAGCTCTTTGCTGGTGTTATGTGGGAGGAGTCGGGGCTGTGTTCCAAGTCAGCTGGAATTTTTCTTATAACCCAGGATTTTAGATGTGAGCTTGATCAGGCTTTACTTCTCAGCTTAAGCAGGTCTGGGCATATTTGGCAACCTGGCCTGCATGATGGTGATTTGCATAATTTGGTGTTCATCTATTCATTCAGTTTTTGCCTGAATGATGAAGGAAGACGTTTACATCTTTCTTCCTGGGGACAGTCAGAGACAGTGTGTGCACTTCCATCCTACAAGGGCCAGGTTCGAATAGTCCGGAGAAAGGAGCTGTGGCAGCAGCAGACAGATCTCTGCTTTAGGGGCCAGGTGGTGTCCAGCTGAGATGCCACAGTGCAGCAGAGAGAACAGAGGCTTCTTTGCGTGTCTTTCCAGGGAATTGGCCCCATGTTAACTGAAATCGTAGGTTACAGGAACAGGAACCTGACTGACAAGTGCAAACCTGGAGCTTTCCTTTCTCCTTATACTTCCTGCATGTTCCCCACATAACCAGCAACCACAGAGCCATCCCCTGGCACCCAGCTACTCCCTCCTGAGCTAGAACCTTTTAAGACCCAGCTAGGAGTCTGAACAGTTGGACATCTAAGGCAAAGAATAATCTAGTTTGTAACATGGGATCAAAGGAAGAAATGAATATCCAGATTCTATGTAAATGAGGCCACTTTGGAGATTTCCATGTCTCTCAGGGGCTCTACCTCAGGGTGGCTCAGCTGTAATTATCTTTAGATTCCCATACAGATCCAACTTCTCTGGAAAGAGAGTCTCATGTTTGTTCATGGTATGAGAAAAGAACTAAAATGTATCAGCTGCTATGGGCTAATGTCATTTATTTTGACTTTGCTTTTGTAGAAGAAACACTGATGCAGTGTCGTGCTTGTGTCTGTTCTTCTTAGGGAATGCCTGAACAGTTCTATTGACTCAAAGTAAAGATCAGAAGAACCAAATGCCAGCAACAGCCAAGTGTAATCATCAGTAACTCTGTGTTCTATCCACAGGTAAAGAACAATCATCCTCTTTTTTATGGGTTTCAATTTAAAACATAATATATTTTTAGAAATGTCTATTTCCTTTTATAATCTCTTTATGTAATCTAGATTATTCTGGCTCTTGGGTCTTCATTTAGCTACTGAAAAGATTTGATCTCGAGTCAATGATAACCACCCCTGACCACCTTCCACCTCCATCCTCCTATACCGCCCAGCATGAATTCTGGGAACTCAGTTAAAATGCTTTCTGGAAACCTTCCTGTATTAGTCTGTTGTCATGCTGCTCATAAACACATACCTGAGACTGGGTAATTTATAAAGGAAAGAGGTTTTATGGACTCACAGTTCCACACAGCTTAGGCCTCACAATAATGGTGGAAGGTGAATGAGAAGCAAAGTCACATTTTAGAGCAGCAGGGAAGAGAGAGCACGTGTAGGGGAACACCAGCACTTTGGGAGGCCCAGGCAGAGATAAGTTGCACAATGTGAATGTACCTAACACTACTGAACTATATTCTTAAAAATGGTTCAAATAGTAAGTTTTATATAATTTTACTATGATTAAAAAGAAAAAATGAGGAAATGTCAAACTCCAGTGATAATATGTACAGTGAAGTTCTTAAGGAGGATGTGTAATGATGTCTATTTAATTTGAAATGCTTCAGAGAAGTAAAGTGGATGGGCCGAGCATGGTAGCTCATGCCTGTAATCCCAGCACTTTGGAAGGCCGAGGTGGGTGGATCACCTGAGGTCAGGAGTTCGAGACCAGCCTGGCCAGCAAAGTGAAACCCCTTCTCTACTAAAAATACAAAAATTAGCCGGGCATGGTGTCAGGCACCAGTTATCCCAGCTATTGGGGAGGCTGAGGCAGGAGAATCACTTCAACCTGTGAGGCGGAGGTTGCAGTGAGCTGAGATTGGGCCACTGCACTCCAACCTGGGAAATCAATAGAGGGAGACTCCATCTCAAAAAAAAAAAAAAAAAAAAGCAGCAGCAAAATGGATGAATGCAAGAATGGAGAGATGGGTAAATTTGTGCTTACACAAGAACAAAAATGGTGGGATACATGTCACTGTAAAATTCTTTCATCTTTACTGTATTTTAAATTTTTCACAATAAAATATTGGGGAAAAGTTAAGAGAAGATTATTGGGAATAAGCTGACAATTTATATAAAGAACTCCTTGATTTTTCTGACTTATAAATTCACTGGTTTCTTTAATAATATATGAAATATGCAAATTAAAACCTCATGATATACCACCACAAGTATTCATGAGAATTTCACATATTGCTGGTGGGTGTGTAAATTGGTGCAATCATTTTGGAAACTTGGCAGTATCTTCTAAAGGTAAAACATACCTATCCTATGATCCAGCAATTCCACTCCTAGTTATATTCCCAAGAGAAATTACTGCTTGTATTCACCTAAAGACATGTTTGAGAATATTCGTAGCAGCTGTATATATAATGGCCCCAAACTGGTAAGAACACAAATGCCTATTCACAGCAGAATGGAGCCAGATGCGGTGGCTCACACCTATCATCTCAGCACTTTGGAAGGTGGCTCACCTGAGGTCAGGAGTTCAAGACCAGCCTGGCCAACATGGCAAAACCCCATCTGCACTAAAAATACAGAAATTAGCCAGGCATCTATAGTCCCAGCTACTCGGGAGCCTGAGGCAGGAGAATCTCTTGAATCTGAGAGGCAGAGGTTGCAGTGAGCCAAAATTACGCCACTGCACTCTAGCCTGGGAGACAGAGTGAGACTCCATCTCAAACAAACAAAAACCGAAAGAATGGATAATTTGTGACATATGTAAAGGAAATTCCACATGGCAATGAAAAACACAAACTAGTGCTGCATGTAATAACATAGATAAACATCACAGATACTATGTTTAATGGAAGAAGCCAGAAATAAGAGTATGTAATAGGTGATTCCATTCTTCAAAAATCACCTATTATGTTCAAAAATATGTACAACCTAATCTATGGTGACAGAATTAAAAATAGTGGTTGCCCTTAGCAGGGAGTGGGGAGTAGGGAGAATTGACTGGGAGTGTTATCATGGGTAGCTACTCAGGTATGAGCAGGGCAGAAGAGGGCTCCCTCTATACACACACCAGGAAAGTCAGGCAACCATCGGGTGATGGTCAGGCAGCTGTGAACGGTCTAAAGTAATAACTGGTCTCAGCTGGTGCCAGGGAAAGACAATGTCCTAATAGATAGGAACCACCTGATACTGGTCATCAGCCGCTTCCTGTTAAGATCTCGGGAGTTGGGAGAAGAAACGCAAGACCCCAGGAGTACGCCAACATATAAAAACCCCAAGTCAAAAGGTCAGACCATGCACTTGTCTTTCAAGGCACCCACTTGGCCCTCTTCCAAGTGTACTTTCCTTTCTGCTCCAAAACGTTTTAGTAAACCTTCATTCCTGCTTTAAAACTTGCCTTTGTCTGTCCTTTTGCCTTATGCCCCTCAGTTGAATTCTTTCTTCGGAGGAGGCAAGAAATGAAGTTGTTGCAGACCTATGTGGATAATTTCCACCACTAGCAGAGGGGCCAAGGGAGTCTCCTGAAGTACTGGAAGTTTCTATATCTTTTTCAGAGTGGTGGTTGCACAGGTGCACACATATATAAAAATGTATTTGCCAGCATACTTGAAGTTTTACACACTTTGTATAATTTATTAACCAAAAAAGCAAAACTAACCTAATGCATAAAATCCATCAAGCTAATGAGTGACATCGTTCTTCATCCTGGAAACCTCAAGTTTAGTTTGCTGTTTCGTTTTAGCTGATGCTGCCCTGCCTGAAGTTCTCTGTCCAGGGAAGCCACAAGGCACTGTTCTGGGTGAGGGTGGGAGTGGTATCCACTGTCCCAGACCCACCAAGATCTGAGGTGGAGGCTGGCCAGACACTGGTGCTCTGCTGGCATTTGGGCTGCAGATTTGGGACAGGTAAGGGGCATGGAGAGAACAGAGCCAAAACCATCACTAGGTACTAGGAGGATGTGACCATCTCAGTCTGAGAGAGGCGTAGGAAAGGAGGGTGGAGGCAAGAGCATTCTCTAGACTTAGGCTTATGAACAGCTTTCAAATCCAGTTCTTGTCCCGATGTTGCCTTATACCACATGCTTGTGGCAACTGGACCACCTCTGACTTTTTTTGCAACCAGGTGCCTAACAGCACAGCTAGATGAGTGGGGATATGGCAGAACGCAGGTGACACTGACATAAGGTAACTGACCATAGCTGCTTTTGTTTTTTGCCTTTCGAGGAAGATACTGAGAACACCTCCATTTATTAAATTAGCTATAGTAAAGTATGGTTTACATATTGAGGAGAGTTTAATGAAAGGATTTGTACAGATGTAACAGGTTTAGGAAATGACCCCACTCAGTTGTCCCCCTTTCTATGAGACCATGCCTCTGCCTTCTCCTGACTCCATCCCACTCCAGATGGCCTTTCTTGGTCCTTTTGTGGGTGGAGATGTGGGTGCTTTTCAGTTCCAGCTAGAATCAACTCAACTGAGGAAGCTTCCAAATACATCAATGCCTGGGCCCCACCCCCAGCATTTCTAACTTAGTGGGGCTCAGGTGGAGCCTGGGCAGTGGTGCTGTGTAAAAGCTCTCAGGTGACTCCAACATGCCCAGACCAATCCATTGAGACTCTCGGGGGTGGAAGGCCTGCGCATTGGTACTTTTTCAAATTTCCCCAGCACGGCCGGAGCCAAGAAGCTCCGTTATATTTCTTTCCAAATCTATTGTCTTAGCAAAAAATCATGGCTCTGTTCTCCTCAGACCTTCCTTTTAGTTTTCAAGGTGTAGTTCAGAAGTAAAATAATATAATTACATTTAAAAACTGAACATTGATTATTTTTACACTAACAACACTACCTGAGGTACTGTCAGAATCTCCAGCCAGAGGAGGGTCAGGAACAAAGGAATAAAAGTGACACCTCTATTTGACAGCAGCATTGTTCACAACAGCCAAGAGCTGCAAGCAACCCAGTGGCCACTGTGGATGAATGGATAAGCAAAACGCAGCATGTACATACAGCAGCCTGTTATTCAGCCTTAAAAAAGAAGACAACTCTGGGCCAAGCATGATGGCTCACACCTGTAATCTCAGCACTTTGGGAGGCCAAGGCGGGTGGATCACCTGAAGTCAGGAGCTCGAGACCAGCCTGGCCAACTTGGCAAAACCCCATCTCTAATAAAAATACAAAAATTAGCCAGGTGTGGTAATGCGCACCTGTAGTCTGTTTGAGGAGGCTGAGGCAGGAGAATGGCTTGAACCCAGGAGGTGGAGGTTGCAGTGAAGAGAGATCACACCATTGCACCCCAGCCTAGATGACAGAGTGAGACTCTGTCTCAAAAAAAAAAAAAAAAGAAAAGAAAATTGTGACATGTGCTATATGCTATACCATAGAGGAAGTTGACATGACACTAAGTGAAGTAAGCCGGTCACATAAAGACAAATACTATGTGATTTCTCTTATACAAGATGCCTACAGTAATCAAATTCATAGAGACAGGAAGCAGAACAATGGTTGCCAGGGGTTGTGGGGAGAGAGACATGGAGAGTTGTTGTTGAATGGATAAGAGTTTCAGATTTGAAACTCTTTTCAACCAAAGATGAAAGAGTCGTGGAGAGGGAGGGCAGTCACGACACTGCACAGTAACGTGAATGTACTTAACACTACTGACTTGTACACTTAAGAATAGTTACAATGGTAACTTTTATTTGTATTTTATCACAAATAAAATTTTAGCCTAGTGTGATGGCTCACATCTGTATTCACAGCACTTTGGGAGGCCAAAGCAGGAGGATCACTTGAGCCCAGGAGTGTAAGACTGGCCTGGGTAACATAGTGAGATCCCATATCTACCAAAAAAAAAAAAAAAAAATTAGCCAGGTGTGGTGGTGTGCACTTGTAGTCCCAGCTACTCAGGAGGGAGGCTGAGGCAGGAGGATCACTTGAGCCCAGGAAGTTAAGACTGAAGCAAGCCATGATTGCATCACTGCACTCCAGCCTGGAAGAGGCTGGCATGGTGGCTCATGCCTATAATCCCAGCCCTTTGGTAGGCAGAATTGGGCAGATCATCTGAGGTCAAGAGTTGGGGACTAGCCTGGCCAATATGGTGAAACCCCATCTCTGCTAAAAATACAAAAATTAGCTGGGCATGGTGGCAGACGCCTGTAATCCCAGCTACTCAGGAGGCTGAGGCAGGAGAATCGCTTGAGCCCAGGAGAGGGAGAGAAGAGAGGAGAGTGTGCTTCCCTCACACGGCCCATGGAATGAAAGAGGCCAAATCTGAGAAACCCAAGGCAAGGCTAAGCCTAGTTATGCCCCTCAGAGAACCTTTACCAAGTATTTAACGTTTTTCCCCCTTTGATTCTGGGAACCGTATCTGGCATCCAGTTTAAAGGTACTTTTTCTATTATGGAAATAAATGAAGATGAACCACAGGAAATCAAGCAAAGGCTATTCACCAAGTGCCTGCTCTAACAGGGGAGTCACACACCATCACTCGTATTTTGGAAGGGATGTGAAAGCAGGCAGAGGAGTGGGAACGCTTCCTAATGGAAGAAAGGGGCGGCTTCATGTGTGCCGTGGTTGGGGGCGGTCGGCATGGGGAGGCCAATGGTGGCCAGCCAGCAGCGTGGCACCCTCTGTGATGGGTTGGGGGTGCTTACTTGCTTCTCTCTGTTTGGTCCTAAGTTGGAAGCGGGGGCAAAAATAAGGGATGTTGTCAGTTCTTCATCACGTCCGGGGTGTTTGGGGAAGATGGTTGCAGAGGTTATTGTTTGGCTTCCTAAATTGGTTCCTAGAGATTGTGGCTTGACTTCCTGCAAGTCTGACTGGTCCATGGTGGCTTCCTGGGCTGGTTAATGTAGATAACAGGTTCACTGCCTGGGCTGGTTGCCGCCGAGTGTGGGTAAGGTTCTGTTTTTCTACATGGTCTGGCCATGGTGCATTTGTATATTCCATCTCTCCGTAGCAAACCTTCAAGCCTTTCACCCCCAAGCCTAATGATGGTGGCCTTGTAGGAGCACGAAGAGAGGGCAGCGAAGGGAGGCGGGCACAGCTCTTGCTGCCTTGCACCTCTGGCTGCTCAAGCCAGCGCGGCAGTTGTGATATCAGATCACGGGGGAAAAGGCCCAGAAGTTCCAGGAGTGACCACGACCAAAGCTGAAACCTGGGAGAGGCAGGTGACAATGGGGAGGCCACCCCTGCAGCGTGAGCCTCGTTCAGACTTAGCCTGAATGAGAACAACCCTGACCTGGGCATGCAAGAGGAAGGTCGCCCTGAGGGCGGAAGGAAGCACTTCAGGTACACAGTCCTTGTCCTGTAGAAGCGGAGGGGATTCCTAGAGAGGAAACCACCGTATAAAATCCCTAGTTATTCCTTCCGCAGCTCCTCTGCTGCTCCTTCTCTCCCATCACCTGTCTCCCAGCTCTCGCTGTGGGTCCTCTCCACCTTTTCATGCTGTCTCCAGGAATTCTCTCTGACTTTCACCCCAGAATATTTGGTTTACAGTTCTCTTATGGCCCAGCCCTTTGCTTGCAGTATAGTTGATGACATTACTATTTGCTTCTCTTAACCTCAACAAGACTACAAACACAAACTCTGTCTTTTTTTTTTTAGATGGAGTCTCGTTGTTGTGTCACCCAGGCTGGAGTGCAATGGCAGGATCTGGGCTCACTGCAACCGCTGCCTCCTGGGTTCAAATCATTCTCCTGCCTCAGCCTCCTGAATAGCTGGGACCACAGGCGCATGCCACTGCGCCTGGCTAATTTTTGTATTTCTTAGTAGAGACAGGGTTTCGCCATGTTGGCCAGGTTGGTCTCAAACTCCTGAATTCAGGTGATCCACCCGCCTCGGCCTCCCAAAGTTCTGGAATTAAAGGCGTGAGCCACCAAGCCCAGCCAACTGTATTTTTTATCACCTACCATGCTGACACAGGTGCTGAAAAAGCCCTCACTGTTCCTGTGATAGAGGACACATTCATTCACCAAATGTTTATTGAGCAGCTTCTTCCTGCTGCACTTGAATAGAGGTGCTGGAGGTGCAAAGATGGAGACACAGGGTGAGAGAAAATAGGCCACGTAATTGCAGTCCTGCCTGGTAAGTGCGGAGTAACAGGAGTAAGTCAAAGCGCTTTGAGAACACAAATATGAAAGCAACTTGCTTTGATAGGCAAGTCAGGGAAGGCTTCACAGAAGAGGTCAAATCTGACACAAGTTTTCCTTGCAGAAGAGAAGTGAAAGAGCATCCAGGCAGAAGGAAGTACAGAGAAGTGACACCCGGCTTCTGACCTCAGCATCAAGGGGACAGAAGGTGGGCGGAGGAGGGTGAGAGATGGGGCTGCCAGTGTCCGCAGGAGCCCGATGGGGAAGGGCTCAGGTGCCACAGTAATAAGGAGTGCAGATTCTGTTGGCGGCATGGAGTCTGTAGGAGGCTACAGGCTGCAAAACAGAGGAACATCAGATATTTGTTTTTTATTAAGATAATCTCAGCATCGATGTGGCAGACAGATGGGGCGCCCAGTTAAGAGGTTGCACATGGTAGGGACCTGAACGAGGGCAAGTGATGCAGGAGAAAAGGAGAGGATGGGTTTCAGAGGTGTTGAGGAAGCAGAAATAGAGGCCTTTAAGGACCTGCTGTGTAAGGAGTGAAATAGGAGAATTGAGGGTGACTGGGCTTTCAGCTTAGATGACAGGATATGTGGTAAGGAAGTATAATAAAGAAAGTCTTGGCTTCGGGTGGAGATGCCCAGAGCAGGGCACCAGCGGCCATCACCCAGAAGCAAGCAAACCCGCGTGCACTCCTTAGCTGAAATCACATGGTTTCTCAGAAAGGCTGAAAATAACACAACTCCTTCCTACTCTGGGGCAAATTGCTGTTCTTGTAGTTTTCAGCCAATCAGCTTGCCCTAGGACAAAATACAAGTCTCACTGTTACACTTGCTATGTGGGTTTTGCTTTTATAAACCCTGCCCTGCCTTCATTCTTTTGTGTTTTATTTTGTTTTTGTCTTTTGAGACAGAGTCTCACTCTGTCACCCAGGCTGGAGTGCAATGGCGTGATCTCAGCTTACTGTAGCCTCTGACTCCCAGGTTCAAGCAATCTTCTGCCTCAGCCTCCTGAGTAGCTGGGACTACAGGCACAGGCCACCACTCCCAGCTAACTTTTTATGTTTTCAGTAGAGATGGGGCTTCACCACGTTGACCACGCTGGTCTTAAACTCCTAACCTCAGGTGATCCGCCTGCCTCAGCCTCCCAAAGTGCTAGGATTACAGGCATGAGCAACCATGCCCAGCCCCTGCTTTCAATGTAAGACAGTCAATCTATCCTCGACTGGTTTCTCTCATTTATAAGTAGCTATGAGAAAGGTCTTTGATAGTTATTTCCCGCTAGTCTCCTTATTGGAACCTGAATGTGTTATCTTCTGAACATGTTGCATTTTGAAGGGCCTCCTGTCAGCCTTTCTGGTGGCTCTCGTTAAATGGTGATCAAGGTCTTACTGTGCTGAAAACAGCTCGTGGACAGCTCCGGCTCCACCATGGCTGCTGCTGTTTTTTCCACAGATGGAGGGAAAGCTGGTATTTAAGCCTTAATAACCTGGATCTGGTCTCTGTCAAGTGACAAACGACAGGAAATCTGATGTCCCCTTTTGCTTGTCCGTTTTTGTTTTTATTAGTCTTGAATATTCTAGCATCTGGAAAATCCTCATGTATACCTTCAGATCACAAGACAATGGTTTCGTCAGGCTGAAAATTTGCTTATGTCATATCTAGCACTCCCGATATATTGTATTTTTTGACCATTTTCAGAATGTTTCCTGTTCGCTGGGCTTGGTATCTCACACCTGTAATCCCAGCACTTTGGGAGGCTGAGGCAGGTGGATCACTTGAGGTAAGGAGTTGGAGACCAGCCTGGCCAACATGGTGAAACCCCTCTCTACTAAAAACACAAAAATTAGCTAGGCGTGATGGCACATGCCTGTAATCCCAGTTACTCCAGATGCTGAGACAGGAGAATTGCATGAACCCAGAAGGTGGAGGTTGCAGTGAGCCAAGATTGTGCCACTGCACTCCAGCCTGGGCAACGAGAGGAGACTTCGTCTCAAAAAAAAAAAAAAAAAAAAGGAATGCTTTCTGTTTGTATTGTGTTCTGTTTTTGCTTTTGCCATTTCTCTATGCATCTGTAAATGAAAAAAAGCCTTGCCCTTCTTTGCGAAAGGGGGGAAATTCATGGTTTAAGAATCTGGGCCAGGTGCGTGCGGTTACTCACACCTGTAATCCCAGCACTTTGGGAGGTCAGGGAGGGCAGTTCATGGGGTCAAGGGATCGAGACCATCCTGGCCAACATGGTGAAAACTCATCTCTACTAAAGATCTGAAATTTAGCCAGGCTAATTTTGTGGTCCCAGCTACTCGAGAGGCTGAGGCAGGAGAGCTTGAACGCGGGAGGCAGAGGTTGTAGTGAGCCGAGGTCACGTCACTACACTCCAGCCTGGGTGACAAAGCAAGACTCCATCTCAGAAAACAGAGCCTGTTAATAGTTATAGTTCCTTCATGTGATCTGAGAGACCAAAATAGATACCCCTTTGTCAACTAAGATGGACCCTAAGATTAAGGAAAAAAGTTACCTATGTGTCAAGTGCACGGTAACTTCCTAAATTCCTGCGGCTACAAGAAAAACCACATTCCGGCTAAACTCCCTCATAATGGAGCTATTAGGCAAATTATCAGACCCCTCCTAACTCTGTTATAACAGAGATCGTTACAAGTCTGACCGGACAGAGGACCAGCCTTACAAAATATTCATTTCCGACATGCAACTGCAGACCTTAAGCCAGGTTTAGCAGTTTACGGAGACTAAGCACAAGCTGCCTGTGTCCTATAGTTCACTTTCTGATGGAAGAGCCAAGTTCCACTTCATTTTAATGCTGAAACCACACCCCAAAGTGAACATGGGATATATGCTACATATGTGTGTGTATTATGCATGCGCTCAGCTTCCCTCATAAATATGCATAGCTTTCCCCCAACCCTGTTAAATATGTATGACTCTGTTGTATAATGCAGACCCCATGAGCCATAAAACCCAACTTCCCCTTTCCCTCGTTCAAGAGAGTACACCTTCAGTACCCACCAGAGACTGTTCTGGTTTGCAACTGATTTTGCCAATAAAGCTCTCCTTTCTACTAACTAGGAGTAATCCTGGTGGTCTTCTGGACAACATTTGTACTTGTGGAAATTTTTAAAAACAGGTTTTTTGAGGTATAATTCCTCTACCATATAATTCAACCATTAAAGTATAAAATTCAGTGATATTTTTAGTTTACTCACAAGGTTGCACAACCATTACCACAATCTATTTTAGAACAGTATTAGAAATTTAGACCATCACCCCAAAAAGTCAATCTATGCTTGACTGGTTTCTCAATCAAGAAATCCATACTCTATTATAAACGGTATTCATTCACAGTCCCTCTCCCTTCCCCCAGACCCTCTCTACCACCGCCCCCCTGCCAGCTCTAGGCAACCACCAATATACTCTGTGTCTACAGGTTTGCCTATTCTGGACATCTTTTGTAAATGAAAGTGTGCCATATGTGGTCTTTCATGACTGGCTTCTTCTACTCAGCATAAGGCTTTCAGTGTTCATCTATGTTGAGGCATGTATCAGTACTTCATTCCTTTTTATTGCCAAATAGTATTCTGTCATATGGACACACCACATTTTATTTATCCACTTATCAGCTGATTGACATTCAGATTCTTTTTGCTATTTTGAATAATGCTGCTATGAACATTTGTGTTTTCATTTTTCTTGGGTATATCTCAAGGTGTGGAATTGCTGGATCATATGGCAACTTCATGTTTAACTTTTTAAGGAACTACCAAACTATTTTCTGAAGTAGCTGTCCCATTTCACATTACTGCCAACAGTATATGAGGATTTCAATTTCTTCACATCCTCACGGACACTCATTGTATCTTCTTAATTGTAGCCATCCTATAGTGTGAAGTGTTATTACCTTATGTTTTGCATTTCCCTGATGGCTAACTATGTTAAGCACAGTTCATGTGTTTATGGGCCATTTGTGTATCTTCTTTGGAGAAATGTATATTCAAATTCCTTTCCCATTTTTCAATTATTTTTTTTAATCATTATTGAATTGTAAGGATTCAATTCAATGTGCCTGGAGTGCCGTGGCACAGTCTTGGCTCACTGCAACCTCTACCTCCCAGGTTCAAGTGATTCTCCCACCCCAGCCTCCCAGGTAACTGGGACTACAGGCATGCACAATCACACCTGGCTAAATTTTTGTATTTTTAGTAGAGATGGGTGTTCACCATGTTGGCCAGGCTGGTCTTAAACTCCTGATCTAAAGTGATCTGCCCGCCTTGGCCTCCCAAAGCACTGGGATTATAGGCATATACCACCATACCTGGCTTCTTTTTACTTTCTTGATGTTGTCCCTTGAAGCACATGATTTTGATGAAGTCCAGTTGACCTATTTTTTTCTCTCCTCACTTGTGCTTTTGCTGTCACACCTAAGAAGTCTTTGCCTAACCCAAAGTAATGAAGACTTACTCCTTTGTTTTCTTCTAAGACTTTTATAGTTTTATAGTTTTAGCCCTTATATTGAAGCTTATGACCATTTTGAGGTAATTTTTGTATATGATGTGGGAAAGGGGTTTACTTCATCCTTTGCATGCATGGTTATCTAGCTATCCCAGCACCTTTATTCTTTCTCCCATTCAATTATCTTGGCACTCTTGTTGAAAATCAATTGCTATAAATAAAGAGTTATTTCTTGACTCTCAGTTCTATTTCGTTGACATATATATCCATCTTTATGCCAGGACTATACTGCCTTGATTGCTGTTGCTTTGTAGTAAAATTTAAAATCAAAAGTGAATCTTCTGGGGCTGCGGGTGGTGGCTCATGCCTGCAATCCCAGCACTTTGGTAGGCAGGTGGGCAGATCACTTGAGGACGGAAGTTAGAGACCAGCCTGGCCAACATGGCGAAACCCTGTCTCTACTAAAAATACAAAAATTAGCCGGGCACGGTGGTGGATGCCTATAATCCCAGCTACTTGGGAGGCTGAGGCAGGAGAATTGCTTGAATCCAGGAGCTGGAGGTTGCAGTGAGCCAAGATCATACCACTGAACTCCACCCTGGGCAACAGAGAAAGACTGGCTTTAAAAAAAAAAGTGTATCTTCCAATTTTGTTATTTTTCAAGATTATTTGGCTATTTTGGGTCCCTTCAATTTGCTTTTTTTTTCTTTTATTATACTGTTAGTCTAGGCAACAGGAGGTAAGATTTGTTAAATTCTGACACATTGGTTGTTTTTTAATGTGTTAATTCCCACATTTGTGAATATTTTAAATATCTTTCTGTAATTTTTTTCTAATTCTATTCCATCGCGTTTGTAGAATAAACTTTGTATGATTTTATTCCTTATAAAATGTATCGAGGTTTATTTTATGACCTAGCATTGGTCTGTCCTGGACAGTGTTTTGTGGATTTTCTGACTTCCTTGGGAACCCAAATAAAAAATATTTCAAACATTTCATCTGAAAGAAATTTATTTCAACTGAAAGAAATATTTGAAAAATTGGAACACATGCTGAAAATCATACTTTTGAAGCTAAAGGACATGTCTTAGCCATCTAATATGCAAGAAAGGACTTACTGGTTTTTCCACGATTGTTAATTTAAGGAGAATTACTTAATACGATTTCGTGCAGAGCTTTGAGTGCTGCACTTTCCAAATGACCGCGTGGTGGCGCCCAAGTACATCTTCAGACCTGGTTACCTGAAAGCATCTAAGATACCAAGCAAGAATTGGTCCAAAATACAAACGTATGGGTGGAGAAATTTTAGTACAGGTTAAACAGGTGACTGAAACTTCCATTATCTACAAGTAACAAAACCTAGAAAAACTATAAAGGTAGAGCAAGGCTCAGAATTCCACCTCAAGAATCACTTAAATATCTACAAATAGATTCATTATTTAAATATGTTTTAGTCACAGCCTGCAATTTTTCTGGTTGGAACAAAAGCCTTCTTCTGCTAAAAATATAATGCTTTGATAACAAAAAAAAACTTCAAATTTTGCCTTTTCTACCTTCATGGAGGAGCTCATAGGTGTCTTACTTGAGGAACTAGGTAGAGGCTTCAAATAAAACAGAAACTTGGGTTGGGTGTGGTGGCTCATGCCTGTATCCCTGGCACTTTGGGAGGCCAAGACAGGCGGATCACCTGAGGTCAGGAGTTCAAGGCCAGCCTGGCCAACATGGCAAAACCTCGTCTGTACTAAAAATACGCAAATTAGCGGCCAGGCACAGTGGCTCCTGCCTGTAATCCCAGCATTTTGGGAAGCCGAGATGGGCGGATGATAAGGTCAGGAGATCAAGACCATCCTGATGAACATAGTGAAACCCTGTCTCTACTAAAAATACAAAAATTAGCTGGGCGTGGTGGTGCATGCCTGTAATCCCAGCTACTCAAGAGGCTGAGACAGAATAGCTTGAAGCCAGGAGGTGGAGGTTGTATTGAGCTGAGATCATGCCACTGCACTCCAGCCTGGTGACAGGCGAGACTCCGTCTCAAAAAAAAAAAAAAAAATTGCTTGCCATGGTGGCAGGTGCCTGTAATCCCAGCTATTCGGGAGAAACCTCATGGTCCAGTGTTTCCCTAAATTCCTAGAAAGCTAAAACAAACTAATTGCATTTCAATCACAATATCACCAAAATCAAGACTATCCAAATTTTTGAAAGAGCTTACCTTTTTTGGCCTCAAGTTCTTCCCTTTGTCCTAATAATAGTGTGATGTACACCACAAAACCTCAGATTCTATGAATAATATTCATCTAGGAAGGCATGTGCAGCTCAGATTAACTCCTTCTCTGCCAGACTTTACTTGGTTACATTCCAACCTTGTCAATCGTTGTCAAAACTAATAGCACAAACACAGCAAACACAAGATGCACTTCAAAAGAGACATCAGCCACAGTGCTGTGCCACACGATATAAAACCAGAGACTTGGCATACTGAAAAGGCCCCAGGACATCAGCCATGGAAGGGTCATCTCAAGGACTTTCAGCCACAAATATTGGCCAACTGTAGGGTATAAACTCATGGATTAATGATTTCCAGTGTACATGTGCTAAGAATTCTACAATCTGGACATCCAGTCCCACTAGAGATATGTAACCTTGAGGTTTAGTTAAAAACAACAACAACAACAACAAACCTTTTACATACACATAGCTCCAAAAACAGATAGCTATGGCAAGAATTTATAGATCCAGATGACACGAGGAATAGTTTCTACACAAGACTTTCAGATTAAGATTTGTGATTAGGGTTTACATTTTATTATTTGTCGCCTGCTTTTATGACTTCCATTTGTTCCTTTTGTGGCTCCGGTATTAGACTGTCAAGTGACTGCCATAGTCCCTTTGCTCTTCTCTCAGCTGTCTTCTTTCCCAGAAACTGAACACCCTAATTCACCTATGTCAAACGTTTGCAATGGCTGCCAATTTTTCCAACTGAAGGATTTGCCAGCCAGACTCAGACCCCCCTAATAAGACCTCCTAACATGTCTGTGTGTCTTAACTGAATGCTAGACACCAAACCATTCACTGCAAAAGGAATCTGAGATTTTTCCAAAAGCTTCAGAGGAATTCAAGGATTATCAACCAAAAAAGGAGACATTAGACTATTCTCCTGGTTAGGTCTGGGCCAACTAGAAAACTGGATCCAAATTGGGTTACAAAATTTTTAATTACAAGTGGAGACTTGAGTTCCTCCACTGTCTGATATTCAGCTGCTTAATGTTACCATGAGCTATTATCTCAAGCCAATATCCAGTGGATAATACGGCATCAAGGAGATACTCATGTCCTCAGGGTCAACCTGAGTTCTCTTGGATCTGAGTTTGACCACAACAGGGAAGTGAGGAATTATACTGAGAGAAAACAGGAAATAGCTTAGCTAAGTCACAGATACCAAAGAGGCACGCTAGTATCCACTTACAAACGTGAACGTACCACGTACCTACTCTACAGCTGAAATCACAAGATTTCTTAGACACATTGTGAGTAACTGAAATTGCCTTCGCTGTCAATCATGCGGTCTGCTCAGGTCCATGGTGATAGTTTTCAACCAATCAGCACACCAAAGGGCAAAACAAAACCTCTCACTGTTCCATTGACCGAGGTTTTTCCTTCTTGCTTATTTGGTGATCATGTATATGGGACTGATGTCCCACATATATGAGTAAATGTCAACTGTGCTTTAAACAAAACTAAATGTCTCTGAGATACTTTTTGACAATGGTTATGCCAACATCAAAGACAGGTAATAAAACTGAGGAGGTTAGCCTGGAAGAAGGTTACCGTTTGGAATATGCAGCGTTTGTGGTACCTGTAGGATACACGGGAGATAAGCAATTAATTAAAAGGAAAGATGAGTCAGGCGTAGTGGCTCATGCCTATAATCCCAACATTTTGTGAGGCCAGAGCAGGTGGATCACTTGAGCCCAGGAGTTTGAGACCCACCTGGGCAGTATAGTGAAACTCTGCCTCGACTAAAAAAATACAAATATTAGCTGGGCATGGTGGCACATGCCTGTAATCCCAGCTACTTAGGAGGTTGAGGCACAAGAATCACTTGAATCCAAGAGGTGGAGGTTGCAGTGAGCTGAGAGACCCAGTCTCACAATATATATGTAAAAGGAAAGATGAGGGCTGGAGCAGAAATGAGGAGTTACTGGCACAAAGATGGTATGGAAGGTTTTGTAGTATATTACCTAGGAGTTTATAAAGGAAGAAGATGGATTCCCACCAACCTATCTATACCACCATCTGAGATTTGTCTGCAGAACACTGGGTAGAGCTATCAAACAGGAAGGCAGAAAACCTGTCCCAAGAGATGTTTATGGCACAAGAGTGGAGAGTTTCTAGAAGAAACTGAGCCATGGTGTGTAAATGTCAGAGGTACAAACAGCTTTATTTTATCAACCCAAAGTGCCATTGATTTAAAGACACCTCTATGACAGAAATGTTGAAAACTGTATGTCTTAGAATGGATCAAATACACCAGAATGGGGGCTGAAAAGAAAGCATTGGACTTAAAATTTGGGAAGTCAGTGGCGATCTTACTGAAGAAATCCATTTCCCTGGATTGGTAAGTGCAGCACTAGCTCGCTGTGAGGTGGACAAATGGGAGGTGTGGCACTGTATGCAGCAGGGATGCAGGGATGGTGTGCAGACCAGTATTTGTGGTGATGGAAGCTGTGATAAAGCTTAAGATGAGGTATGATTTAAAGGAGGGTAATTTTTGTATGACAACTTGAGCCCGTGTCAAGGCTAAGGAGAAGAAGCTGATGTAGAGACTAAAGGTGTATAGGAGGCACTGTGGAAATAGATTAGTGGAGGGGGCTCAGATATGAAATCAGTCAGGGCTGGGCTTGAGTGTAACTTTCTTACTTACTATGTGACATTGGCCATCTCACCTCTGTGAGCTCAGAAGGCTCACAATCTTCTGAGCTTTGGTCTCCTGATTTGTAAAAGTGAGCTTATCATTTCCTACCTTATGGAGTTGTTGTTTGTATTAAGTAATATTATCCACATAAAGTTCTTGAAACCGTGGTCGGGACATAGTAGATGCTCAACAAATGGGATCTACTATTATGAGACTAAGAGAGAGAGCATAATTGATTAGCCACGTCCAGGTGGGAATGGATGGGATCAAGCTCACAGGTTGAAGAATTCACCCTGAAAAAGAAGAGAGGCCCCTCTATGGAGGTATAAAAGATGTCCATAGATTCTTTACTATCCCTTCCTTAAAAAGATAGGATCTAATTCCTCTCCTTTTGAGTGCAAGGGATGCTTAGTGAATTTCCTCTAACTAATAGAATGCGGTTGAAAATGACAATGTTCAGCTTTTGAGAGTAAGTTGTAAAAGCCATGTGACTGCCTCCATGCTGCTTCTCTTGGGTCACACAATTTGGAGGAAGCTGGCTGACATTTCACCTGAACACTCAAGCACTCCCTGGGGAGGCCTGGGCAGTGAGGGACTGAGGCCTCCTGCCAACAGCCATGTGAGTGTGCCATCTTGGAAGTTAAGCCTCCACTCCTAGTCTAGCTTTCAGATGACTGCAGCCCCAGTTGGTATCTTGTCTGCAACCTCATGAAAGACTCTGTGCTAGAACCACCCAGCTAAGTGACCTCCAAATCCCTGACTCACAGAAAACTGTGAGATAACAAATACTTGTTCTTTTAAGCTGCTAAGTTTTGGGGTGATTTGTTACAAAGCAATAGGTAATAGGTATATACTACACCCTTTTTCTCTGAGGTAAAAGGTAATCAGAGAATGACGGGTGAAAAGGTGAATGGCATAGAAAGGAGAAAAGAGATAAATGCCTCTGTAGTATTAAAATATGAGGTATGTTGTCTGCTGACAGTGAAGTTGCTTGGCAAGACTGGTAAGGAATTGGAACAGTCAGGCAGAAAATAGGAAAGGGAATTAACTTGGAACGCAAATAAGATTGATAGTTTTCTTTTGAGCCTCTCTGCCTTCATGCTAAACTCAGCTACAGAAATCACGTCATAATGGAACCAGATCAGACTCCACATAATGAGTCTTTATCTCAAGAGTGAAAATCAGAGATGGGGACCTCTCTAAGCCTACCTCGGAGATCACCTTTGTGGGTAAACTGCTGATGAGTGAGTTCAGGGATGAGGATGGCTTAGGCTCATCTTGGAAAAGTACTCCCTGCTGTCAAAATGATTTGCAACAGCTCCATCAAGTCTGGCTCATTATTTATGAAGAATAACAGACTGTCAGAGAGAAGTATTGTGAGAGAATAATCGGCAAGCCTTACGTATTCTGCAACAGCCGTATTGCAGTAACAGGATGACCCACTGCCTTTCAGATGATTCAAGTTTGCATTATTCCTTCCTCCTTAGACCAGTTTCTGTCTGTCTGTCTGTCTCTCTTTCTTTCTCTCTCTCTCTCTCTCACTTCCTTTCTCTCTTCTTCCTCCCTGCCTCTCTCCACTCTGGTTGTCAGCAAGAGAGCCCTGGGAATTCTCTGTGATGTAGCCAGCCATCAGTTTTTAGGGTGGTGCTTCAGCACATAAAGGGACCAGGTCAGGACTGACCTCTCCTAAAGTTACTTTAAAGAAACTCCATAGACCGGGTTTCTCTAAACCCCATGGGAAAACCAGAAATTGAGTCACTGCATCTCCCTGCAGAATGACAAATCCTGCTCTCCTTAGTAGCTTAACTTATCTTTGCACTGATTCTGCTTGCAAACTGGGGAACTGAAACATCAGTGTAAAATTGGTGCCTTTTGTACCTTACACAATAGGGCTCATTCATTCGTTCATTCACCCTTTCACTCACTCAGCTATTTAATTATTTAGCAACTGATTATTGAATGCCTCCTCCATGAGGGGACAGGCATGTACTAATTTGGGGAATAAAGAGATGAATATTGTGATCCTGAAGAGAAGCAAAATGGCCTGGCACATAGTAAGCACCGAATAAATATTGAATAAATAATAACTCCTGCTCTCTCTGGGCATCATAGTCCAGAGATGGATGAGGCATGTAACAAATAATTAAAGGTTTTTTTTAATACAATAGTAAAGGAATTGATTAAGTACTATACATGTAGAAGACCATATCTACCTGGGAGTTAGGGATGGTTTGATAGAGGAGGTCACATTTGCTTGATCTTGAAGAACAAATACGAGTTTTCCAGGAATTCAAAGTAAGAAAGGGCCGGGCGCGGTGGCTCACGCCTGTAATCCCAGCACTTTGGGAGGCCGAGGCGGCTGGATCACAAGGTCAAGAGATCGAGACCATCCTGGTCAACATGGTGAAACCCCATCTCTACTAAAAATACAAAAACATCAGCTGAGCATGGTGGCGCGTGCCTGTAGTCCCAGCTACTCAGGAGGCTGAGGCAGGAGAATTGCCTGAACCCGGGAGGTGGAGGTTGCGGTGAGCCGAGATCGCGCCATTGCACTCCAGCCTGGGTAACAAGAGCGAAACTTCGTCTCAAAAAAAAAAAAAAAAAAAAAAAAAGAAAGTAAGAAAGGTCTTTGCAGGCAGACCAAAATTATACTCACAGCTCTCATTGTCCGCAGGATTGGGTTTGTTACTCCAATCTAATCCTAACTTGCGAATATAAATAGTTTTAATGGTTTTTGTGTTTGTTTCCAAGACAGTGATAGGTGGTCAAAGTTAGATACAAAACGACTCTATAAAAGAGATTATTTTTTACAAAGTAGATGACATTAATTCAAGAAAAAAAAATGTATTTTAAGTTTCTTCCTGATAGAACCTTTTAATTTCTTATATTTTCTAGGGCAGGTGGAAGATATTTTTCCTTAAAAAATGGTCTTCAGATTACCTCTAAACCTTCCTCTTTGACATCTGACTGAGAATCCAGAAAACACTCCCTGCTTCGTACCAAACCAGTGTTTACTGTTATTCCTCACTTGACAGCAGCTCAGAGGACCATCAGATACTGTACCCACTAAACCAAAATGGCAAAAGGACTTGTAACGACCAAATGCAGCAATATAATTTGTCACTATCAATTCACTAGTGATTTAAAATATTGAGAAAATTCCCAATTGCATGACAGCATGGAAAATCACATTACATCAGGGAGGAACCTTTGCTAAGCCACCAGATTTCTCTAAATTGGAATTTAGAAAGAAATTTTATTTGCAGCAAGAAACATGTATCAATACTGACACATACTAAAATGTTTTAATGAGTTAGAGCAAACATCTTGTGTCAAGAAACTGCTGGCCTAACAAGGCCTGCCACTGTTATTGATGCCTATTAGGTACTTTTCCACAAAGTTGTCTAACCTCTTCTATTAAACCTGTAAACTGCATTGACAATCGTAAAGGAAACAAAAAGAAACAAAGTAAGAATGACGGGAAATAGAAAGCTAAGGCACCCAATTTTTTTCTAGTTTAATCAAGAATTTGAGGCTCTGCCGGGCGCGGTGGCTCACGCCTGTAATCCCAACACTTTGGGAGGCTGAGGCAGGTGGATCACGAGGTCAACAAATCGAGACCATCCTGGTCAACATGGTGAAACCCTGTCTCTACTAAAAATACAGAAAATTAGCTGGGCATGGTGGCATGTGCCTGTAATCCCAGCTACTCAGGAGGCTGAGGCAGGAGAATTGCCTGAACCCAGGAGGCAGAGGTTGCGGTGAGCCGAGATCACGCCATTGCACTCCAGCCTGGGTAACAAGAGCGAAACTCTGTCTCAAAAAAGAAAAAAAAAGAAAAAAAAAAAGAAAAATTGAGGCTCTATCACATTTGCTCTCAGCCTTACAATCTGATCCTTATTTTTTGCCAGGCTGCAATGCTCATTGCATTTAGTAGAGGTTAATGGATATTTTTACACCTCTGCAGTTTCAAACTGATTATCAGGTATTTAACCAGCAAAGCCATCCAATATTTCAATGGGTCAATTCAGTAACAAAAGGTTACCACCCACTGATCTAGTCAGTGACAGACCAGAACAATATAAAAATTTGGAATTCTTCCCTTTCTGGCTAACGTACTATTGCTTATCTTCAATTTTCTGGATATTTTAGAATTTTATTGAATATGATTCTTCAAGAACTGAACGATCATCCTAAACAAATCAAGGTCAGTGTATCATCACAGAGCAGCATTTCCTGCACTCTCAGTAATATGCTGTCTACATCAAAGGGGTTCTGTGACCCAGGAGGTTTGGGAAACTGAGAATTAAACAGAGCTCCATGGGTTCCCTTGCTACGGGCATTCTCAGTTGCCTTCATATGGTGATGTGCATTGTGACCCTCTAAGTGGAAATATGGAATGAATTGTTTTCCAGGTCACTGGACCACAGAAGTCTTGTCTGAGGATCACCCATTGGCCCCAGCGTCCCACAGATCACAGTTTGGGAAATGTTGCTGCTTGAGTATAATTGTTATTCTCGAACACCCCAAATTGTTTTGGTGTGGAATTTTTTGTTTTCTTTCTGTTTTGAAACAAGATATCACTCTATCGCCCAGGCTGGAGTGCCATGATGCAATCACTGCTCACCACAGCCTTGACCTCCTGGGCTCTGGTAATCCTCCTGCCTCAGCCTCCCAAGTAGCTGGAACTACAGGCATGCATTACTATGCCCAGCTAATAATTTTTTGTATTTTTTGTAGAAATGGGGTTTTGCCATATTGCCCAGGCTGGTCTTGAAGTCCTGAGCTCATGTGATCCATTTGCCCGAGTCTCCCAAACTGCTGGGATTACAGGCGTGAGCCACCATGCCCAGCCATAAACACCCCATATTTTTAATGGCGTGCTGGGTACTGTAAGAAGGACACTCCAGGGAAAAAGCAATATATTAGTAATGACTGATTTTCCCTTCCCACAACATCTGTCAAGCACCTCCTGAGGGAAAGGCTTCTGGCACCATCCCTCTCGAAACCATAATAGCCTTGCTTTCACGGAGGGCAGTATTTATGGGAATGGAGTGACCTGTCAAGGAGATGCCTTGAATCTTTTTAACTCACCCCTACTTCAAATCAAAGGAACTCGATGTCCAAGTTATCTACCATCATTCTGCTGTTACTTCTCACAACCACAAATTAGAAATTCTTGGAAATAAAGGTTTTCGATCTTTCATTTTTTAAGGTGAAATTCACATAACATAAAATTATTTGAATGTGAACAATTCAGTGGCATGTAGTCCATTCACAGTGGTGTGTGCCCACCACTTCTATCTAGAACTGGAGGATTTCCATCTCCCCAAAATAAAACTGCATACCTGTTAAGTAGTTAACTCCCTATTCCCTCTTTCTCCCAGACCCTAGTAAGTACCAATCAGCTTTTGGTTCCTATGGGCCTACCTATTCTGCAGATTTCATATAAATTTAATCAAGCAGTATGTGGCCTTTTGTGTCTGGTTTCTTTCTAATAGCAGCGTGCTTTTTAGTTTCGCCTACATGTGGCACGCACCTGTGCTTCAGTTCTCTTTATGGTGGCATAACGTTTCCTTATATGGATAGACCACATTTGTTTGTCCATTCACCCATTGATGGGCATTTGCTTTCACCTTTTGACCATTGTGAATAGTGCTGCTGTGAAGACTCATGCCCCACTGTTTTGTTTTCAGTTTGTTTGGGGAAATACCGAGGTATGGAATTGCTGGGCTACAGAATTAGTCTTGCCACTACAATTTTGTGGCATCCTAAGGCTAATCGAATAGTTCATATGACTTAGCTAGCTTGAGACATCACTTTAATACATTTTAAAAGATGCATTTAAAATGCATTACCCTCAGGAAGCTTCAAGTGACTTACTGAAGCAAGTTTCTTCTCTACACATAAAATATACCTGTTTCTTCCATGAGTAACTGTTCATTTTCAGTGAGTCATTTGAGTTTCTGTTATTCAGGTATACAGAGTTCCTGGTGTCTTTTTAGCCAACAAAGTTTAACAAAGACAGTAAGTTAAGATGCTTTTCGGTAGCTCTGTTATTGGGAGGGGTTGTATTCCTGTGAAGAAAGAAAGTTTATATATATATATATATATATATATATATATTAGTAGAGACTGGGTTTTGCAATGTTGGCCAGGCTGGTCTTGAACTCCTGAACTCCTGACCTCAAGTGATCCACCCGCCTTGGCCTCCCAAAGTGCTGGATTACAGGCATGAGCCACCGTGACTGGCCAGTGATAATATTTTTTTAAAAGGTTGAAATCAGCAGATCAGCTATTCTGGAAAGATTTTCAAACATTCAGTGGGTGTTTGTTGTTGTTGTTTTTCTTTTCTTTTTTAAGAGACAGGGTCTTGCTCTGTCACCCAGGCTGGGGTGCAGTGGTGCAATCGTAGCTCACTACAGTCTCAAACTCCTGGGCTCAAGCAGTCCTCACATCTTTCACACCTTAGCCTCCTGAGTAGCTGGGGCTGCAGGCTTGCATCACCATGCTTGGCTAATTTTTAATTATTTAGAGGTGGGGTCTTACTATTTGCCCAGGCTAGTGTCAAACTCCTGGCCTCAAGTGCTCCTCCTGCTTCAGCCTCCTAAAGTGCTAGGATTATAGGTATGAGCCACTGCACCGAGCCCAGAGATTTAAAAAAAAATAGTTAACTAAAGTGCTTCATTTAAGTGTATGTCTCTAAGAAAATCTAATAATTGATTAAATATTGTTGAATAGACTGAAAACACAAAATCCAAGCACATAAATTAAGCAAATAACACAATGCAAGCAAGCTCTCACACTCCATTAATGTTTTCTAGGCGTCATTCCAAAGCCATTCTTTGCAGAGGGGCTTTAAGAAAACACTTGGCTCTCATCTAATTATTATACAAGATATTAAGAATTTACTGAGTTTACAGTTCCTTCTAGGAGAGAAAGAATGAGGTCTCTACCCAAGAGAAACATTGGGATTTTCATTTAAGTAAATCTGTATTCTCATTTAAAATGTTACTACTGCTCTTGTTGGCAAGAGACACATGCAGCAAAATTTTCCTTTACATTTTAATTTCAACTACATTGAAAGTGTTATAAATACCATGCATACATAAGCTAAGGGAATAAATGTATTAACTCTGATGCAGTTTGTCAGATTTTAACAGTAGTGAATCTTGGGATTGATACAGCTCAACCCTATATAGCTATGGTAAATGACATAGAGATCGCTGAATTGTATTTCCAGGACTTTTCAAAAGTGACTATTAAGGTTGGCAGTAGGATCTAGCAGGTCATTGTCCTAGAACACGTGTGGCCTTCTCCTAAACCAGACTGGGAAAATTCTGGTTCTTCTATTCACTGACATCTCAAAGGGCAAAGAGGGAGGCACCATGAGATTCTGCAGTCTCAGGATGAGTCTGTATTTTTCCATACAGCAAGGTTGATTTGATGTGACCTAATTCTCTGATTGATGTGTTGAGAGGCAGGACTTCTTGGGAATATATTCACTGTGTCTGATTTCTCTCTGGGCAATTTATTTGGTCATCAATCTTTTTATCCTCTTGACATTAGATTTCTAGATATTGGCCCCAATTCCATAAGATAGGAATTTTTGATCTGAATTTTTAATATATATATTTTAATTAATAGCATATTTTAAAATAAAATCAATACAACAAAAAGGAAAAAACAAAGACAAAAAGTAACCTAAGAATATATGCTCAAAAGTGCCAAAAATACAAAAGGATACAGAATTTTAAAAATAAAAGCTTGGGCCAGGCACGGTGGCTCAAGCCTGTAATCCCAGCAGTTTGGGAGGCCGAGGCGGGTGGATCACAAGGTCAAGAGATCGAGACCGTCCTGGTCAACATGGTGAAACCCCGTCTCTACCAAAAATACAAAAAATTAGCTGGGCATGGTGGCGGGTGCCTGTAATCCCAGCTACTCAGGAGGCTGAGGCAGGAGAATTGCCTGAACCCGGGAGGGGGAGGTTGCAGTGAGCCAAGATCGTGCCATTGCACTCCAGCCTGGGTAACAAGAGTGAAACTCTGTCTCAAAAATAAAAATAAAAGCTTTTTGTTCAACCTGCTGCTCTTCTTCCCAGTTCCTCAATTCCATTTCTTTTCCTATAGGCAATCACGGCTGACATTTTGATATTTGCCTTTCCAAAGTGCATAGTTATAGATCTGAATAGAAATGCAGATACAGAGATCTCAAAGAAGCGTGTGAGCTAAGTGCACTCAACAATAAACTACACTGGGGCTACTTTTCAAAGTTGCCCTCAAAGCAAGAATAAAGATTGTCTGTTGAACATACTGGAATTTTAATATATTCTTTTTTTCCCCCAGAACATTTCTCATTTTATCTATTCTGGCATGTTTCCTGCCATGTGGCAAACCATAAGCTGAAAGAGATATAAATATAAATACCACTATGTCTAACAAAATTCGCTCAGAATTTGCTACAGCATTAGTCTAAATGTCTACATCTGAAGACAGAGCTAAAGAACAAGTTTCTCTCAGTAAATCAAGGAAAGCTGGGGGGAAAGACCACAGAGAAAAAGGATATGGGAGCCTGCATGGAGCAGGGGAGATTTTGGCTCTGGTTCAGTTAAGTAGCAAATATGCATCACTCATCTGTGCTGTGGTAAGCTCTATAGTATTCATAAATAGAAGGTGTGGTCCCTGCCTCCAAAGGGCTTACCACCTACTGAGAAAACAGACTAGCCAGATAGGAGAGACTCAGATAATGAAGGGCTTGCATAAGAGCCTGAATTTGACTAAGTAATGAACAAAAGACAGCCTCTACAGGTTTTTATAGATAGGAGTGAGATGATAAAATCAAATTTAAACAATGCATCTCCACTCCCTTCTGCCCTTCATTTCCTTTCCGTGACTGCTACCCTGGCTGAGGCTTTCTTGACTGCCTGTTTGCAGTGACTTTGTATTCAGCACTCTGCCATCTCTCCCACTACTTCCTCCCCAAGCCATCCTGAACACAGCCACAAGTTTGATTTTCCAATGGCATACAGGGGAACGTCTCTGCTCAAAAGTCAAAAATGACCCTCCTTTGGCCACCAAATAGTCTGAACTTTTTGGTGCAAAACTCAAGGCCCTCCCAGAACCGATGCTCATCATCTCCTTCTGGATGGCCTCCCACCTCCTGATATGAACCCCTTGCTCTGTAGAAATTGAAGCCATTTCCCAAAGCCACCTCTGTGATGTCCTTATGTGCTTCCTGCTTTCTTCTTGTCCTCCCCTGCAACCCCATCTCCATAGAAAAGCAGAGTCAGAAAAGCCACCCCAGAAGCTGTTGCAGTAATCCAAGAGTGAGATGAGGAAGGCCGGGAGAGGGTAAGCGTGTGGGCGTGTGGGGGAGGGTGGGGTGCAGGGAGTAGCCGCAGACCTCATTGACTGACGGCAGATAGGGTGTGAAGGAGAGAGGCAAGTCAAAGTAACTCATTTTCGGTTTTAGGAAACAAACACAAATCTTTCTCAATAACTGCTCATCCCACATCCTTGTGGCTATAGGAAGTTGATATTTAGTTCATACTGCCTGTATAACCTGGGACCATATATCATTAATGATGATTTCTCTGTATTCTAGATCACGTATATATTTATTTATTTACGTTAATGCAGGCATAACCAAATATTTCATTTTGGGAGCTAGATGTCTTTAAAATATACTCTAAAATGTTTGTTTTTTTTTTTTGAGGCGGAGTTTCACTCTTGTTACCCAGGCTGGAGAGCAATGGTGCGATCTCGGCTCACCGCAACCTCCGCCTCCTGGGTTCAGGCAATTCTCCTGCCTCAGCCTCCTGAGTAGCTGGGATTACAGGCACGTGCCACCATGCCCAGCTAATTTTTTGTATTTTTAGTAGAGACGGGGTTTCACCATGTTGACCAGGACGGTCTCGATCTCTTGACCTCATGATCCACCCGCCTCAGCCTCCCAAAGTGCTGGGATTACAGGCTTGAGCCACCGCGCCCGGCCCTCTAAAATGTTATTGTGGAATTAGATACACTGCTTTCCACGTAAACCATTAATATATACATTGAATGCATATCTGTACTTCATTCCCAGTGTGGTTTAGAGTGAAAGACTTAGGAAAG
Organism: Saimiri boliviensis; assembly: GCF_048565385.1. NCBI lineage: Eukaryota > Metazoa > Chordata > Mammalia > Primates > Cebidae > Saimiri > Saimiri boliviensis. Next base: position 96,832,355 of record NC_133458.1, on the reverse strand, counting down.
CACCTGTGAAACCTACAGTGAGAAATGCCACTGGGCCTTGACAGCTGGAGTGACCTTTTCAGGACTTTTTCTCTAGCTCCCTTCTCTGCTTCAGCTGTGGTCGGCTTTCTCCTCTGTAGCTCAGATTGTCTTCCTCCGCTTCTCAGCCCACATGTCTACCATGGCTGGGACCAGCTCAGAGTGTTTGACATGTCTGAGTGTTCAGAGAGAGAAGGACCCAACCCTCTTAGAGTCAAGGACACATTCTCAGGGAAGAAAACTGGAACCAGCAGAAATATCAGATCACTATGTTCCCTGACCAGTGCTTCCTTCCCTAGAAGGAAAATCTGCTAAGAAGACAAATGACAGTTGGAAGTTTGTTTGGTAAGCATGGAAGCACCTGTCTAGCCTCTCGGCAAGTCTTGACTGCTCTACCATAAAAAAAAAAAAAGGCATCCCAAATCCGTCCTTCTTCCAGCTTCACTCCCTAGTCCAAAGCCACCGTCCAGTCTTGTCAAAATCTCTACAGCAGTGTCTACTTATTTCTTAACTATCATTTTTATCCTCTTAGAATTGCTTCTCCACTCAGCATGCAGAATTATCCCTTTGAAATTCAGATTATATACCTGCCTAAAACACAGCCCAATAGATCTCTTAGAGTAGAATCTAGATTCCTTAACATGGCCTCAAGGGCCCACATGACTCGGCCCTGCCTATCTCATCTCCAACTGCTCATGCTTTTGTTCCTTCTACTCTACCCACCAGGCCTCCTGACCTCAAACATGCCATTAAGTTCATGCCTCATGTGGATTTATTTTCCTAGTGTAAGAAAATGCATTGATTTGTGAACACAAATACATGGTTTGTCTGCTACAGTTCTCACTGCACATTAACAAACTGGCATTCTGATGTGTACATCCATCTCTTATGAGTCTGCTTAGTGTGAATCTGCTCCCTCTGGCAGTACCAACAAGACTGTGTTTCTCAGCCCACAGAGCTAAGACACAGACTCATGAGACCCAGTCTCTGTCTATACCACTGGAGTTCTACTGTCCCTGAATGGCATTGCCTGCGCAGACACCTGGCTTTCTTCAGCAGACACACAGCCTTTGTACCATACAACTCTTCAGACTTGCTGTGATATACAAATGTCTTTCCTTGAAATGTTCTTCCGAAAATGGTAAATGCTAAAACTGATTACACTGCTATTGAAAGTGGATGAGCAAGTTGATCTGCTGCGATGTCAAAACATATTCTATTTTTATTTTTAATCTAAAATATTAGAAAGAATTTTGCTTTCCTATACTTTGCTGTGTTTAGTAAGTATACACTGACGTATGATTTTTGCTTTACTCTAACAGTAGAACCCTCAGTTAGCCAGGCAGCCATCATCTGTCACATAAAAGGTGTCCTGGGGAGGAATGGGAGAGCCTCCTCGGTGGAAGAGGCTGATGGTGGCTCTGGCCCTCATTCAGCCACTTTCCTTATTTTGGTATTTACTTCATTTATCTGTTCCGAGCTAAACAGATTTATAGAGAATTAACTCTCACAAAACAGGAACATGATTAAAAAGATTTCTGCAAAGAATTGGACTGGAATTCTTATTAAAATTGTAAGCACAAGAAAAGAAAAAAAGAGGGCCGGGCGCGGTGGCTCAAACCTGTAATCCCAGAACTTTGAGAGGCTGAGGCGGGTGGATCACGAGGTCAAAAGATCGAGACCATCCTGGTCAACATGGTGAAACCCCGTCTCTACTAAAAAAAAAATACAAAAATTAGCTGGGCATGGTGGCGCGTGCCTGTAATCCCAGCTACTCAGGAGGCTGAGGCAGGGGAATTGCCTGAACCCAGGAGGCGGAGGTTGCGGTGAGCCGAGATCGCGCCATTGCACTCCAGCCTGGGTAACAAGAGCGAAACTCCGTCTCAAAAAAAAAAAAAAAGAAAAAAAAGAAAGGGACAGAGCCAACATTTCTCATACTTCTGGTCAAGCTCCTCATCACATTCATTGTGGTGTAAGAATAATGGTGATCTAATAAGATCTGACAAGGTCAGCCAAAATGATACATAGAAGAATTTAGTCCTCCACACAGGAGGGCTGTAAGCAATAAAAATTTCCATCCACTATAACTTATAATTAACTTTGACTTGTGTGTTTACATGCCTTGAGATTGGCCAATGATTGACTGAAACTACCACAATTAAAGACAGTTAAATCGTTTTTTAATTTAAAAATTTCTATTTTGTGAATACTATAGAATGTATTTTATATATTACATGTATAATTATATACTATTATAATCATATGTTAATATTAACATATCATCTTTTATGTCCAAAAAATTTTAATGACACATTAAAAAAACTTTAAAGACCACTGGATTAAAAGATGGCATTTGGGGCCCAGCATGGTGGCTCACATCTGTAATCTCAGCACTTTGGGAGGCTGAGCTGAGGGGATCGCTTGAACCCAGGAGATGAAGACCAGCCATGGGCAACATGGCAAAACCCTGTCTCTACAAAAAGTACAAAAATTAGACATGTGTGTCACACCCATAGTCCCAGCTGCTCAAGAAACTGAGGTGGGAAGATCACTGCAAGGTCAAGATGCTGCAGTGAGCCATGATTGTGCCACTGCACTCCAGCCTGGGAGACAGACTAAGACCTTGTTTCAAAAAATAAAAATAAAAGATTACATTAAGGAGAAATTTGATCTCATTGTCTTTATTATCAAGTGATTGAAGGCTAGAATCATTATTTTATAATCTTGTAGATAGGGTAACGATTGTACTTGCCAGTGGACGGGCTATTCATAACTAGATATATCTAGAGCACCAAACTTTTACAATTATTAGAAATTTGAGAAGCAGTACCCAGTAATGACTTAGAGTCAGACTGCATGGCTGAATCTCTGCTTCAGTCACTGCTCACTACAACCTGAGGCAAGCTAGTTGACCTACTATGCCTGTTTCCTCTCTGTAAAAGGAGAATAATATCAGTACTTTCCATATAGGACTATATTCAGAATTAAATGAGCTAATACATTTAAGAATTTAGGCCAGTGCAGCTGGTCGGGGTGACTGATACCTGTAAACCCAGCACTCTGGGAGGCCGAGGCAGGCAGATCACGAGGTCAGGAGATCGAGGCCAGCGTGGTGAAACCCTGTCTCTACTAAAAAAAAAAAAAAAATAGCTGGATGTGGTGGCACACGCCTGTAATCCCAGCTACTTGGGAGGCTGAAGCAAGAGAATTGCTTGAACCCAGGAGGTGGAGATTGCAGTGAGCCAAGATCACTCCACTGCACTCCAGCCTGGTGATAGAACGAGACTCCATCTAAAAAAGAAAAGAACAGAATTTTGGCCAGTGCCTGGCATTTAAGAAGCGCTCAATGAATGTTAACTAATATTAATTCGGCTTTGGTTAAATTTGAAAAAACAAACACAAAAACACAAGTAAGTTTGTTAACTACTGCCCCTTGCTGGCCAACTTGGGTCAGTACACTGCCGTCTCTGGGAAGGTAAACAAATGCTTGGAGTTCAGAAAGATTTTCAGCGTTGAGGGTAATATTATTGCTAAACTCATGAATATTTTTGCAAAACAGTCTTGAGAAAAATCAATTGTCATGAAATTAAGTAGTGAGAAGTATAGGAAGATAAATTAAATATCTGTAACAATAATTAAATAATAAGCACGTTTTCGATTATTAAGGGCACTAGAAAAGCAAGACATTTTAAATTGCAGTGCTCTGAAATAGGACCCTTGAGAATTTATGGTGCAATAGAACATGATTTTCCAAGAAAAGCAACTTGCTCCCTGAAATGACCAAATGCGTATTTCAAGTTCTGCCTAGGTGTTTGAGGGGTGGGAGGAGGTATTGCGTTCCTATTTGCAGGTTATATAATAATAATGCTATTGCTTATTGAGTGCTCACTACATGGCAAGTGCTTTCCATATATCACCTTTTTCCTTGTTCTTTTTTTAATATGAAAATATTTAAACATATATAGATTGAAAAATATAATGAATATCCATGTACATCACTCTTTAACAGTTAACACTTTCTGTATTTTTATTGTTCTGAGTTATCTTAAAATATAAATATCAAATATTTCAACCCCATATGTCAGTATGTATGTCTAAAAATAGAGACATTTTTCTATGGAAGCACGATACCATTATCACACCTAATAACAATTGCTTAATATCATCTAATAGCCCAGTGAAAACTCAAATGTCTTCAGTTGTCCCCAAAATATCTTTTATATATGATTTGTTAAACCAGAGTCAACAGAATACAAGCAATGCATTTGCTTATGCTTTTTAAATTTCTCTTAATCTAGAACAGCCATCCCTCAGTCCTGCCTTTTTTTTTTTTTTTTTTTTAATGACACTGACTTATTGAACAGACTGGGCCATGTGTTCAGTAGGGTGTTCTACCATTTATTCTGTTTTTTTTTTTTTTTCTGATTGTTTCCTCCTGGTGTCATTTTATTCTTCTATCTTTGCAGTTCCTGAGACAGAAAGATAGATTTAAGGGCTTGATAATGTTGAGGTTAAAATTTTTTGGAAACAATACTTCATAGATGATGCTGGAGATTCATACTGCATCAGATTAGAAGACAATGTCAGGTTGAGCCACTGTTATGGTGATAAGATTGATCTGCGTTAAGACAGGAGGGACAAGATTTTCCTGTGTTGCAGTAATCCCCAGGGAATAATTTGACTAATTTGTCATCAGGTGAATATCCTGTTCCCTATCACCTTTTCATCAAATGATATCATTGATGATCCTGACATGAATCAATTATGAAATTCTATTATTCACTTAGGATTATTTCATTGGCATACTTTTGTAAAGAGAACTGTTTCCTCATCAACTAGCGCTATTTGGTTACCCTGAAATACAGCTGCTACTAGAAAGGCGGAATACCTGTTTTCTTAAATGATCAATTTGCAGAGTTGGTATAATAGTCACCACCAGTAGTGTGGCAAATGAAGCTATTGTTTTTTTAATTTGGATTATTCTTCGGGGAAAATGGCTTTTTTATGTTTAAAGTTTTCAATCATTTTGCAGTTTGCAATCATTGTTATTTTTCGTTCTCAAATTGTTCTAATTTTGGCCAGTGGGAGACTTCAAGCTGGTTCCCATGTCCTTTTAGAAGGACTCGTTCGTCGTGAGAGGCGTCCTGACTTTCTGACACAAGATGATCCAAGTTGTCCTCACTCACTCTCAGTTCCTGACCTGGCATCAGTCATTTCTCAAAGGAGTGCTTGGTACCTTTTAGTGGGGGGTGGTAATAATAATAAGGCATAATTAAATAATAAAATAAAATAAAATAAAAATAAAAAAATAAAATAATAAAAATATAATAATATAATAATTTTTAAAATCTCTTAATAAGAGATCAATAGCTGGGTTCCAAGGATAGACAATGCTCCTACGCCATTCATATTCATATATTCATTAAAATGAACAATATAGGTTTTAAAAAGTACACTCAGGATGTGTGCGTGGGGGGGCAAACACAATATAGGATTTTCTACCGTGACCCTAACTTATATTATGATCCCAATTTTAAAAAAGAGGAAATGGAGACCACAGGTGACCAAGGTTACTCGTCTAGTAAACGGCAGCGTCGGGAAGTAACCGAAGGCATGTTACTTCCATTAGGGAAGGGAGTCCTAGGCATTCAGAGGGGCCGCTCCAGGGGCGACGGGTCACTAGAAAGGGGTCAGGTTGATGACCAGGGCCGGAGGGTACGGGAACCAGCGGAAAGGGTGAACGGACCATCCTGCCCGACTCCTCTAGGCCAGGAAGGCAGGACAGGGAGAGCTGCTAGGTGAGGTAGCCGTTGATGGAGTGGTCAGGGCTGCAGTTTCGCCTCAGCTCTGACCAGAGCTCCCTAAGGCGCAGAAAGTACTAAGGAACCACACGTGCGCATCCCAGAGCGCAGAAACCACTCGCCCTCCGCGACCTTCAGCAGGTGGCGGTCGGATCCAACCCTCCTCTGAGCAGTGCCTGCCCACCCCCCAATCAGAGGTAGCCTTGAGCAAGGTGGGGCGGGACATCAGTGGATCGTGTCCAATGAGGGGCCAGGGCCAGGCCCCTTCGGGATTGAGTATTTCTGAGTCTCTGCCGAAGGCAGAGAGAAGGCCGTGGGAATGGCCAATCAAAGGGGGCGACTCAGGTCTGTGGGGGCCGGCTACCAATCAGAAGAGCGCTCGCTCCCGACTCGTTCGGCCCACGCTTCCCGCCAGTCCCCTAACCCGTTGGCTGCTACTCGGCTGTCACTGTGCCGGGGTCTTAGGCCGCAGTGCTGCGCTCTCTGGCCGCTCCTTACAGCTCTGCTCCAGGCTTCCGTGCAGGCGTGTAGCGGGACATGGCGAACTCGGGCTGCAAGGACGTCCCGGGTGAGGAGAGTTTTCTATACTTCGCCTATGGCAGCAACCTGCTGGCGGAGAGGATCCACCTCCGAAACCCCTCGGCGGCGTTCTTCTGTGTGGCCCGCCTGCAGGTGAGTGCCCCCGCCCGCGCTACCCACGCCGGGGCTGGGATGTCCAGAAGGCGCTTCCTCGGAGGCACACGTGGCCGATCGGGCCAGGAATGCAGTTCTTCCTGATGAGGGTACCAGGACGCGGCTTCCGCCTCCTGGGCAGGTCCACTTCCTCTGCTGCGCCCACTGCCCAGCGGCGCTGCCCCGGCCACGGTGCGGTGCCCTCTCGGGCTGCCCGGAGCTTTCCCCCGCCTGGCCTTTGCACCAGCTGCTTGTTCTGCACCGATTTGGCCTCTCGTCCATTTAAGAGATTGCATTCAGTTGGTACTTCTAAGAAGCCTTCTCTGACTTGAGTCAGGGAATTAGTTCCTTTCTGTTCTGTACATACCTTTGTCACGGACTTCTCACCTGGCATTGTGAAAATCCGTTTACCTGCCTTTAAGCTCCTCATCTGAGAGGCCCTGAAAGCTGGAACCGTGCCTTACTCCTAATAATGCTGTGCTCAGTTAGGTCAACGGGCTGGATGAACTATAGCCAGTCTTGGTAAATCATTGCTCTTCAGTCCAGTCCATTCATTCATTTAGCACATATTCTTCCGGCACTCAACGATAGGTATACAAACATGATTGAGTCAAGTTCCTATTTTGAGGACCTCTCAGTCTGCAGGAGAGAGGTGCAATAGGGTATGTACAAAACCTTTTGACAGTGTCGAACGACACAAACATGATCTTTGCTAACCTCGTCAGAGTTCTTAGTTGCAAGCAGCAGAAACTGGCTGATTTAAGCAAAAAAACCAAAAAAAAAAAAAAAAAAAAAAGAGAATGTGTTGAAAGGCTATTGGAGAGCTCACAGAATGACCAGGAAGGCAGGAGTACAAAGCTGACAAAATGCACAGGCATAAAGGGATGTGCAGCAACTGTAATACAGTGGGCATCACACAACAGAACCAGCCCACGGAGCCTCTGCTGAGCCACTGCTGAACTTGATAAACATGGATGCTGTATTGTCCACTGCCACCACCACCTGGCCTGGACACTGCCTGCCTCTGTACATCCCTGCAGTTCCTGAAACCCAGATGTGTCAGCCACCCTGGAGTCCCTGCTGTCTTGGGCACTAGCTTCTAATTGAGAGCCCCAGAATATCCTGATCGGCTAAGTTTTGGCCACATACCCATGCCATGACTTTAAGCAAAACTGAGAGAACCAACTTCTAGCCTTTGAAGCCTCAAAAATAGGAGTCAAGCTCTGGTACTCCCTATTCCCAAACTCATCAAGTGGGGATTTCCCAACTGTAGGAAAGGAGTCCAAATGCTTATGGAAAGGGCAGGGGAAGAGATATCCAACAAGGGATTATTCAGTCACAGGTATATGGCCCATCTTAAAAAGGAGGGATGCAAGGAGCAATGGGGTGTATAACCAGAGAACCTGACCTACCCAGGATGCTCAGGAAAGCTTTCCCTGAAAATGCGACTTTTAAGCTGAGACCTGAGTGACTGCAGAGGTGGGGAGCAAACAAAACAGGGAACAGCATCTTCTGCAAAGGACCTGAAGAAAGAGGAAGCTGGATCTTTTGGTCAGTGGCTGGAGTTTAATAAGGGGAATGTGGCATGAAGACTGGAGAAATGGGGAAGGGCCACATCTTCCAGGACCACAGAAGCCAGATAAGACACACTGCAGAACTAAAGCACATGAAAGCTCAGATTTCTATCTTTGAAAGCTCATTCTGTTCACATGGAAAATAGATTTGAAGGAGGGAAGAGTGGATGTGGAGAGTTCAGGAAGTTTTTGCAGCAATTCATGCTGAAGATCTTGAACTAGGGTGGTGGCAGGAGAGCTGTTTCAGAGATAACATTGTTAAAGCGTAGTGATTGAGTGTGAAGAGACTAGCAAAGATGACTCAGGTTTTTGGCACCAGGTAGATGCAGGTGATGTTTGCAGAGAGAAGGGGAAAATCCAGTTTGAGAGGAGAAAATTCTAAGTTCAGTTTGAACATTCTGAATTTGAAATGCTTGCTTAACAGTCAAGTGAACAGAATAATATTAGCAAACATTTATTAAGTACTTACTGTGTGCTAGGCCCTATTCTAAGCACTTCTGAAGCCCAGAAGAGAGATCTAGTCTGGGTTTAAGGATGATCAGAATATTTGAAGTCATTGGAGGGGATGAGAATGTCCTAGGCAAATTGCTGAATGAATAGAGAAAATGGCCTAGACCATGGGTGTCCAACCTTTTGGCTTCCCTGGGCCACATTGGAAGAATTGTCTTGGGCCACACATAAAGTACACTAAAACTAACGATAGCTGATGAGCTTTAAAAAAAAAAAAAAAAAGAAAGAAAGAAAGAAAAGAAAAAAGACCCGTACATAAATTTTCGTGATCTCTGCCACCACAGGTAAGCACAAAAGTTCCTGCATTCAAAGGGTTGGACACTCATGCCCTAGACTCAGCCTTGAGCAACTCCAACATTTAAAAATCAGGTAGTGGAGGAGGAGTTGGCAAAGGAGGTTGAGATCAAGGAACAGCCTGAAAATCAGGAAAAAGGCAGATCAGGAGAAGGTGGTCACCTATGTTCCACTGAGAAGAGGAACAAGACAAGGAATGAAAATTGTTTATTGGATTTAGCAGTACACAACCAGTTAGTGTGAACTGCAACTCCTATCAGATTTCCTGATGTCCTGCCAGGGACACGTGGTCCTAGAAGAATATCTCTTATACTAAATAAAGGGTATTGGTTGCTCTAACCAACTCTATTCCTGAGATGTCTGACAAGTTTTTTGAGAAAATGTAAGTGACAGGGACAAAATATAGACCTAAAAAGGATCCTAGAATTATCATTTAGTCCAGCCTTTTAAATTTGTCTATAAGGAAACTAAACTCTGGAAAGAAGGAAAGAAATCTTTCTAGACCAAATAAGCCACATAAGGATTCTGTTGCTTATTTGTTGCTGTTTGTTTTTTAAGTTTGTTTTTTCATGTAAGGATTTTTAATCTTCCTCAGGGCTCTATTCCCTGATTGCCCACCTCTGTGAGGAAAGAAGTTAAACTAGAAACCTAGTTGTTCATTACCTATTAGTTCTTTTTTTTTTCTTTCTTTTTTTTTTTTTTTTTTGAGACGGAGTTTCGCTCTTGTTACCCAGGCTGGAGTGCAATGGCGCGATCTCGGCTCACTGCAACCTCCGCCTCCTGGGTTCGAGCAATTCTCCTGCCTCAGCCTCCTGAGTAGCTGGGATTACAGGCACGCGCCACCACGCCCAGCTAGTTTTTTGTATTTTAAGTAGAGACGGGGTTTCACCATGTTGACCAGGATGGTCTCCATCTCTCGACCTCGTGATCCACCCGCCTCAGCCTCCCAAAGTGCTGGGATTACAGGCTTGAGCCACCGCGCCCGGCCACCTATTAGTTCTAAAACCTTAGGCAGGTTGCTTAATCTCCTAACCCACAGTGTTTATTGCTGTAAAATACATATCAGAAAGTTGCTAGCAAGATAAAAGAGAGTGGTCCATATCATGCTAGTAGCACTGTGTACAAAATGATTCCAACCCCCTCAGCCTCCCAAAGTGCTGGGATTACAGACCTAAGCCACCACGCCTGGCCCCCAAAACACACTCTTTTATCCATGCCTTTGGGCATGCCCATCCCCTGCTGAAATGTCCTTCCCATTTGCAGTTAGTGTTAGCTGCTTTTATGATTATTGTAGATAAATTAGTTGCTTTCTGTTCTGTACATACAGATTATTGTAGATAAATTCATAAGTACACAAATCATTCATCCTCAAATGCAAGGTCCCTCAGGGCAAATATGGTAATATATCCTGGTAGGATACTCTACAGACATAAAAGAAAATAGAATATTCTTATAACCCACATGTAGCCATCCCCTAGCTTGTCTCTAAGTAAAAATTTATGTGTATGTGAGAAGACTGGGAAGTAATTTGCAAAAATGAAAAGAGTTGTGTTAAGGCATTGGGGTTATGGGATTTTTTTTTCCTTAAACTTTTTGTTAAGATGTCTATACATATTCAGTATATATTTCATTTTTAATTAAAAAAAAATATATATATATAAGCTCCTTGAGATCTGGGTCCTTGTCTGTTTAACTTTATATTTTCCGCAGCTTCTTATGCATAGAAGGAACTCAGTTTATTGAATGTTTTAATTGCGTGGAGTTCAAGGTAAATCCTTTTTATTTTGAGGAGGGAAATTTGGGTTCAAGTGGATATTGATCATATCACTTTGATTTCCTTTGTAGGATTTTAAGCTTGACTTTGGCAATTCCCAAGGCAAAACAAGTCAAACTTGGCATGGAGGTATAGCCACCATTTTTCAAAGTCCTGGCGATGAAGTGTGGGGAGTAGTATGGAAAATGAACAAAAGCAATTTAAATTCTCTGGATGAGTAGGTGGCTTCTAATTATAAGTTAAACAATAACTACGTCAGAAAGCAGATTATATGTGAGGATGTATATCTGTGTGTTAGTTTTTTAAAACCACATACTACAGATACAGTCTTTATACTTTTAGAGTCAACATAAAAGGCATGATAATGTGAGTTTGCTAAAAAGTCTAGAAGGGCAACACTTTCTGATAAAGATTTGGGGCAATGTTTGTAATCTCTTATGTAAAAGATGGAAGCCCTTATTTTTCATTCTATTGTCTTTTATAATTTTTCTTTGTAGTTTCATAATGTGAAAAGACATGAAGATTTTTGTAATTGTTCTTTTTTTTTATTTGGAAAGTACTTGAATTTAGTTTTTAAAGAACAATTATTTAAGATGGCAGGTGAATCAGTAAATAATACTTTGTAAAAGCATTTAACAACATATCAGAAATGCTTTGATTTTTTTATAACTAGAGCTTTCAGCGTTGTGTAGCATTTCATACAAAGAAAGTTACAAAAAAAGAGTAAGCCTTGAGAAGAGAGGATTATTTGACATGCTCGATACCTAACCTCACTTGTGAAGGAGAATGAGCCATCCTCTCTACCCTTTTTCTTGCTGTCAGAACACCATCTATTTTTATAGCCCAAAGAACAATGTTTCAGGAGTATGGGAAAAAACTACATTGAAGTCTCTTTTAAGACAAGATAAATATGGAGAGTTCTGTTATGAGTATAACAAGTAATAATATGTCTCAGGCCTTCTAACTGAAATGCTAAGCTAAGCTTACTTTTTTTTTTTTTTTTTTTTGAGACGGAGTCTTGCTGTTTCCCAGCCTGGATCGCCACAGTGCGATCTCGGTTTACCGCAACCTCCGCCTTCTGGGTTCAAGTAATTCTCCAGCCTCAGCCTCCCGAGTAGCTGGGACTACAGGTGCTCACCATAACGCCTGGCTAATTTTTGTATTTTAGTGGAGATGGGGTTTCACCATGTTGGCCAGGCTGGTATTGAACTCCTGACCTCAAATGATCCACTCACCTTGGCCTCCGAAAATGTTCGGATTACAGGTGTGAGCCACTGCACCCAGCTTAAATGCTAAGCTTACTTTTGATGTGGTAAATTTATATGTTCTCTATCCCAAATATATAGGGAGCAAATATGTTCATATGCAGTTAAATGTTTAATCCCATACTCCTTCTTGACTACTATAAAAAGACTTTACCCAGTGAGCTAAGTTGGCTAGGTCAAATATGGTTAAAATTTGGCTCTTCTGGTTTCAGGCAAGAAGGGGTTAAAAGTGGAACATATGTTGTAATAGAAGTTAAAGTTTCAACTCAAGAAGGAAGAGAAATAACCTGTCGAAGTTATCTGATGACAAATTACGAAAGTGCTCCCCCCTCCCCACAGTATAAAAAGGTAAGCTATTTGCAGACTGGTGGTTATTACGTTTTAAATGTCACTGAGAGAAACTAAAGAATCTATATATATTCTTTATTTGCTTTTTCTTCCTTGAGATGGAGTTTTTTGTTTTTTCTTCCTTGAGATGGAGTTTCGCTCTTGTTGCCCAGGCTGGAGTGCAATGCTGTGGTCTCAGCTCACTGCAACCTTTAGCTCCCAGGTTCGAGCAATTCTCCTGCCTCAACCTCCCCAGTAGCTGGGATTACAGGCATATGCCACCATGCCTGGCTAATTTTGTATTTTAGTAGAGACAGGGTTTCTGCATGTTGGTCAGGCTGGTCTTGAACTTCCAATCCCAGGCGATCCAGAATATATTGTTTTTAAAAGGCTTTGGGCCTGCTGTGGTGGTTCACCCCTGTAATTCCACCACTTTGGGAGGCTGGGGTGGGCAAATCACCTGAGATCAGGAATTTGAGACCAGCCTGGCCAACATGGTGAAACCTCATCTCTACTAAAAATACAAAATTAGCAGGGCACAGTGGCAGGTGCCTGTAATCCCAGCTACTCAGGAGACTGAAGCATGAGAATTGCTTGAACCCAGGAGGCAGAGGTTGCAGTGAGCTATCAGGCCACTGTACTCCAACCTGGCTGATAGTGAGACACTGTCTCAAAAAAATTTAAAAAGAAATAAAAGGCTCTGTATGTTTTAAATTCCACATAAGCATTTATTTTAATAAAAATGTTTTTAAATATAAAAATAATATTTACCTAATGTACCGATTCAAAAATATTGTTATGTGTAATGGTAGAATTATGTTTTTAAAACTATTTTTAAAAAAAGTTTAGAAATGTACATGAGTCAGAATTCTAGACGTGTGTTTTCTTCCTTTCTCTTTCTCTCTTTCACTTGGCAATACATTTTTGTTTCATTTTTTATGATGTAGACATGTATTTTTTTAAAGTAGAAAAGAATATGTATGAGTGTATTTTAATAATTTAGTCTCTCTATATAGATATATATGCTTTTGTAATGTTATTCCCCCCACAAAGCAGTATTTTATGAATACCGAGTCATTATTATAGGGGAAAAAACATACTTTCTACTGCTGAAATGTTTTTCATCATTTTAGGTGAAAATGATGAAAACACAGCAGGATTTCATTACTGCTGAAATGTTCTCCATCATCTCCATAGATGGAGAAAGAAAAGTCACACTGCTTTTCAGAATCAGGGAAATCACCCTTGCAAGCACAAGACTAGAATGTGAGATAGACACCCCAACATTCTTGTTCAGAACCCAAGCTTAGCTGTCTGTTGGCAGGCCCGGTCAGGTCATGGCACCTGTAATAGGTAATCTGGTTCCTGGGCCTCATCTGGAATTGTCTAGTGTGGAGCCTAGAGAAATTAGCCTTGTATGGATCTTGAAATTACTGCTGAACACAGTTGTCATTCATTCCCCCATGTCTAACTCAGAGCAAGAGTAAACTCCGGCATTGAAGCCGAAACTACTGTCTGTAAACTTTGATTTTTTTTTTTTTTAAAGAATGGTATTTTTTTTCTTAAAAGGTCATACAAATTCTATACAATAGATATTTTTGTCTTCGTATTAAAATATTTAAAATCATATATTGAGAAAGTTGATATTCCATGAGGATGCTTCATTTGGCTTTGAAAACATCATACACATTCATGCTCCATGTGGAAGGAATGACGGTGCTCTATTTGTTCTGTAATAGTTTAGAGTTATCTGAAAGCTAATATTTCATACTTTGAGAAGGTAAATAAAGCTGTGGTATTGTATGTTAAATTATATTCCTAACTAAAAAGATATTTCTGTGTGTTTGAACCATTTGCAGATTATTTGCATGGGTGCAAAAGAAAATGGTTTGCCACTGGCGTATCAAGAGAAGTTAGAAGCAATAGAACCAAATGACTATACAGGAAAGGTCTCAGAAGAAATTGAAGACATCATCAAAAAGGGGGAAACACAAACTCTTTAGAACACAACAGAATATATCTAAGGATATTCTATGTTCTCACATAAAATATTTTTAACACCTGAGAACAGGAATCAGGGAGATCTCCATGTTGGATCCATTTTCAGCAGTGCTCTGAAGTACCATCTCACCTGGGTGATTACTAGTTTTTAGACTATGACAAGAAACTGGGATAGGAGTTAGACAATTTATAAGCGGGATATGAGGGCCCGAAATGTGTGACAAATGGATGTGAGTACCCCTTCTGTAAACACTGGAAGCTATTCTCTTGAATTGATCTTAAGTGTCTCCTTGCTCTGGTAAAGGATAGATTTGTAGCTCGCCGGGTGCTGGTGCTGGTGAATTGCTTTGCTCTGTCTGAGATTTTAAAAAATCAGCTTAATAAGAGTAATCTGCAGACAATTGATAATATTTTGAAAATTGGAAAGATAGTATACTGTTTTTAGAGGAATAAACGTATTTGTGGTTTAACCTGCTGTCCCTACTAAAGCACTTCATTTCATTATGTTGTTAAATCATCACACATGCAGGGTCTGGGCTTGTGGTTTAACTGGTTGTCCCTGCTAAAGTACTTCATTTCGTTACGTATTAAATCATCACACATGCGGGGTCTGGGCTTGGCCATGCAGCGTCTGTAGTAGAGTAGTATTGTATAGACTCGGGAGACAAATAGCCAAGGATCAATTGTCAACGCTCCCATTTCTCACTGGGAGACTTTGGGTGAGTTTATTCTTTGTCTTAGTTTCCTCACACATAAAGTGAGGAGAATCAAAACGTCTGTATCTTAGGATTATTTTGAGAATTAAATGAGTATATAAAAGTAGTAAGCTTAGGACAGAAAGTGGCATATGGTAAGTCTTAGCAATTATGATTTTATTGAAGATTTACGTTTGCCCAGGCCTATCCTTGGAACAGGATTTTAAAGTAGGAGAGGCAGTATTAAGAAGGGAAAAATGTGGAGAAGCAGAGGCACTTGGATTCTTGGCTTTTCAAGAAATGGTGACCTTAAATGTATTTACTGAGTAAATGAAGGAAAGAAGAGTCATGAATACTGGTTACCAAAAATTCTTTTATGTGTCTGTGGAATGCAGTGAGCTGTGCCTTCTGAACTGGGATAAGGGTGAACTAGTTGCAGGAGTATGAAATAAAAATGTGTTCTCCTGTGAAAAACGTAAAAGAAATTTTCAGGCTCCAGTTGCAATTCTGTAGTGAGGCTGTCATAGCCACAGGTCAGACCATATTTCGTAGCTGTCACACCTCACTGTGTTCCCACATATCCTCCCATATTCTAGTTTTCTCCTTGTTCTAAACTCCTCCCAGGGACACCAAGTTTGCCAGTGACCAGGAACCCACTTACAAGGTTTAGAGTAGTATAGTGAGCAAGGCGCAGTTTTGCTGTTTATACTAAGAATTGAATATTATTCTAATAATCTCTCACATAAAATGACAACTTTTATTAAGGAATTCAAGATACTAACAATAAAAACCATGTCTGCCTTTTAAGAAAAATGTGGGGCTGGGCACAGTGGCTTACACTTGTGATCCAACACTGTGGGAGGCAGAGGTGAGAGGATCTGTGGAGGATAGGAGCTCAAGACCAGCCTGGGCAACACAGCAAAAACCCATCTCCACACACACACACAAATTTCAATTAGGCATGGTGGCATGTGCTTGTAGTCCCAGCTACTCACAAGGCTGAGGTAGGAGGATCACGGGAGGCGAGGAGTTCAAGGCTGCAGTGAGCTATGATTGTGCCACTGCATTCCAGCCTGGGCAACAGAGCGAGACCGTGTCTAAAAAGAAGACGACAAAACATCTGATAATCATGAGAAATACTGGTTTTTAAATTGTTTCCATGATAATACTTGAAATGCAAATGTTATACGTAAGAGGTTTGCCTTTCTACCAGTGAATTTGGCCCTCTAACCACAATACCGACAGATCCTGTATAAACTGTAACAAATAGTTTTTGAAAACCACCTCTGGACTTGCAAGAAAACAAGGAAAATCTTTAAGGTGTACCAATTCCTCCCCCACAAAAGGAAGAAAGATGAACTATGAGCTGAAAGGACAAAGAGGACTGGTAAACAAATCCTGAGGGTCTTGGGTACAAATGCCAATATAGCCCTAGAATTGGACTACTCACCCTGGAGCGCCCTTGCTGCAGGGCAGGAAAACTGAACCTGAGAACTCCATGTGAAGCCAGGACCCTTAAAGAGAACTAAAATGGTCCCCAGTTGGTAGCCCCGCTGGCTCCCGGCAGAAGCAGAAGCAAAAGCAAAAGCAAATCCTCTCTGGAGAAAGCTTAAATTTAGGCTCTCAGCACTTCCCTTAAAAATGTACAAGATAGGGCCGGGCGCGGTGGCTGACGCCTGTCATCCCAGCACTTTGGGAGACCGAGGCAGGTAGATCACGAGGTCAAGAGATTGAGATCATCCTGGCCAACTTGGTGAAACCCTGTCTCCACTAAAAATACAAAAATTAGCTGGGCATGGTGGCACACACCTGTAGTCCCAGCTACTCAAGAGGCTGAGGCAAGAGAATCGCTTGAATCCCGGAGGCGGAGGTTGCAGTGAGCCGAGATCAGGCCACTGCACTCCAGCCTGGTGACAGAGCAAGACTCTGTCTCAAAAAATAAATAGGCCGGGCGCGGTGGCTCAAGCCTGTAATCCCAGCACTTTGGGAGGCCGAGGCGGGTGGATCACGAGGTCAAGAGATCGAGACCATCCTGGTCAACATGGTGAAACCCCGTCTCTACTAAAAATACAAAACATTAGCTGGGCATGGTGGCGTGTGCCTGTAATCCCAGCTACTCAGGAGGCTGAGGCAGGAGAATTGCCTGAACCCAGGAGGCGGAGGTTACAGTGAGCCGAGATCGCGCCATTGCACTCCAGCCTGGGTAACAAGAACGAAACTCCATCTCAAAAATAATAATAATAATAAATAAATAAAAGATAATAAGGAAAATGATACATCATGAATGAGAGCAGAAAAAACTGATTTAAGAAAAAACACATTTAGATCCCCAAGGTTTTGAGATATTGAAAGTAACTAAAACAATATAAAATAAGTATGTATGGAAACTGACTTGTGTGAAGATGGAATAGAAGTGATTTTCCCTATTCCTCTAGTTAAGAGCAACTAAAATCCTTGAATGTTATATATAAAACAAGCAGAAGAAGACTCTGAAAGGTGGAGAGATGACAGACTAGTCAGGATCTCAGTACCCAGGGCACAACGTGATGCTGAATTCTCAGTTTTCTTTTACTTCAGACAGCTCATACTTGCAGCTTAAGAAATCAGCAGCTTGAAAACACCAAAGAGCACAGACACACCCCCCTCAAAAGAAAAGCCTGCTCTCGTCAAAGAACCAGGAAAAGAACAGCTAGGTGACAAAGCATTTAGAGAATAATCAGTCTATTCCAGTTATACCACACAAAAAATGGTGGATGCCAGTCTCCACTCATGCCACCAAAGGTCAAGAGGAGAGCCTAGACTTCCACACTTGCCAGGTTGTAATGAGGAACCCTAACCTCGCCACCACCACCAGGCAGTGTCAGAAAAAGCTAAGTTTCTGACAATAATTTAGCTGGCAATAACAAGATTCCCTTCCTCTGGGTGTTGGCAGAAACCGTGTGTGGAGTCTGGACTTAAATCCCATCTGGCAGTAATAGTGCGCCTGGCCCTTCCTGCTGGCTTGGGATCAAAGACCAAGTAAAGAGTCAGGGTTTTCACTACCTCTCAGTGGTAACTAAGCCACTCTTTTTGTGGGGTTAGTGGAGGTCACATGGTAAGCAGTAACAAAGCATTCCCACTCCCAGCCAAGAAAGTATCATTAGAGAACTAGTGGGCAGTTGAAACTCCCACCCTTCCTTCATCAGTAACAAGGTGCATCTGCCCCACCCACTTTGGTGACGACAGCAACTGAGCGGAAACCTGAAATTCTACCCTCACCTGGCAGTATTGGAGCAGTGCCCCCCCCCCACTTTTTCCTGCTGAAGTGGTTTCAGAGTAAGCCAGCTAAAATAGTAAATTTAAATAAGATTTAGAGTCTCATAACAATCTTCAAAATGCACAGGTTTTGACTGAAAAATCACTCATTCCAAGAACCAGAAAGATCTCAAATTAAATGAAAAAAGACAATCAGTAGATGTCAAAACTGAGATAACATGAGAATTATCTGACAAAGATTTTAAAGCAACCATCGTAAAAATATTTCAGTGAGCAATGAGGAACATGCTTGAAACAAATGAAAAGATAGAAAGTCTTGGCTAAGAAATAGAAGACATAAAGAAGAACCAAATGGAACATTTAGAACTGAAAATATATAATAACTGAAACTAAAGACTCAACAGATGGGCTCAACAACAGAATGGAGGGGGCAGAGGGAACAATCAGGGAAATGGAAAGATAGAACAACAGAAACCATCCAGTTTGAAAAACAGACGTAAAATATACTTGGGGGAAAATAAAACTAAGAGAGCCCTAGGGACCTGTGGGACAGTAGTAGACGATCTAATGCTTGTGTCATGGGAGGGTCAGCAGAAGAGAAAAGGCAGGCTGAGAAAGTACCCAAATAAATAATGACGAACATGTCCCAAGTTTGGCAAAAGATATAAACCTACAGACTCAAGAAATGGAGTGAACCCCTAACATGAAGAAATCCACACCAAGCTACATCATAGTTAAACTTCTGAAAACTAAAGACGAAAATTCTTAAGAACACCAAGAAATGGCACCTTATCTATAGGAAAAAAAGCTGTTCAAATGACACCAGATTTCTCATCACAAACTGTGGTGTCTCAAAGGAAGTGGCACATTTTTCAAGTGCTGAAAGAAAAGAACCATCAACTTAGAATCCAGTGAAAATAGCCTTTGAGAATGAGGGAGAAATCAAGATACTCTCAAATGAGGGAAAATGAATAAAATGTCTTGCCAGCATGGCTGAAAGGAGTTCTCTAAACAGAAAGGAAATAATAAATACAGGAACCTTGGGACATCAGAAAGGAAAAAAATGATCACGATGAGCAAAAATATGGGTAAATGCGATAGACTTTACTTCTCTTTGAGTTTTAAAAATATGTTTGATTGTTGAAGCAGAAGCTGGAACACTGATGGTTGTAAATATATGTAAAATTACTACTTTAAGAGATTATCAAAAGGGGAGAGAGTTAAGGGAAATAAGTTTTCTGCACTTTATTTGAACTGGTAAAACAATGATACCAGTAGACTGAAAAATTCTATTCAAAGTCACCCCTCTGCTCACTGAGATAAATGCATATCTGATTGCCTCCTTTGGAGAGGCTAATCAGAAATTCAAAAGGATGCAACGTTTGTCTGTCACCTACCTGTGACCTGGAAGCTCTTCCTGCTTGAGTTGTCTCGCCATTCCAGACCAAACCAATGTTCATCTTACAGATATTGATTGATATCTCATGTCTCTCTAAAATGTGTAAAACCAAACTATGCTCTAACCACCTTGGGACATGTCATCAGGCTGTGTCACGGGTGAGCATCCTCAACCTTGGCAAAATAAACTAAATTTCTCTCTCTCTCTCTGTCTCTCTGTGTCTCTCTCTCTCTCACACTCGCTCTCCTCCTCCCTCTTTCCTTTTTTTCAACCCTTCCCTCCCCTCCTCTTCCCTTCCCTTCCTTCTCTTTTGAGATGGGGTCTTGCTCTGTGGCCAGACTAGAGTGCAGTGGCATGGTCTTGGCTCACTGCAACCTCTGCCTCCCAGGTTCAAGTGATTCTCCTGCCTCAGCGTCCCCAGTAGCTGGGGATTACAGACACCTGTCACCGTGCCTGGCTAATTTTTGTATTTTTAGTTGAGATAGGGATTCACCATGTTGGCCAGGCTGATCTCGAACTCCTGACATGATCCACCCACCTCGGCCTCCCAAAGGGCAAAATAAACTTTCTAAATTAATTGAGACTGCCTCAGATATTTGGAGCTCATATATCCTAGCCATCATTCTGGCGCTTACAAGTTGGCACATTTGATCCCATGAACTAACGTTTGAGTTTCACTTTTGGTTTAAGAACATACTTTCTGTTTATCAGAAGGCAGCCTCTGATGGGAATGTTAATGCTCACAAGCATTAGTGGCTGTATGATTGAATGTACTTCTTCAGTGTGAGTAAGTGACAACTTTCTGTAGCATCGATATGCCTCATGGAGACGTTCCCCATTCAAAACGTTTTAAAACTATTTTATTGGGGACATTTATTAGCATGTTGAAAACTCCTTTACAAGTTATTACAGCATATGCATAGAACATAAAATGTGCACTGCCAAGAACAAATTTAAGGATAGGAAGACAATCTGATTTTTTTCCTTACCTATAAATTGAAATGTATGCAGTGTTATTAAAATTTGATTAAGCTGGAGTTCATCAGGACCACGTGTCATGTTTTAACAAGAGTTTCCCTATCACGTCCAGGCGTTGGCTCTGGTTGCAGGCGCTGAGTCGGCACTTTTAGGGGGACGGGCCTGGCACTTCGGCACCACGAATTCCCAAATGTGTCACCCCTGAGCGGACTCGGGCCTGCCCACAGGGCCCCGAGGCCGCTCCCCCTCCGCACCGGGCGCCCCTCTGCGCGCAGCTTCTCTCGACCCAGCCGGAGTCTGGGATCTTAGGCACCCAATCGCCCCAGAGCCGGCGGCAGCACCGCGGGCCCCGCCTTGACCGCCGCCGCCCGCCCGCGGCCTCTCCCAGCAGCCTGCAGGCTCTAGGGCGCGCCGACAGAGGGCGCGGCTGGGGCTGCCGTGGCGGCCAGTTCCCGTTCCGGGACCGCGAGGCGGCCGCCCCAGCCCCGCCCCTCCCTCGCGCAGCTGCGGGCGCAGAGCCTTCCCGGGCCGCCGCGCGCACGGGGCTCCTGTCTTGCTCCCAGCGGCTGCGAAGTCTCCAACCTGGCGGCCAAGTAAGTCCCAGAGACTGGGGATTCGCGCGGGGCAGACGCTTTCTGGGGCTCCTGGGCGAGGGGAGGCGGGGTCTGCGTGCGGGCGGAAAGCTGCGCGGCTCTGGAGGAGCTCTGGGTGGAACCAAGCGGAGAAACCCGCGAGTTTGAAGAGTGTAGCCAAAGTCGAGAGGGAGGAACGTCACCGTCAGCAGAATCGTTTATCCACTGTGGTCTAAGGCAGGGGTTCGCAGCACCTTGAAACCACCTGCGGAGCTTTTAAAATCCAGATGTCCAGGCTGCACCCTAGATCAGTTCCATCACAATCTCACGGAGTCAGACCCAGGCCTCCTTTGCTTTTAAAAGCTCCCCAAGTGATTCCAATCTGCAGCCAGAGTTGGGTGAAGATTGCAATCACCAGTGACCGAAGGTTGGAAGGGCAGACGGGCCTTCATGGAGTCCTGCCTGCAGACGGCACAGCTGCTCCCAGTGTCCTGCTTGGTCCAGGGGACAGGGCGAGAACTTCCCTTGGATTTCATGGTCCACAAAGTCGGGAAATGAGACAATGCTTGGCAAGGTCGCCTGAATATCACATTCAAAAAAGCCTCCAGTGTGCGCGGTGGTTTTGGCACATTGTGAAAAACATAGGAAATGACAGATGATGATGTTCCATTGGCTCTGCATTCTGGGAAAGGCTGCGGTTGTTGGTGTTTGAAATTAAGTCTGGGGAAGCTAGTAAACCCACGGCCTTGATGACTTCTGGCCTTTCTACTTTAAGGGTGAAGCCATAAGCTGTGCTTGCCAAAGGGTGGGATTTGTTCTCCCTCAAAGCCCTCTGTTGAAGAATAAACTATCACCTTCTGGGAAAAGTAAGAGTAACTCCACCATGCATCTTAGAAAGAAGTAGATTCCCTGTTCTCACCCAGACGTAGATGCCAGGGGCCAGATAGCTGAATTCTAAGCAAGCCAGGCATCGACAAAGTACAGACTTCTACCGTATATGCCAGACAAATGAGCAAGCTGTGCTGAAAACACACAGCAGAGTGGTAGAAGGGTGGTCTTTCAAAGATTGCAAGAGTGGGTTTTGTTTTTGTGGAATGGAGAAGTTCACGCTTTGGAACCCATCAAATCTGGGTCTATGCTGTGACTTTGGGCAAGTTCCTTGATGTCTCTAAGCCCGTCTTCCCACCTGTAAAATGGAGATAAAGAGCAACTGTCTCCCAAGGCTAGCATAGTCCAGCGAGATGATGTGCATCACACACCTGCTAGGCGGGAGCGGTGGCACGTGCTCTGGCAGGGGCAGCTACCAGATATTGGAGTGGCAGTTCGTGCCCACCAATTGTTTACTTAGTACAGACATTATGAGGGAGAATGTTTGTCTGTAAAACGTCCCCTTCAACGCCCCATTCCTTCCCCTGCCCTGCTGCCCTGCTGCCCTGCTCAGGGCCTTGGCATGCTTTAAGTCTGGGATCTTAGGCACCAAATCCCCTCACTCCCCCAGGGCGTGTTAATGGCGTTGGAATACAGTTTTACTGCATGTGATAGGAATGAATATTTTTACGCACACACACAAAAGCTGTTCTTAATCTTGAAACTTCTTCCCTTCTGTTGTCACATATATGTTTTTAAATGGCTTTCCAAGAAAGCTGGGCTGTGGTCAGGGTCTCAGAATTAGTGTATGTGCACACACACGCGTGTCGCTCCCTGCTGGCAACATCCTCAGCCCACACCCTTGGTGTTTCTGTTTTGCTCCCGACTCTTGGCCTAGGGACAGTGAATCTTTCTTCAGTGACCAAGGACAGTTAGGGATCTGAGGAAGGGAGACCCCAAATTCTACAATTGCTGACGCCTGTAGCTCAACCGGAGCTTTACCCTGGTACATGCTCTGTACATCACGGATGGTTACTTCGATCCGAATAGCAGTGCTGTTTAGATTAGACATCAGAAATTGGAAGAGTGGAGTAAGGTAGATAAAGATCAAGTGTCTTTCTAGTGTATGTGTGATCACGGATACTTGCTTACACAAGACTATTAAAGTCGTCTCTTATCCAAATAAAAGGATTCAATATTTGTTCAAAATCTAAGATATGAACGTAGGATTTAAGGTTTATGTTACTACTTTCTTCTATCATTCTTATTATTGGGGGGATTGTTTTTAGGCAAGAAGAAATTAGAAAAGCTAAAATATATACTTAGGCTGAATTTTTGTCCTGCAGAAGCTGTAGGTATTTTGCCAGTTTTCAGAAGTCCTTTTTTATCTTCTGGGGACAGTCAGTTGCATGCCACACAACGGGCCTCCTTTGGTCTATCCAAAAGATCTGAACTTATTTCTAGAAAAACTCTTTAGTGTGTCAAATACTCGTTGAGGGCAAGTGTTGTTTCTAAACTTGACTCCTGTGGTGACAGGGGAGTAGTCACTGGCAGGTGAGTTCGTTGATGCTTTTTACCCATACTGGCAAGTGTGTCCAGTCATATATCGCTAAGACGTCCTGGCTTGAACTCTTATTTAAACATGTGTTTTATCTGGAACTGCCACAGACAAAACTGTGGGCAGAGAGATTCCAGTGCAGAGTTGGCCAAGGCAGGCATGCCCGCCACCCCTTCCCTTGCCATTCTGTCTGTCTCTGGAGCCATTGAGCCAACCGGCAATGGTGCCACTCTGAAGGGATCTTACCTTGGTCCTCTACTGGGGCAGAGTTCCCTGATGAGGGATGCACGTCCTTAGACCCAACAAGGCAATTTTGTATCCTACTGCATTGAAATTAAAAGTGACTCTCTAGTAGACTGCCATGTCAGAATTTGTTTTACTGAAGTGTCCTTTTCATCCAAATTATAGAGCACTGTAGTTTAAAGAACAAACAGGTCAATGGAAGGGCCCAGATAATTGCAAAGTGAGCACCAGATTAGTGCCAGGTTTTGGCAGATTCAGATTTTAATAAACCGTGAACATTCACCATGATTGTATTTGTTTCAGAAAGTTGATGTCCCTTGGCCTTCTGTTCTGTCGTTGCCACCATACGGGTGAGGATCAGAATTGGGAGGATGGAGTCACTTGGTGGATATTTGCAGAGCCATATGCAACCGTGCCTGGCTTAGCAATATGATAGCAGAGCTGAGAGAAGATGATTTACTTGGGAGAGTATTTCTTTTCTAATTCCCCCAAAATTAAAGGTCTAATGAGTAAGAGCTTCCCATGCTTCTTGTAACACATGCCCGGGTTACTGCCTATGACCTCAAAACCAAACCTTCTTGGAAGGAACTGAGGGAAAGCTAGGCTTTTTTGGCAGGGGCTGTCCTAACCGCTTACAACACAGGCCCCTTCAGTGAGTGGGCCGTTCCCGGACTCCATTCAACAAAGCTGGTGTTTTATACTTAAGTGAAAGCATTCATGTTGAAGATTTCAAGTGGAGATGTGAGACCTATAACATACACCAGACAGGCAGGACTGAAATGGAAGGGATAGTGGGTTTCGGAATCAGAACCAGGACCAAGTTCCTATTTAGTTCCTTAACTCAGGGGTCCCCAATCCCTAGGCCTTGGATGGGTACCAGTCAGTGGCCTGTTGAGAACTGGGCCGCACACCTGTGGCAAGCAAGCATTACCACCTGATCTCTGCCTCCTGTCAGATCAGTGGTAGCATTAGATTCTCATGGTGGGGGGAAGGGGAACCCTATTGTGAACTGCGAGGTTGCATTCCTTATGACAGTCTAGTGCCTGATGATCTGAGGTGGAACAGTTTCATCCTGAAACCATCTACTCCTTGCCCCCACTCCCCTGTGAAAAAATTGTCCGTGGAAAAATTGTCTTCCATGAAACCAGTCCCTCATGTCAAAAAGGTTGGGGATCACTGCCTTAACTTACTCTGTGACCTTAACCAAGATCCTTGGCCACTCCTGTGTCCTCCTGTGTAAAATACTTACAATAATGCTTTCCTTGCTAGGTAGTTTTCAGTATTTGATGAGCTAATCTATGTAAAGTGCTTAGCACATCACCATCCTCTAGTAAGTCACGACGATGATGATAAAGAGGATGATGATGAAGGTTCCGGGGCTGGTCTGCCCATCTCCTAGTTGTGTGACTTCACATAAGGATTTTAAATATATATATATATATATATATATATATATATATATATGTATTATACACGTATATATACATATATTTTTTTGAGACGGAGATTCACTCTTGTTACCCGGGCTGGAGTGCAATGGCGCGATCTCGGCTCACCGCAACCTCCACCTCCCGGGTTCAGGCAATTCTCCTGCCTCAGCCTCCTGAGTAGCTGGGATTACAGGCACGTGCCACCATGCCCAGCTAATTTTTTGTATTTTTGGTAGAGACGGGGTTTCACCATGTTGACCAGGATGGTCTCGATCTCTTGACCTCGTGATCCACCCGCCTCGGCCTCCCAAAATGCTGGGATTACAGGCATGAGTCACTGTGCCCTTCATCATGAGCCTCAGCTTTTGAATCTGTAAAATGGGCTAACTCTGCCTATCTGGAAAGATTGCTTTGAGGCTTGATTTAAGTAAAACGATGACAGGTCTGATCTGGTAGACACTACATGAGAATAGTATTTCCGTAGACTACCTGTGTCGCACACTAGTCTAAGAGCTTAGCGTTTTTGTTGTTTGTTTTTAGCTCATTTTATCTTCCCAACGACCCTATGCAGTGGTTATCATTTCCCTGTTTTACAGAGGAGACAACTGAGGCTCAACAAGGTGAAATAACTAGCCTAAAGTCCATCCCAGGACCTGAAGCAGAGTCCCTGTTCTTAACCACGGGCTCAGGTGCTCAGTGATACCCTGTACCTGCTTACTCTACCTCCCTCCTGAAGCCCACCTCCTGCCATTAACGGACAGTGGTGCTTATGCTCTGTGTAGGGCCATGTTTCTGGAAACAGAGCCCCTGCTTCCAAAGAGCAGCTTACTTAGGAAGCGAAAGTGGCAATTCACTCCTCCGGTCCCTCCTCCCACCCCCAGGTAACTTTAAACTTC
This sequence comes from Saimiri boliviensis, assembly GCF_048565385.1. Classification (NCBI taxonomy): domain Eukaryota; kingdom Metazoa; phylum Chordata; class Mammalia; order Primates; family Cebidae; genus Saimiri; species Saimiri boliviensis. The sequence continues at coordinate 96,806,226 of NC_133458.1, read as the reverse complement.
ACCCATTGCTTAGGCTGGTTAATCTGATAGCAACTAAAAAAAACCCGTAAAACAAAAATATCTGATCCTGGTATTGACTAATATTTTGGGTGGGAGACAAATGTCTGTTTTGAGATAAATGTCATCTTGAGGCACTGAGGTTGTTAGCCCGTGAGTAATAAAACATGCCTACGCCAGACATGTGGGGGGTGTCTGGGAGACAGAAACCAGGCCTAGGAGAGCCTGGGTTGAGACTCAGAGGGGAACAGCAACAGTATTGAAAACAGTATCACATCGAAGGGGCGGTGGTCTGTTCTAAGTCCACCACCTTTTTTGACATTCCTTACTCATCTCTCCTGTCCTTTCCCCAGTGGCTTTTACCTCTTCTTGAGTTCTGGCAATCTTCCCTGAGGTCTGGGTCAGTGGAATTTGGGGGCTCAGAAAGGCAGATTCTCAGTGGAATGAGCTGTGGCTGCTTTAGTCTTTCTGATAATGAGGTGGCAATTGTTTTTCTGGCTTCCTGTGGGTATGAACTGCTCCGTTGGCCCCCTACCCTGGTGTGGAAGGCTGTTAGAAAGCTATCTGTAGCCCTTGGTTCCTCCTGGCTCTTTTGGGCTTCAACTCTGCGACATGTTAATACAACAAATATTATCAGAAAGTCTTGCTGGTGCCAGGAGTCCTCTAAGTACTTGGATTATAGCAGTGAATGAAACAGACCCAGTCGCTGGCCATATGGAGTTTGTAGGCTGGGGGTTGGGGAGAATGTCTTAGCTTGGGTTGCTAAAACTATCATAGACTGGGGAGCTTAAGCAACAAACGTCCATCTCTCACAGTTGTGCAGGCTGAAAGTGTGAGATCTGGTTGCCAGCATGGAGGTTTAGTGAGGACCTTCTTCCTGGTTTGTGAAAGAGGTCTGTCATGTCTCTTCCCATAAGGGCACGAATCCCATCATTGGAGCTCCATCCCCATGACCCTATTTAAACCTATTCACCTCCCAACAGCCCTGCCTGCAAACACCATCACATCAGGGGTTCTCCCTCACCGTATGATCTTTGGAGGTACACAAATATCAGTCCATAAGTGGGAGGTTAGGGCAGTAAGCTCACATCATTATAACTTGTGGAATGTGCTTGAAGTGAAAACAGCAGCATGTCATGAGACAGAAGATCAGAGTGGTCTAGAATTGAGAGTCTGGGGACGCCTCTCAAGGAATGAGCCTTTGCAACTAGGACTTGGGATGAAAAAAGGTGTGAAGCATGCTGGATGCAGGAAACAGTGGGTTCAAAGACCGGGAGGTGGATGGGAAGGATGTGGGTGTGCTGAGTGGCTGGCGTGGTACGGCCCAAGCCAGGAGGATACAGAGCTAAATAATAGGCCACACTCAGGCCAAGCAGGGCCTCCTGGGCTGGGTAAGGATGTGGGGTTTTATTCTGAAGTGCGGAAGGAAGCTATGGAGGAATTGTCCCTCCTGACTTTTCCGTCATTCATAATATATAAGAAGAAGATGATTGGCCACCTCTATTTATTCAGGTAATCAATAGTCTCTTATTGAGCTTTATAAACCTTGTCTTAGTGTGTGAAACAATTCTGGAGATTCTGGTTTTCCATCTCCAGATGAGGGAACTGAGGCTCAAAACAATGAAAAGAACGCAGGAGGAGGATTTGGAGCCAGGTCTGCGCAGCCCACAGCACCTGCTCTGTAGTTTTCTGAGATAGATGAGTGTAAATGGGTGTGGGCCTTCTAGGCACCCGGCGTCCTTCATCAGGAGCCTCGGTGGATGGACTAGGGTGGAGTCCAGTCCTTCCCGGCTCCTTGGAAACAGAAACAAAAGACCCCAAAGATTGGTGGGGCGTTGGGCATGTACAGGTCGGTGGGTCAGAATCTGCAAGCACAAAATGTCAGGGCCCCTTGGCTAAGGGAAGGGCTGTCAGATTTTCATGCTAGTCTGTTCTGCTCTTCCTGGCTGTTGCCCAGAAGTCCCAAAGGGGGTGCCGTCCCTGCTCCGATCGCCTTTGAAAACCTGAATTCATCATTTGCATGTACTTGGGAGGCCAAAGGTTTGGAAAAAAGAAATTCTTTATTGGGAGCTTTCAGGTCACAGGAAAATCCTCCACTGTGCGGGGCCCACATCCTCAGCACCACGTGCTGGCTGCTTTGGGCTTCTGCGCTGACCCTGCTTCTCCTTTCTTGCTGTGAAGTAGTCATGAGGTTGCAAAGCCACATGTGTTACAGGGCAGGTGTATCTTGGCTGGTTGGGCGTGCCTACTCCTTAACGTGAATAATTGTTCATTATTCAGCTATCAACAGTTACTCTGTTATTCTCTCCCCTTGGTGAGGGGAGAGAGCAGTCCAGGCCCAGGGGTGCAGTCCCTGGGACAGGTGGTTAAGGGGTTATGGCTCTGTCATCATCTCAACCTCTTCTTGCCACTCAAGGTCACCGCACATAAATCCCTGGGTACTCTCCCACTTAGCACTGTGACAGGTTTGTGCCCCAGGTGCTTGCTGACTCTGGATACATGTTCAGTGGGGTTAGTAAAAAAGCCTTCAGCTAAGTAAGCATTTTGGCCAGCCATCAGCAGAGTGTTTATTCGCTGCAGGCCTGTTTTCAGTTCCCACTTCGGTAGTGACTAATCTATTTTGTTCTTGTGGAGTGCTTTTCATTTGATAAGCCCCAGACACTTTCTGTGTCAGTTCTAAATGCCATCTCCAGATGTCCTCCAGCTTTTAGATCGGCCACTTCTGTGACACTTTCCTCTGCATAAACACTTCAGCCCTCTCACAGAGTTCCAGGAAACAGGTTTCCGCTTTGAGGCTCTGTTGTTTTCTGTTGACTTTATTCATTAAGATATTTTTATTCAGTGGCCCCCTCAGAGATAAATATCAAGTGCAGTGTTTTTGGAACTTTGTTTTTCAAAGCCTGGAGAAAACCAAGAAAATGTCATGCAGTAGGTAATTAAGTACCAAGTGGTCACACAGGCAATGCTTTGGACATTGACAGCTGGGCTCTGGTTAACCTTTTAAAGACAGCAGTGAAGATAAATGCCTTAGAGCAATAGAAAATATTGGTGATGGAAAATTGAATTTATTCACCAATAAACTTGGTAAGTGACATCCCCTAGGTGAGCCTGTGAATTATGGAAACCCACATATCAGTGGACATGATGAAGCACCTGCTATACGCAGTGCGCCAGGCAGATTCATTCATTCGGTGGTTTCTATCTGGCATCCTCTGTGTGCTAGAGATCCGGTGACTCACCAGAGGGACCCCCTCCCCTATCATCAGTGCTGGCCTTGAAGATGGCAGATGGAAATGCCGGCCTAGGCTGCCCTCTCATGGGTCATGGCCAGTGCTTACTACGTGACTGGTGCTGTTCTAAACACCGTATGTGTATTGACTCTTTACATGCTCACAGAGATCCCTGTGTGAGGTAGGTACAGTTATTATCTGTACTTAAAGAGAAGAAAACAGAAGCACAGAAGGGAGCATTCTTTATCCAAGTCACATAGCTGGTGATTGGAACCAGATAGCCTGGCTTTAGAGTCTGTGCCCTTCACTGTCACTACCAACCAATGTGAAAGGAAAATAATCAACTTAGGACAGAGAGTCCCACATCCTCATAGGGAGGTGGGGATAGAATACCATGGGCCTTCCCAGCAGAAAGAAATGGGCTTATGAGACGTTGCTCACCACCTGTGCGAGTCTGACATGCAGACCCTGACTCAGTGATGGATGAATAAATGCACTCTCACACATGACAGCAATACCAGTGGGCTAGGGATGGCTGTTGGCTGCTTTCAGAGGGTGAAATGCAACCCATCGACCAAGACCCTCTGTCCATCCACACTTTTATTCATAACAGAGGTTCTAAGTTAACACACTTGTAGATAATTAACATGATTAAAAGGGTGGTTTTATGACTGGTAAAAGCTTTAGGTTCTGGGGCCCAGAGGAAATACTATTAACAGGTAATTCCCCTTTGATCCTCCCTAGAGAGGGCCACCCAGCACAAAATTAACATGAGTAAACGGAGTGGAGACAAATGGGTGTGGGGTCAGGCCTTTGATCTTCTCTATCTCTTTCCTATGCCTTCAACCTGCCTCAATAAAACCTTTTGGCCTTTCAGAAAGTTTGAGACTAATCTAGAACTTTTCCTAAATATTTTCTGTAATATTTTGCCAGCCACCCCAAGTGAATTCTAGCAGGCTTAGGGAAGGGACAGAGTGAGGTAGGAACCCTAACCCTTTTCCCGTTCTGACAGGTGTCATCCCTGCTGGGGGGATGGAGAAAATGTTTGGCTACTAAGGGGGCTACCCTGGCCGGAAGTAGACAAAAGAAGCAACTGTCTCGGAGCCAGGAGACTTGGATGCGGGTTTTGATTGATCCAGACAAGTCCAGGGCCCTGCCCAGGGCCTCAGTTTTCTCATCTCTAAAATGGGTGGCTTGGACAACATTCTGTTTGACTTCAAGAGCCCAGGATTTCAGCAGACAGGGTAGGAGCTGGCTCTGTGCACTCTGAACAGGGTTTCCTGACCAGAAGAAGATGTTTGGCTATGTGAGATGTGGGGGCAGGCACTGGACTTCCCAGAAGGCCCTGGCAGCTGTGCAAGGACTTGTGCATTCCACTGCCGTCCCTCCCCAATGCTGACGTTGGCTGTGTCTGCATTCCTTCCTTTGTAGGCAGGGTGGCGTGTCTGTGTGTCTCGGGCTCACCCTATAAGGTACTTTGTATGAGAGAGAGAGGGAGGTAGACGGAGAGAAGAGGGAGTAGAGAGGGGAACAAAGTGAGGAGGGAGAAAGGAGGTACCAAGAAGGACTGACTTCCATGTGCTTTCAAATTCTGAGGGATTTCAGTGCTTTCAGCTACTTAAAGTCCATGAGCGTTAATGGAGTTAAAAAGCTTCCAAAAATAGTTGTAGCTTCATCCATCTGCTAAATTTTCTCGAGTCGGCTGTCCATAGTGTTCTGGTATAGCAGAGGCACACATGACCAGGCTTGTTTTCCGTGTTAAGTTCCTTAAGAAATTGTAAACCAAGCAAGAAAAACTTACAACAAAAACACAGATTGTCGTGGATCGTGCAGCAGGAAGAGTAGGACCCCGTTTGAGCAGACCAAGTTTGTGTGTTCTCCGTGCAGCTCTGCTGAAGCTGTGTAAAAGGTGCTTGGTGCTGGCTCCTGCCAGATGCTTTTGGCGTGGCTTCATCTGCCCAGCTTACCGCTGGGTAACTTGCAGAATGATGAAACCTGTTCCTCATGTCATCGCCGCATTCCTGAACATCCACACAGTGCATGCCAACAATAGAGTATACTTATCTTCTTTACTTGTGAAACTGTGGAGCCTGTGGATTAAATTCACCAAAATGAATCATATTCAAGAGAAGTCATTTCCCAAAGGAGAATTCAGATGTGGTCCCCACATTCACGGATATATGTGTGCAAGTTATGCTGGGGGTCAGGTCCGCAGAGCCCACTCTAATTGACATTTGTAATCTGGGTTATGTCACCTCTGAGGTAGGCAGGAGGTGGGCAGGGAACGATGGCTTTAACTTCGTTCATTCAATAAATGAATATTTGTTATCCATTCCCATTGTCCAGGATGGCGGTGGGCAGAATAAACATTCTGCCGTATAAGTCTGCCATATAAACTTCTGCCATAGAAGTCCATATTATGTATGGCAGGTTGTGGCTTTACCAGAGATGGCATTTGCTGGTTAAACTTTAGTGATAGATATGTTTTTAACAGAAACAGAAAAAGAAACGGAACTAGTTTCCTTGGTAATAATAACCATTTGGGTTTGCAGCTGATACTGGCTGGGAAAATGTGAGGCCCCTTTGACATCATCCATTTGCTGCTGAGAAATCAAAATTAAAATATCAGTCAGTGTCAGAATGTTCCAGAAGGCAGCTGAGCTGCTAATGTTTTCAAGTGTTCAGAGGTATGTGTTATATGAAAAGGAGAGGAAATGCAAGATGAAGGAAATGAAACATTTGGCAATCACTGAGCGCTTCTTCAGTGTAGTATTTCTTGTGGCTCTGGGATTTTAAAAATCCACTTGAAAGCCAGTATTGTTGACTTGGGCTCTGTACTATTTTTGTGGGGACTGATTTTTCACTTTATATTCCTTATTTCTAACCAGGCTTAATGGTCATACCCTAAGTTGAATGCCTTCTACTAAATTTTAAACAAAGTATAACTGTTCCCATCCAAAATCCCATCAGATTTACTGTGATATTTTCCCAAAACAGGAAGAGCTTTTTATTTACTTCCAGGTGCACAGAAAGTGTTTAACGTCGCATCTGCGCTTGCTTGGTCTGAAGGGACCGTCGTTTAGTTTAATGAAGACTGAGCATTTTCTCTCCAGGGCAGGTGGGCCCTTTGGGTTGAAAGTTCCTCAGAAGAAGGCAGTCGCTGAGAACGTTGTGCTGGCCTGACTCAGGGTATCCTGAGACGCCCTAATGATGAAAAGGCTCTAAAATAATGTCATCATGCAAGTGTATAGCCTTCTCATAAAAATTAGGAATCAAAGTACTACCCTCCTCCTGGCATCCTCTCCCTTTCTAGAATTAATTTTTATTCTCACACAGTGTGTCTTCTCACAGGTAGTTTTCTTTGCATTTATGTTCGCAGACGTATGCCTACAGAAAATGTGGAGTGTTTTGTATATTTGCAGGACAGGGGATATGGGCAAGCTGTATACATGTTTTTATACTCTATTTTTCTTTCTGCAGCTTGCATTTTTCAAGTGACAAGATGTCTTAAGGATCTTTCTATGTCAGTACATACAGCTCCGTCATGTTCTTTTTCGTCACGGATCTGGTTGGCTTTTAAGGGCACCCACCCAATGATTCTAACAGAAATGATGACTGTGGTTCTGTGGGGCCAAGGCAGGGGTGGAGTAGGGTGGCAGGACCAGGGCCCCAACACAAGTTGGGAGCAGGCGAATGCTATAACCTGAGGACAAAGGAAGAAAAGGTGCTTGGCTTACCTGTCTATATCTCTTTCTGTCTATTTTTCTTCCTAGTAAAGTAGTCTTTCCCTGTGTAGGTTACAGCTAAGTCTGAAGTAGCCATGGAATGGTGTTATATTTTATCTTAAATCTTAATTGCATAAATATGGTATCTGAAAAAGGTTGTGGTGACTTTTCTGTGCTAAGAGGGGTCCTTTAATATAGTGGGCTCAAACAACGAAGGTTTTTTGTTTTGTTCTGCTTGTTTTTTAGAAACAGGGGTCTCACTTGTCACCCAGGCTGGAGTGTAGTGGTATGACCATAGCTCACTGCAGCCTCAAACTTTGAACTCCTGGGCTCAAGCGATCCTTCTGTGTCAGCCTCCTGAGTAGCTAGGACTATAGGCATGTACCACCATCCCCGGCAGTCAAACAATCAACGTTTATTTCTTGCTCATATTTTATGTCCTTTGCAAGTTGACAAGAACTAATCATTGTGGTTATTTGTGGGCCTGAGCTGATGCAGCTGCCTCCATCTTGCGCCAATCGTAGTGCCAGAAGCAAAAGAAATTGCACATTGATAAATTACGCACTGATGCCTAAAAGCTTCCCACCCAAAGCAACACATTCCACTTCTGCTCACATTTCGTGAGTTAGAGCATGTAGCTTCAGGCAGGTAGGGAAATGTAATCCTACCGAGTGTCTTGGAGAAGAACCTGAACTGTTTGATGAACAGAATCCTTCTACCATTGTGTTGGTTTTCAAGGAAGGAGTGGGAAAGTCTTTGAAAACTCCCCTGTAACCCATAAAGTTATATCCTAGAAGCCAATCCTTTCTGTGTACGTAAAATTACTGGCCTTTTCCTGTGGCCACCACGGTCGCAGAGAGCAGAGCTGTTTGCGAACGCACTTCAAGAAGTGGTCACAGCTTGAGGAGGGAGGGTCGGGACAGGAGCAGAGGCAGATGGCATGGCACTAGGCCAGGTTCCATGTGACCTGGATGCCCGCAATGCTGACCTTGGTTTTGCTTATGCTTATGTTTGTTTCTAACCTATATGTAGCAAGTACCACAGTAGAAAAACTTCTAGAATGGCCTGGCTACTCAGAGCTCACTCTTGAAAAACACTGGGTTGTAACTCTAAATTAGCATCTGCTACATTGTTAAAGAATGTTTTACAATAGGGCCCAGATGGGTTAGGAATCTTAGCTGCTTCTGTTGCAACACCAATTTGTGGAAAGCAGTGTTAAGCATTTTGAAATATAAACATGAAAAATAAAGGGTGAATGATGATTCCCGACAGTTGGGTGTCTAAAAAAAGAGTGGAATCATGAGGCCAGTGTGGATGATGGGAAATGGCGTTCTTGAGGTTTCTGCTCTAGATCTGGTTCCATCAGTTGGGATGAGTCCAGCCTTGTCTGCTTCTCCTGGGAAGAAGGAACTCATAGTCACACTGGAGCAGGGAAACCTCTGCTGCGTGATTCTGCCCAGCACGAAGCTCCGGCTAAATGGACCATGTTTGCTAGCGTTTTTTAGGCTGCAGAGAACAGGGGCACCCTGAGGCTCAGTATGTTCATAGGGATTTATCACAAAGATACACAAAGTAAGGAAATTCACACCTGGTAGCCTCAGCTGCGGTCAAACCCACATGTGCTGTGGATTTTGGGGACTCAGCACCTATCTAAATGTCTCAAATTCAAACTCCTTGAGAGAGGAGCTCTAACTAGGGCTCCCTGTCACCCGCCATTACGGAGGGGTTCGGTGGAGCAGACACTTCTGTGGTCATGGTGGCTGGAGCTCAAGGAAGCCCTTGAGAGCCACAGCCTCTCCTGTCTCTCTGTGTTCATTTCTCCCACATACTCGCCATACTTGTGATTCCTTGTTCTGTGTCTGTCTGCCCAGTTGTAAACTCTGTGAGGGCAGGGAGCCACTTGACCTCTGGGTGCCTCAGTTTTCTTGTGTGTAAATTGGTGGTAACAGTGCCCCCTGCCACCTAGGGTTGTTGCAAGGATTGAGTGAGAAAATAGAAAATATCAAATGATTTGCTCATGACTGACTGCCAGCCCCAGCCTAGGCATTTGTGCATATAACTCACTTCATCCTTACAGCAGCATTTTGAGGTAGGAACTCTTACCTTGGGGCAATCAAGGCACAGAAAGGATGGCTAACTTGCTAACAAGTGATGAGTCTTATAATGGGTGATCTTATAATAAAGTCCCATGAACAGACATAACCTGAGATGCCCCTGTTTTCCGCAGCCTAAAGTCACCAGCAAACATGTTTGATCCATTAAGCCGGAACCTCCTTCTAACTTGTTCATGAGTCACAATTTGAACGCTGCTGTCTCTAGAGATCCCAGACGCCACGGATTTAACCCTTATGTTGTCCTGCCTCTCACCCTGTGTACAAAGCCTTACATCAATGCTGGTGCCTGAGTACAACACTTGGTGTTAGCTATTCTCAGACTAGGCCCTGCTGCGGCCCTCGCCCCGTGCAGGGCTGCCCATGAGGAGGTGCTCAGTGGGTCTCTGTAGAAGGAATGAAGAAGGCTACAACCTCATGGAGTTGTCCCACCACCCTCTGGCCCTGCTCACCCCCTCGCAGCTATCCCTTGGGTCACGCTGAAGGTAGAGCACTGCCATGTGACTTGCAGCTGGCAGAGGCTGCTGGGCAAGGTGCCCAGGTTTGCTGCGGCAGTTCAGGCAGGCAGGGCCGGGTCAAGGAAAGGGAGACCATTTGCCATTACCTTTGAGCCTCTCTTTGGCACTTGGGATTTCTCAGATGCAGAGCTTTAAAATAGCAGAGTGGCCGGTGAGTTCTTACCCTTCTTTATAAAAGAAGAACCAGGGAAAGAAAGCAAAGCATTCTGCTTTCTAGAAGCCAAGTCAGCTGGAAGCCACCTTCTGCAGCTCAAGAGAGGGCCTTGGTTACAAAGAAACACAAGATCATGGTAAGGGTACAACAAAAACATGGTGCGATGCCAACCAGGCAGAAAGTCAGTATAAGCGCAAATGCACGCGGAGAAAAGCTGAGAGGAAGTGCTCCAGAATGAGAATAGTGGTTACTGCATGTGCGTGATAGGGAACTTAGTTTATTGTTCTCAAATTCTTTTTTTTTTTTTTTATTTCCCAAGTTTTCTTTAGTGAGCAGGTACCATCTTATACTTACAGAAAATTATTAAAACTTAGAATGGAATATATGGAGAACAGCTTTGTAAATTTTCTTTTTAACCTTAGCATCTCAGTTCTAAGAAATTCACATTCCCTCTCAGGGCCCCGTGGGACAGGCAAGGAAAGAAAGAAGCCTGGGGTGAAAGTAACACTGAGTGTGTATCTGTGGTTTCTCTGGGGCCACCTCATGATTCAGGAACAGAGTCCTCGCTGCTGTCCAGGAGGCAAGACCCTTTCTGGGTCAGTCATTTCCTATTGGGTCCTGGTGACCTCAGAAAATGTTCATATAGTATTGTTCTATCAGGACCCATTTCTGTTTCCAGCATATTAACACTTCCTGTTGTTTATCATTTTATTTTTGTCTTGGGATCATTTTTCTTATACCTGAAAAACTCTATTTAGTATTTATTTTAGTGCTGATTCTGTAGCAACAAAGTCTCAGTTTTTATCTGGAAAAGCTTTATTTTGCCTCTAATTAAATCAATTTAATGGAAATTAATTTAATACGATAGCATTGACAGATTTCAAGTATATAGGTTGCTGACTTTTGAGAAGTCGTATGTATCTTTATATTCATGCACACATACATATATACATGCACACGCACACACATGACCATGTAAGAGGGCGAGAGCAGGCACCGCAATCCAGACACAGAACATTTCTGTCTTCCCAGAAATTCCCCTTACTCCCCTTTGCAGCTAATTTCTCCCTCACTCCCATCTACCCTCTGCCTCAGGGAACCATTGTTCTGATTTCTAGATCAGATTTTCAGAATCATCTGTATGCAATCTTTTTTTTTTTTTTTTTTTTTTTTTTTTTTTTTTTGAGATGGTGTCCCGCTCTGTCACCCAAACTGGAGTGCAATGGCACAGTCTCAGCTCACTGCAACCTCTACCTCCTGGATTCAAGTGATTCTCCTGCCTCAGCTTCCCTAGTAGCTGGGATTACAGGCATGCACCACCATGCCCTGCTCATTTTTGTTATTTTTAGTAGAGATGGGTTTCACCATGTTGACCAGGCTGTCTTGAACTCCTGGCCTTAAGTGATCCACCTGCCTCGGCCTGGAGTGGTGAATTGCCCCTGGGATTCCATTGCCCTGGGAACTAACCCTCTCTGAGGGCAGAAAACCAGAAAGAAGAGGAGTTGGGAGGAGATGCCTCTGCAAGTCCCAGCTCCCTTCAGGGCTCTGTCACTGCCAACAGGCTCTACCCCCACCTAATGACTGCTGGGATTACAGGCATAAGCCACGGCACCCAGCCCTATGTACTATTTTAAGCCTGGCTTCTCTCACTCAGCATACTGTCTGTGACATTCATTCATGATGTGTTCTTATTTCATTTGCATGTATTGTTGAATTGTGTTCTACTGTATGAATATGCCACGCTTTGTCAATCCGTTCACCTGCAGTTGGCCCTCTGCGTGAGCCACCAGTTACTCTATTATAGCCAGGACTGGAAGTTCCTTCTTTAAAAAAAAAAAAACAAAACAAAAAGCAAAAAAACTGTCAGAACTCCTGATTCTTTTCAAAAGGCAGGTTTCTAGAAGGGGAAGTTACTAAATAGAAAGTTTTCACAGGCTGTTGACACCTATGGTGTGAAAGGGCTTTCCAGAGGCTTCTGCAGATTTACATTCCCACCAGTGATATAGGAGACTCCTGACTCACCGTACATCAACAGCATTTTTCTATCTTACTCTCTGATCTTTGCAAGGATGCAAAGCTGCAAAATTGTATGCAGCAGTGCAGGGCATTTTACACTGAGTATAAACCGGTAGGTCCAGTATGTACTTTCTTCCTGAGTTTGCAGAATTTTCAGTCACCTCACTTCTTTAACCTCTCTCTCACTGAGTTGCCGATGAACCTGATCTGAAAAGCCAATTAAGATCATTGCTGGCATCAGCATTTCAAATGGAAGGGCAGGCAGGCAGGAACTCTGGTTTCTCACCGCCCTAGCTTCTAGTGATTGCTCTGGAGTGGTGCTGTCCACCTCAGAAGCCCCTGGCAGCATGTGGCTCTTGAGCACTGGAAATATGGTTGATCCAAATTGAGGGGTGTGGTTAATGTAAAACACATGCCGGGTTTTCAAGCCTTAGTATGAACCAAAGGAATGTAAACTATCTCATTAATAAAGTTTGTTTTGATAGGCTGAGCATGGTGGCTCACACCTGTAATCCCAGCACTTTGGGAGGCCGAGGTGAGAGGATCACTTGAGTCCAGGAGCTCAACAACCAGCCTGGGCAACATGATGAAATCCTGTCTCTCCTAAAAATACAAAAATTAGCCAGGGATGGTGGGGTGTATCTGTAATCCCAGCTACTCAGGAGGCTGAGGCGGGAGAAACACTTGAATCTGGGAGATGGAGGTTGCAGTGAGCAGAGATCGTGCCACTGCACTCCAGCCCGGGTGACAGAATGAGACTTCATCTCAAATAATAATAAATAAGTAAATAAATTTGGTATGGATGACCTACTGAAATATTTTGAGTGAATTAGAATTGAAACATATCATTGAAATTAATTTCACCTGTTCACTTTTTATTAATGTGGCTACTAGAAAGTTTTAAATTACTGGGAGGCTTGTGTCATATTTCAATTCAATGGAGCTACTCTGTGGTGTTCTTTTTCCATTTGAAGACCTGCCCTTCCCCAATCCCTGCTTCCTTTTCTCCAGAGCATCTTCTGTGCATCTTCTGGAGGCTCTGCAGACCTTTTATTTAGTTTGGAAGATCACACTGCAGGATGGGACTTGGGCTCAGGTTTCTGTGAGGAGCCTGGAGTGGTGAATTACCCCTGGGATTTCCTTACACTGGGAACTAGCCCTCTCTGAGGGCAGACAGCCAGAAAGAAGAGGAGTTGGAAGGAGATGCCTGTGGGGGCCCCAGCTCCCTTCAGGGCTCTGTCACTGCCAACAGGATCTACCCCCACCTGCCTTTGCCTCAGGAGATGGCTTTGGGTGGGGACTCACCCGCCTCCCATCTCCTCTGCTTCATTTCTCCACTTGGTGATCCATCTTTTTGTTCTGTGGTGGGTCCTGTTTTCCCGCTGTATCCATTAACTTGGTTTCTTTCTTTGGGTATTCCCTGGAGCTGCTTTACCAGGATCTCCAACTTCGGTCCCCATTGGTCTGGACCACTGGCCCGGGAAAGCCCCACCCTTTATCCAGAACAGCAGACCAGCTCCCAGATACCTAGCCCTGGCCCCAGCCCACCCTTGGCCTTCTCTTTGCCTGGAAGGGAGGACCAGACCCTCTTCATCAACTGGACCCACCCTTTACCCCATGAAGAAAGGAAAGGATCGCCTCCCAGGGCCAGCAGATCTCTGGCTCTCTGGCGTTTGTGGTAATGAGTACCCATGAACTTTGAATTTATCTCCAGTCTCCTATGGTATGGTTTTGGTCTGCCCTCAGATTCTGTTTACCAGGGCAGAGTTTAGTTTCTCTGCTTTCTCTTCTGATATCCATACCTTGTTAAGTTCTTGCTGCATTGAGCTAACTCTGCACACCTGATTTAATCTCAAACAAGGGCTCTAGAAATTACAAAGCAGCCTCCTTGCCAGATGGCTGACGTGTATTATATTGCTTTATTTAGGTGGTTGTAAATCAGAAGACTTTCCTTCCGTTTCTGCTGTTGATGGCAAGAGGTGGAGATGTCTGTGGCGGTGATTACAGGAAACGTCTGGGAAGAGAAGTCACTGTTTTTATGGGAATCGCAGGCTTGGAAGAGACAGAAGCAGTGAGTAAAATGGGCCCCTCGTGGTAGGCAGGCAAGATTGGGAGAGGAGGGATGAAGGAAGGTGTGCAGTACCCTTCCTGGCTCCTAAAGAATGGAGCAAGGCATTGAAAAATGCTAAATCACAAAGTGAGAAGCACTTCTTTCCAGTTTTCTCTCAGCCTTGTGATTATCTTAAAGAAAAGTCTCAGTTCTGTGCTACTGTGTCTTTAACATCTCTCAAAGGCTCCCAAGAGAAAACAGGCCCAACCCTGGAGCTGTTCCAGGCAGCAGGACTAGCTGGAATAGAATAACATTGTTGTATTTCTGGTGTGTTAAGTTTTGTGTGACTTTCTATGTTGTTGCAAAGGATATTTTTTTCTGTCTTTAATGGTGATGTAACATTCCTTTAAAATTAATATATTAGAGTTTTCAAAACTCAATTGAAAGCCAAAAGTTAAGCAAATAAAGTACAGGTAAGATTCAGTTATGGCAAGAACAACAAAAAAGTGACTGTGGCGAGGATGTTTAACATTTAGAAAACATGGTCCTAAAAGAAGAAGGTACAGAGAGTAGTCTGACATCTGGGAGTACAGTACTCGATTTTAAAATGATTTTCTTGCCAATTTTATTCATTCATTCGCCTTGTGGCGCAATAAGTTTTTTAAGTCTTTCTTTTCTTAGATTTTGCAGATTCCAGAAAGAAATTAGAAATTGAAGATTTAAAGAATGTTGTTTTAAAATATTCGGACTAACTTCAAAGAATGATGCCAGAAACTTAAAAAGGTATTATTAACAGCTAATTTAAATTTAATACTGTCAACTGGTATGCTCTAAATGAACCACTTTCTAAAGCTAGGGATCCTAAAGTGGGTCATAGAATTGACTGCTATAGAAAATAGCTGAGTGCAGTGGCTCATGCCTATAATCCAAGCATTTTGGGAGGCCGAGGCGGGCAGATCACTTGAGGTCACGAGTTTGAGACCAGGCTGGCCAACATGGTGAAACCGTCTCTACTAAAAATACAAAAATTATCTGGGCCTAGTGGCACATGCCTGTCTAGCTACTTGGGTGGCTGAGGCAGGAGAATTGCTTGAGCCCAGGAGGCAGATGTTGCAGTGAGCCAAGATTGTGTCACTGCACTCCAACCTGGGCCACAGAGTGGAACTCTGTCTCAGAAAAAAAAAAAAAGGAAAAAGAAAAGGCTGGATTAGCATCTAATAACCTTTACTGGAACAGTAACCAGTCATTTTCATCCCTTTAAGTTTTTTTTGGTATTGCTTGCCCTTCTGTTGCTGATAATTTTAAATTGTATGCTTCCCTGCTCAACCATTTGGTTCTAATGAGAAAGTTATTGTGTGGGGTCTAGCTGAGAATCCCTATAAGGTTTGCAATGTTTTGCAGTTTGATAGGTAAAAAACAAAACAAAACAAAACATGGAAGTATGTCAGAGAGCGGGAGACTCATGTGCCACTTGGTGGAAAAAAAATTGAGAACCACTGGACCTGAATGTTAACAGATGTGGCTTGTGAAACATAGTAATGATGCTGATAGTGTTATAAAAGATCTATGAACTTTTTTTGAACTCTTAAAAAAATTTTTTTAGTGATTGCCATTCTAACTGGCGTGAGATTGATCTCAATGTGGTTTTGATTTGCATTTCTCTAATGACCAGTGATGATGATCATTTTTTCATATGTTTGTTGGCCTCATATATGTCTTCTTTTGAAAAATGTCTGTTCATGTCCTTTGCCCACTTTTGAATGGGTTTGTTTGTTTTTTTTCTTGTAAATCTGCTTTTGTTCTTTGTAGATTCTGGGTACTAGCCCTTTGTCAGATGGGTAGATTGCAAACATTTTTTCTCATTCTGTTGGTTGCTGGTTCACTCTAATGATTGTTTCTTTTGCTGTGCAGAAGCTGTGGAGTTTAATTAGATCCCATTTGTCTATTTTGGCTTTTGTTGCCAATGCTTTCGGTGTTTTAGTCATGAAGTCTTTGCCTATGCCTATGTCCTGACAACGGATGCTGGAGAGGATGTGGAGAAATAGGAATGCTTTTACACTGTTGGTGGGAGTGTAAACTAGTTCAACCATTGTGGAAGACAGTGTGACAATTCCTCAAGGACCTAGAAATAGAAATTCCATTTGACCCAGCAATCCCATTACTGGGTATATATCCAAAGGATTATAAATCGTTCTACTATAAGGACACATGCACGTGAATGTTCATTGCAGCACTGTTTACAATAGCAGAGACCTGGAACCAACCCAAATGCCCATCGATGATAGACTGGACAGGGAAAATGTGGCACATACACACTCTGGAATATTATACAGCCATAAAAAACGATGAATTCGTGTCCTTTGTAGGGACATGGATGAACCTGGAAACCATCATTCTCAGCAAACTGACGCAAGAGCAGAAAATCAAATACCGCATGTTCTCACTCATAGGCAGGTGTTGAACAATGAGAAGACATGGACACAGGGAGGGGAGCATCACACACTGAGGTCCGTTGGGGGGGACTAGAGGAGGGACAGTGGGGGTAGGGAGGTTGGGGAGGGATAACATGGGGAGAAATGACAGATATAGGTGACGAGGGGATGGAGGCAGCAAACCACATTGCCATGTATGCACCTATGCAACAATCCTGCATGATCTGCACATGTACCCCATGTTCCCTAAAGTAAAACAATATATATATATAATTTTAAATATATATATATATATATATATATGTTTATAAAATTTTAACTGTTTCTGAAATGCATAGGTTTTCCTGCCCAGACAAAGGACAAAGTGGCCAGTTCTAAGCCTTTCGACTTCCAAGATCATTTTACACGTGCAGGGATGCCTGTACAAGAAGAGTCTGAAGGATCTTCTGTGGGATTTTTTTTAAAAATTATTTTTATTTTTATTTTTTTTGAGACGGAGTTTCGCTCTTGTTACCCAGGCTGGAGTGCAATGGCGCGATCTCGGCTCACCGCAACCTCCGTCTCCTGGGTTCAGGCAATTCTCCTGCCTCAGCCTCCTGAGTAGCTCGGATTACAGGCATGTGCCACCATGCCCAGCTACTTTTTTTTGTATTTTTAGTAGAGACGGGGTTTCACCATATTGACCAGGACGGTCTTGATCTCTTGACCTGGTGATCCACCCGCCTCGGCCTCCCAAAGTGCTGGGATTACAGGCTTGAGCCACCGCGCCCGGCCGACTTAAAAAATTATTATGATTTTTTGCTGTTAGTGTTACAAGAAAGGTAGTCAGTGCAATTTTTGGATAACTCAGATGAGCTGAAGCATTTTTTAATGCCCAAATCAAATAGCTTGCACCAAATTTTCAAGGGTTTTCAGAGAGATGCCTCTCTTGGGAATCTAATCCCGGGAGCTCCGTGCCAGCTCTCCCTCTTCATCCTGCACCTCTGCCCTCCCTCTGTCCCGCTTCATGCCACATGGGGCCATTGCTTCTCCCTCCTTCTCCAGGGTGCTTGTGTATAACAGACTTTGCTGAAGGTCGAGGACACAGGAGAGGAGGTTATAGCACAGCCTAAAATGGACAACAGTGACTGAGACATCGCTGTCCCTAGGTCCCTTGGCTCTGGGTGCCACAGGAGACTTCATGCTGTCATCTCTCTCGTCAGCCTATTTTGTGCTCAGACCCTGTCTCTCACCAAACCCACAGGTCCTCCTTTCTCACTTCTGGGCCTGCTCCCTGCTTGGGGAATGCAGAAACCTCAAGCCCTGTTAAACTAATTATGTAAAATAATATACGTTTCCATCTCTATCCCAGTCTAGGATCAAAGCACACTTGTGTTTTATAATAATAAAGAAGTTTTGATTTTAAAAAAAAGGTTGGCCATCTCTGGTCACCTGCCTTAGTGATGTAACCCTCAAGTGCAAACAATTAAATTAAGATTTTTTTCTTTAATGCGTCTAAGATAAAAGTTTTTTTTTAGAGACAGGTGACATTCTGTCACCCAGGCTGGAGAGCAGTGGTGTGATCATAGCTCACTGCAGCCTTGAACTCTTGTACTCATGTGATCCTCCTGCCTCAGCCTCCCCAGTAGCTAGGACTACAGGTGTGTGCCACCATGCCTGGCTGATTTTTAAAAAATATTTTGTAGAGATAGAGGTCTCACTGTGTTGCACAGGCTGGTCTCAAACTACTGGCTTTACCTCAAGCTGTCTCCCCATCTCAGCCTCCCAAAGCACTAGGATTACAGTCATCAGCCAACTCGCCTGGCCAGAAACATCTTAAGCATGGCTCCTCCTCCTGTAGGTAGAGAAACCCCAGGACCAGTGGGAGGTGGGGTGAGCTCTTTCTGTAGCTTTTGCTTTACTGATGATGTCATTGGTCTCTCATTGGTCTCTTCAGGGGCTGCGCAGAGTAGCGGGGGCCCTGGAGGCCGACCTGAATCCTGATTTCCCTTCTGCTGAAAGGACACATGCAGCCAAAGATGAATTTGGGAAAAGTAACTGCTTGCTACTTTAACTATGGAAGAGGAGGCCCCTAGTGAGATGGAAATAATCCCGTCAGAGGCACACCCCCACATTCAATTAGTGAAAAGCAACCGGGAACTTCTGGTCACTCACATCCGCAACACTCAGTGTCTGGTGGACAACCTGCTAAAGAATGACTACTTCTCGGCTGAAGACGCGGAGATTGTGTGTGCCTGCCCCACCCCGCCCGACAAGGTGCCCCGGGGACAGGGCCGGGATGGGCAGTGTGTGGGCCCGGGAGCTGGAAGAG
Source organism: Saimiri boliviensis (assembly GCF_048565385.1). Taxonomy (NCBI): domain Eukaryota; kingdom Metazoa; phylum Chordata; class Mammalia; order Primates; family Cebidae; genus Saimiri; species Saimiri boliviensis. Next base: position 96,787,682 of record NC_133458.1, on the reverse strand, counting down.
GTCTCGCCCTGTTGATCTGAGTGCAGAGTGTGGGAGATTGGTCCAGCGGGCAGGGCTGCACTTGGGGTACTAACAGCACACAGACGCCTGGGTTAGCAGGTTGCGCAATCAGGTATTTCACTTCCATGTTTGTGTTTGGAGCAAACCCTGACATCTCGGCTCTCATTGCTGTGTGTTTTGGTTCCCAGACACTTCATTTTTAGATCCCCTTTCTATTAGGAGGGAAAAAGAACATAAGTATAAAAGCACCCCCAGCAGTGATGCTCACTCAGTGCCTCTGAAGGCTGGAGGGCTGCTCGTGGCTGGGTGACACTCAGAGGGGAACTGCCTCAGGTTCAGGAATGATGGCATCCCACGGTGGGTCCACAGTGAAGACTCTTCCCCGCTCCACCGTGGGAAGCCTTACCAGCCTTTAGTTTCACTTCAGCTTTGCGTCATTTTCTGAAAAATAAAATGGAGACCACAAATTCTTTTATGGTTAGAGGAATGACATGACCCATTTGTGACATGACCCCGCTGGGACTCAGAAGAGACCAGGACGATTTCTGGGGGAAGCAGTAGCACACTCGTGTGCTTTGTTCTCTCTTGATTCGTTTTCCTGCATTTTTAACAAGAAAAAAAGCCATTTTTAACATATGGCCTGATGTCCTCCTGCTGTGTGGCCTGGGTGCCCACCTCATTATGCCCAATGGGTGGCTCTTGCCCTCCACACTTCACTGTCATTCCTGCACGGCATTGCGTCAGGTCAAAAGGGAAAAGGAGAAGGCTGGGTAGCGTGGCTCACACTTGTAATCCCAGTACTTTGGGAGGCTGAGGCAGGACGATCACCTGCAGTCAGGAGTTTGAGACCAGCCTGGCCAACATGGCGAAACCCTGTCTCTACTAAAAAAACAAAAATCCAGGCATGGTGGCGCGTGCCTGTAATCCCAGCTACTTGGGAGGCCGAGGCAGGAGAATCCCTTGAACCTGGGAGGTGAAGTTTGCAGTGAGCCGAGCCCGTGTCATTATACTCCAGCCTGGGCAGAGCAAGACTCTGTCTACAAGAAAAAAAGGGGGAAAAGGAGGCAGAAAGAGAATCCCATGGCTAGATGGGGCTCTAGTTGTGCGTTTGTCCTTTTTATTTTTAGGGTCATGGAAGCCTTCTGGTTTCTTAGAGCTGGGTGGTTTTATGTCTTGCTCGGGAGGTCATTTCGCAGCTTTTGGGGCTCCAATACATTGACTGTCACAGCACCTGGGGGGATGGGGTAGCTACCGGCTATGGTAAGAACTCAGAGCCCTGCCCTGAGTCTGCCTGAGGGTCCTTAGAGTAGGAGGACGCCCCTCATGCCAGCCTGTGCCCTCATGCTTGTGTTGCCTCCAGGTCCGCAAAATTCTGGACCTGGTACAGAGCAAGGGCGAGGAGGTGTCCGAGTTCTTCGTCTACCTGCTCCAGCAACTCGCAGATGCTTACGTGGACCTCAGGCCTTGGCTGCTGGAGATTGGCTTCTCCCCTTCCCTGCTCATTCGGAGCAAAGTCGTGGTCAACACTGACCCAGGTAGGAGGCAGCCCCAGCGAGACCACAGGCACCAGTGCAAGCAGGGCCCCGGGGTATGGAAACGGCTGGACCAGCCCTGAGTGCCACCTCAGGAAGCAGGCCCAGGTGCTATTTTCATTTTAGAAAGGAACAGCCGAACCCTGTGACCCACGTGCAGTCCGGGTGACCGCAACTGAACTGCCCACACTTTGATGGTCTGGTTTATAGGGGGCCTGTGGACGTGTGGGAATGGCCTCTGTTCTGACCCCTTGCTTTCTTCCTATCCTGACATATGTAGACATTTTAATGGCTGCACAAATTCAAGGTTGTATTTTTTTTTTTTTCTTTTAAAAAAATATTTAGCTGGACATGGTAGCACACCTGTAGTCCCAGCTACTGGGGAGGCTGAGGCCTGCTTGATGCCAGGAGTCAGAGCTGCAGTGAGCTATGATTGTGCCACTCCACTCCAGCCTGGGTGACAGAGTGAGACCCTGTTGCTAAAAAATGGAAAGAAAAAATTAAAAAAGCCTTGCCAGGTTTAATTCTAGGCAAAGTATTCTTCCGTCACCCTTGGGTGCCAGTCCTTATTTCCAAAGCATAAAGTGGGAGACCCCATTAATTAATTGACTAGTTCAATAAGAATTTTTTGCTGAACCCACCACATCCCAAGACCCTACCCTGTGCTGGATGTCAGGGAAACAGTGGTGAGCAGGCACAGATAGGGTTCCAGCCCTTGAAGGAGAGAGACACATGGAAGGAGCTTCGAGTCTGCTGGAAGAGCCCTCACAGATGTGTCCTTGCTAATGGCGGTCAGGACAGCAGCGGTCCAGGGCATGTGAGAACTTATCACTGGGGCCAGGATCTGCTTTGGGGCAGGAGTTTTCTTTCCCTGCTTTTAAGCGCTCCACTTTGAGACAGCTGTTGGTAACATACCAGCACCAAGGACCCAAATCCTGCCTTTTAAAGAATCCAGTGAGCCCTTGGAAATGGAAGCACAGGACAGGTGTGTTTTGGGGAAGCAAGGCCAGCCAGCAGTGGCCAGGACTAGGCTCTGCTCCCACGGCCCTGCAGGTGCCTGCCAGCCACTGCCAGCTTCTGGCTCTGTCTACTCCTTCCTGCCTCCCCGCGTTTTCTTCCCCCATGAAAAAAGGAAAAATATTCCGATGAGGAATCATTCTTTTGAAAGACTTCTCTCTTGGTTCCGTTAGCCAGCTACTTTACTAGCTTTTACAGTGTAATTTACAAGAAGCCTCACACAAAAGACCGCGTATTGTATGATTCTATTTCTATGAAATGTCCAGAAGAGGTAAATATATAGACAGAGCAAATCAGTAGTTGCCTACAACCCAAGAATTGGCTGCAAATAGGTTCCAGAAAACTCTGGGAAGATGGTGGAGATGTTCTAGAACTGGACTGTGGTAAAGTTTGCACAACTTCTTAAATTTACTAAAAATTATTGACAAGTATATAATACTCCCTGGCACTTTGGGAGGCCAAGGCAGGTGGATCGCTTGAGCCCAGGGGTTTGAGATCAGCTTGGGCAACATAGTGAGACTCCGTCTCTACAAAAAATACAAAAATTAATTGGGCATGGTGGCATATGCCTGTGGTCCCAGCTACTTGGGAGGCTGAAGTGGGAGGATTGCTTGAGCCCAGGAGTTGGAGACTGCAGTGATTGGGCCACTACACCCCAGCCAGAGGGACAGAGCAAGACCCTATCTCTAACGACAAAAATGCTGTGTTGGTGGGGGCTGGCCTGGCCCTCAAGTGTGAGGGGCGTCAGCGTTTAGCTGCAGTTCAATGGCAATATCGTGCAGAAGAAGAAGGATGGCTTGTCTCAGACACTGGTCCCAGCTGAAGTCTGCCACCTTCTGTCTGGCTAAATCTGAGGTCAAGCAGAGGGATCAAAGCCCAGGGCCCTCAGGGTCAGGAAAGCTGGGTCTGTGACATGCCCCAGGGCCTGCATCTGAGGATCTGAGGAGTGGCTGTGCTGGTCTCAGGGTCCAGGTTGTGAATTGTTTGCACACTTTTCTCTCCTCTTTGAGACCTCCCTGTTTGATGCTGTTTCTGCCTCTCTCCCTCTCACCGTGCCGCTATGCCCTGCCATCCCGCCCTCCAGTGAGCAGATACACCCAGCAGCTGCGACACCATCTGGGCCGTGATTCCAAGTTCATGCTGTGCTATGCCCAGAAGGAGGAGCTGCTGCTGGAGGAGACCTACATGGACACCATCATGGAGCTGGTCGGCTTCAGCAATGAGAGCCTGGGCAGCCTGGGCAGCCTGGCCTGCCTCCTGGACCACACCACCGGCGTGCTCAATGAGCAGGGAGAGACCATCTTCATCCTGGGCGATGCTGGGGTGGGCAAGTCCATGCTGCTGCAGCGGCTGCAGAGCCTCTGGGCCACGGGCCGGCTAGACGCAGGGGTCAAATTCTTCTTCCACTTTCGCTGCCGCATGTTCAGCTGCTTCAGGGACAGTGACAGGCTGTGTCTGCAGGACCTACTCTTCAAGCACTACTGCTACCCGGAGCAGGACCCCGAGGAGGTGTTCGCCTTCCTGCTGCGCTTCCCCCAGGTGGCCCTCTTCACCTTCGATGGCCTGGACGAGCTGCACTCGGACTTGGACCTGAGCCGTGTGCCTGACATCTCCTGTCCCTGGGAGCCTGCCCACCCACTGGTCCTACTGGCCAACCTGCTCAGCGGGAAGCTGCTCAAGGGGGCTAGCAAGCTGCTCACGGCCCGCACAGGTGTCGAGGTCCCGCGCCAGTTCCTGCGGAAGAAGGTGCTTCTCCGGGGCTTTTCCCCCAGCCACCTGCGCGCCTACGCCAAGAGGATGTTCCCAGAGCGCGCGGTGCGGGACCGCCTGCTGAGCCAGCTGGAGGCCAACCCCAACCTCTGCAGCCTGTGCACCGTGCCCCTCTTCTGCTGGATCATCTTCCGGTGCTTCCAGCACTTCCACGCCGCCTTCGAAGGCTCACCGCAGCTGCCTGACTGCACGATGACCCTGACCGACGTCTTCCTGCTGGTCACCGAAGTCCACTTGAACAGGATGCAGCCCAGGAGCTTGGTGCAGCGGAACACACGCAGCCCGGTGGAGACCCTCCGCGCCAGCCGGGACACACTGTGCTCGCTGGGGCAGGTGGCCCACTGGGGCATGGACAGGAGCCTCTTTGTCTTCACCCAGGAGGAGGTGCAGGCCTCCGGGCTGCAGGAGGGAGACAGGCAGCTGGGCTTCCTGCGGGCCTTGCCGGAGCTGGGCCCCGGTGGGGAGCAGCAGTCCTACGAGTTTTTGCACCTCACCCTCCAGGCCTTCTTCACGGCCTTCTTCCTCGTGCTGGACGACAGAGTGGGCACTCGGGAGCTGCTCAGGTTCTTCCGGGAGTGGATGCCCTCTGGG